>NC_043017.1:22635087-22712587 GCF_006345805.1 Octopus sinensis | reverse complement strand
TGAGTTACATATTGTAAGAACGAGAAGCAAAGCAAGATGTTTATTTGTATAATATCATAATTCAACCCTAATACATTACCGGTACTAATTTTATTGATCAGTTAAATGTCAAAGAACAGTTTAGTCTGAGCTTAACCTTCTTAAGCAGATTTATGGATCAACGGATTTCTGGCCTTGACTGACTCAGCGCCGCTTAGACTGGCTTCCGTGCCGGTGGCACGTAAAATGCACCAATCCGATTGTGGCCGTTGCCAGCCTCGCCTGGCACCTGTGCTGGTGGCATGTAAAAAGCACCCACTACACTCATGGAGTGGTTGGCGTTAGGAATGGCATCCAGCTGTAGAAACATTGCCAGATCAGACTGGAGCCTGGTGCAGCCTTCTGGCTTCCCAGATCCCCGGTCGAACCTTCCAACCCATGCTAGCATGGAGAACGGACGTTAAACGATGATGATGATGATGATGATGATAAATGTGTATTCCATTTGTTTTTAAAATTTGTAGGGTATGATTTGGGAGGGTTTTGGCTGCTATTTCTTTCAAGGTGATTTTTCTATAAAGAGCTTAGTATTTTTACTGTTTGCATATTCTCCATCTTGCTGCAAGTAGTGATGTTGTTGTTCTTCTTGTTTAGCCCCTGGTAATCCTATGATAAGTGGAGGCACATGGCCTAGTGGTTAGAGCAGCAGACTCGCGGTCGAGGGATCGCAGGTTCAAATCTCAGACTGGGCGATGTGTGTGTTTACGAGCGAAACACCTAAGCTCCACGCGGCTCTGGCAGAAGGTAATGGCGAACTTCTGCTGACTCTTTCGCCACAACTTTCTCTCTCTCTTTCCTCCTGCATCTTGCAGCTCACCTGTAATGGACCAGTGTCCTGTCCAGTTGGGGAACCTATACGCCAAGGAAACTAGGAAAAGGCCCTATGAGCCAGGTGTGGCTCGAGAAGGAACAAACAGCAATCCTATGATAAAAGTTATTCTAGCCAAGGTGCCACACAGTAAGACTGAATCACAAACATTTTTTTACCACACAACCACACTTGCATTTTATATATACATATGTACATCTATGTTGTTGCTGCACACTACTATAACTTGGTGTATCAAGTAATATCCCCTTATAACAAAAAGGTAACTTTGACCTTTGAATAAACAGGGCTAGATGAAATAAGTATCAGATTAAAATAAGTCTTGGATTAGATATTAACAATTTAATAAATAAAACATATGAATACATACATACATATATGTACATACCTACATCTATATGTATATATACATGCATATATATATATATGAGTACAGGACACCACAAATAAACGTAGAACACGAGAAGCGAAAACATAAAATCAAACAAGGAAACGGACTTTTTTTTAACAATGGAAAAACAGAGTACAAGACAAGCAATACAAGGAATATTCCCCTTCATCAGCTGCCCCTGTTTCGACTCAATGCGTGTTTCGAAGGTACCATGAAATGACTTGAAAGCTGTGCTACAGTATGGCCAGAGTCCAGTGACTGAAACTAGTAAAAGAGTGAAAGAGAGTGTATGGCTAGCTATAATTGAACCAATAATTAATTGAATCTACAAATCTTCTAAATCTTGATTCACATCATTATAACCTTAAATGCTAATACTGTATCTTCTACGACCTAATCCATAGGACAGCGCATTGAATACAGGTAGGATGACCATTACTGGAAAGCTAACTGAATAATATAATTTAATCAAATACATGTTGGACATTATGCCAAGTCATTAGAAAAAGGAAAACTTCAGGTCAAGGTAATATAATTGAGTAACTTTTGTGAATTTGCTTAATAACACAAGAGTTTAATAACATGAATAACTAATATCGAAATTAATATTTTCAATACTGTATGCAAAGGATCAAGTCCTCCCAAGATTATTTAAAAAAATCATTTTAGGATTATATTACTGATGGAATACAGTGTTTTAATTAATTTTGAATAGAATCAAGACTATGGAAAGACCAGTGTTTGGAACATAACTTACCAAACGTTTCCTTGCCTAAAATTATCCTGGAAGACTTTGATTTAAATACAAATACTTTAAAATGCAGTTTTGTATCATAGAATTGGTGAAGGTGCAATGGCTTAGTGGTGAGGGCGCTGCACTCAGAATTATGGGTTTGATGCCTGAACTGGGTGGCATGTCGTGTTTTTGAGCAAAGCACTTCATTTTACGTTGCTCTGTGGGTGGGAGAGTGGCAGCATTATTGAGGCATCAGCAGAAATACTTTATGGCATATCTTCTGGCACTACAATCTGAGTTCAGATCCCACCAACCAGGAGAAGGCAACAGAGAACTACTCTAGTATTCATCTACATTGAGGCACATGGCCTTGTGGTTAGAGCAGCAGACTCGCGGTCACAGGATCGTGGCTTCGAATCTCAGACCGAGCGATGTGTGTGTTTATGAGCGAAAACACCTAAGCTCCACGTGGCTCCGGCAGAAGGTAATGGCGAACTTCTGCTGACAATTTTGCCACAACTTTCTCTCACTCTTTCCTCCTGCATCTTGTGGCTCACCTGTAACAGACTAGCATCCCATCCAGGTGGGGAACCTATACGCCAAAGAAACCAGGAAACCGGCCCTTATGAGCCAGGCATGGCTCGAGAAGGAACAAACAAAACAACAGTATTCATCTAAAGTTTAGTCAGCATTGCCAAAGTTCCAGTAATCTATCTAATGGTGACAGGTGGAGGGTATGGGCCCTCTCAGATTGTACATGCATAGGACCTGCCCATGGGCAGGGACAGACCACCACTAGACTAGAGGTCAGAATTAAAGTTAATCTCACATAGATTAGTATCAATGGTTTAAACAATCATATATTGGATCTTATTTCATAAACAGGAAAATATAGACATGAAAGGGATTATGTACTGAATACATAAACTTATTTGTAATTATGAATAACTATGAACATGTTACTGGGCCCCATGGTGGTGATGACAAGTGATTGAGAACTTGACAATAAGCTGTGTTTGAGAAGACTCATCAAGCCAAGTGAAACTGTAGTTGTGATCATTGCTAGTATCATGTAAATGGAACCTGTGAAATCTTAATCATGGCCGTTGCTGGTCGCATGATCTTTGAATGTTGGGTCTCATGGAGGTGATGATTAGTGACCGAGACTTTGGTGATATGCTGTGCTTGAGAAGACTCACCAAGCCAAGTGAAACCATAGTGATAGCCGTTGCTAGTGTTACGTGAATGGCACCTGTGAAATCATAACTGTGGCCATTGCTGGAAGCATGATCTTCAATATTGAGCCTTGCAGAGATGATGACAAGTGACCAAGACTTAGGCGATATGCTGTGCTTGAGAAGACTCTTCAGGCCAACTGAAACCATAGTCATGGCTGTTGTCTGTGCCATGTAAGTGGCACCCATGAAAACATAGTTGCGGCTGATGCTGGTGTCATATAAATGGCACACCTGTTGATGGCATGTAAAATGCACCCATTACACTCTTGGAGTGGTTGGCATTAGGAAGGGAGTTCAGCCATAGAAACCAAGCCAAATCAGACCGGAACCTGGTGCAGCTCCCCGGCTTACCAGTTCCGGTCAAACCGTCTAACCCATGCCAGCATGGAAAGCAGATGTTAAATGATGATGATGATGATGATGACTTTACTGAATTTGATAAAAGCAAGAGTTTCAGTACATTGTTTTTCTTCTATATCTCCATTAAACAGAATGAGTTTGAACTCAGAACTTTTATTTCTAATGCAGCTGCAACTACCTTCTGACCCACCACACTAATAGCAATTACATCTCATTTGAGAAATGCTGGCCATGTTGTGTTTAGGTTAGTGCTGAGTTTACTGGTTTCCTGTTAGCACATTATGAATTAGTCTCTTGAGTGCATGTATCTCACCTCTTCCATTTTCTTGATGCATTGTTTAAAATTGAAATCGTTCCAAAACGATATGTGATTTCCTATTTTAGACAGCATAAATTTTTTTAAACCATTCATGACTTTAGTATTTTCTCTTTGATCAATGCCTTTTGATGTTCTACTCTAATCCCTAGGTGGTCGCCTAGGGATTAAAGTAGAACATACATGTTTATACCACACACATGCATGCACACAAGTATATGTATATATGTGCTAAAACACTCACATAAACACACACAATTGCATATGTATGGGTGCAGTAGGCTACATAACAAAAATTCTGCATAAAACGAAGCCCTAGAAATGTTAGGAAAAGAAAACAACACAGCAGACTGCCTCAAATTCTCTAAAAACAGTCAGGAATACAGAGAAAAATTAAAAAGAATTCCAGGGATTCTCCAGTTAAGGTTCCTGGGTGAATGTCTGCACATAATCACACATACATCTGGAGTTCCCCACTCCACATTCACACATACACACAATAATGAAACATATACTCCTGTGTAGTAATGTAACATACACACTCACTACAGGCATGCACACACATTCACCTGCACACACATGTTTACACATACATATACACGCTAACCCTTTCAGGTGACCACAAACTCCCAACTGCTGAGTTGACTTGAAAAAACCCTTGCCACATTGTTCATGACTTGCTTGAATCCTGCAAAAGACAAAAACACTTAACCCTTTTGTTACCATATTTATTTTGAGATGCTCTGTGTTTCTTTCAATTATTTAAAATATAGCAGAAAATTTAGTAAAATAACGTAGTTATCATTAAGCTAGTGTTAGGAACATAAATTGTGACTAAGGTTTGGTGGAAGATTCTAATTCAAAATTTATGAAAACAAGACATTTGTACTACAGAACCAAAGCTGGTTTCAGCCGGGCTGGTAATGAAAGGGTTAAATATATCTCCTTAAAATACATAAATACATATATATACCTGCATGCACACACACACACACATGCAATACAGGTATATTGGTGCAAATATCATCATCATCGTTGTCATTTAACATCTCCTTTTCCATGATGGTATGGGGTGGATGGTGTGACAAGAACAGGTAAGTCAAAGGGCTGCACTAGATTCTATATCTGCTTTGATATGGTTTTTACAACTGGATGTCCTTCCTAATACCAAACACTTAAGGATGATTTTTATGTGGCACCAGCACTGGTGGGATAACCAAGTACCTACAAGATATGACCCCTCAACTGAGTGGGATATAGAATGGAGGAATAAGAAACTATGATAGAAAGAAAAGGAGCAGGTGTCCTACAGAAGAAGGGTGTGTACAGCTTGCCCACCTGAAAAGAAAGAAAGAAAGAGAGATAGAGAGAGAGAGAGATATGAGGTTCAGGTACATGGTGAATACTTTTATAGCTATTGTACTACATCTCAGAACAAAGCATATAATTCTACTCAGTCCAGTTAGTGTGACTATGTGGGAGAAAATGCTCTGCTTAATGACTGATGGGAGAAAGGGCAATCACCTTTAAAAACAATTGCTTTATCATAAACAACCCCACAACCCAACCTAAGTGGATTAAAAAAATAAAAAATTAATATGCATTCATTAGTTTCTGATAATTGTTTTCTGGGCTACATGTGGCAGTACCTATGCTATAATTTGTCTTTCATTACAATAACGAACCTGACCTGGTATATTATAAAAAATAAATTGAAATAAAGCAAATGGTAACTTTCCTAATGGACCTTATAAGACTCACGTGATCTGTTAGTTAAGCTGTAAAGAACAGAAACCCTGTTCATTAACGATTGCTACTGGACTATACAGTATATATAGTCCAGTGTGTGTCTGTGTGTGTATATATATATATATATATATATATGCATGATAAAAGAGCCATTATCTATATGTATTGCTTTTACTTTGCATGATATAGCTAAAACCATTTTCAAGTCTCTCAGGAAGTGGGTTAGTCAATGAATTATTGATTCACTGAAATGTTTTGTTACCTTTGATCTCGCTTGTTTCTGGGAAACAGAGGGAGACAAAAGTAGGGACAGACAACAATACTATTCTTCTATCCTATTTCTGTATTTCATATTTTCTGTCTATTTCACATTTTAATAAACTCAATCTATTGTACTTTAATTGCAGCGCATTAAAAAAAGAAAAAAAAATGAAAAAATTATAATGTCCTTGGAGCATTCTTAAATTAAATTCTCTATCATTATAGCTTTTCCCCGCTGAATTATTCATATTCAGGAATTGGAATTTTGAGACCTAACTATTAAGTAACATTACTTTTATTCCATCAGTGGAACTGATTCTGTCGTAGATATTCCTTCTTATATAGCATTTATTTTATAAAATGATGTTCAAGTTTAACTTGACATTCTATTTCAGTATCCAAAGTATGGTACTAATGGCCTTGTTTGTCCTGCACTTCAACATTTTAACCATAGACACAGGTATGGCCGTGTGTAAGAAGCTTGCTTCCCAACTACATGGTTCCAGGTTCAGTCTCACTGCCTGACACCTTGGGCAAGTGTTTCCTATTATAATCTCGGGTAGACCAAAGCCATGCGAATGGACTTCGATGGAAACTGAAAGAAGCCTATTGTATATATATATATGTGTGTGTGTGTGTGTGTGTGTGCATATATATATCCATGTGTGTCTTTGTGTCTGTGTTTGTCCCCCATCACTACTTGACAACCGGTACTAGTGGGTTTACATCCCCATAAATTAGCAGTTCAACAAAAGAGAACAATAGAAGTACTGAGATCAATTCCTTCAACTAAAAATTCTTCAATGTGGTGCCCCAGCATGGTCACAGTCTAATGATTGAATCAAGTAAACAATAAAGATAAAAGATTCAGCAATTGTACTTTTTATTTAATCTCAAGGAAATTAAATTTCTGACCAATTTTTTTTTTTAAATGTATGTAAGTTAGTCTATCTGAATTATAAAATCCATTTTTGATAAATTTAAGGATTAAAGAATTTGATTAATTTTCTTTTTCCGAGCAAGGCTTTCTCATAGAATTGAACCTAAACTTAGTTTCTATTACAGAAACCAATAAAAAAACACATCTTCCCTGGATAAAATGTTAGTCTGTTGCAGGTTTGTTATTGAGAAACCTTTTTGATGGTATTAAAGTTGAGATAGTAAATCATCTGTTTTGTATATGCAACTTCCACTTTGTTTCAACATCCTGCCCCTATTTAAGTAATTCCATTTTTAGATTAGGTCTCATAATTACATTAGGGATCTCTTTTAGAGGAAGAGTAACATAAAAGATCACCTTAAATAGGATTTATACTGAAGAAATATAACCAAAATTATGAATGCTAATTCTTTTCTAATAACTTGATTGCATATTAGAAGCTTCTGTATGGCTGTTCGACCTGCTCAAGCTAGAAATAGCAGCCAAATCTCTTTCCAATCACATTCTTGTTACCTTTAAAGAAAGAGGAGAGCAGCATGGTTTCTATGGCTGGATGCCCTTCCTAATACCAACCACTTTACAGAGTGAACTGGGTGCTTTATATGTGGCACTGCCATGAATGCTTTCTATGTGGCACTATTTATGTGTGTCCTTGTTTTTGTGTTTGTCCCCCATTCCCCACTGTTTGACAGCCTTAAAAGAACAGGATCAGGCTGACCTAGGGGAAACAGTAACATCAATATAAAATTTTGCAAGTCTTAGACTATAAAATGCAATCAGAATTTTCAAAAGGTTTCAGTTTGTATTAATATAATTAGAATTGGTAAAATATTTAGTTAATTAGAAAGAATAAGAATCGAATGATTTTCGGTTTTAACTGTACTCCAACCTATCGATTGCCTAAAAAGATTTCTTAATCTCATTAAGTTTTCTTATTTCATCTCAGCAGTTAGATCTTGGATTAATTTTCCAGTGAACTGTAAGCATGCAGTCAAATTTGTAGCAAAATAGCGAAGAATAATAGAATCTAAGGATTCTTGTTGTTTATATTAAAAAAAACCCCAAACAAAACAAAACATTTTAATGGTTAGTGCAAGTTCAACCAGATTAAATAGGGTTTAACTGGTATATTTCTAAGAAAAGTACCAGAAATTCATCTGCTGTACCTTTATTCCTTATGTTGATCTGGGTATTAAATTATTTCTTAAGCTTTGATTAACTAAATGGATCTTGGAATGGTAAAGAATTAAAGATTAAAAAAAAAAATGAAAATGCTAAAAAATAATAATAAAAACAGTCAAGTTAGCAAACATTCAAAATTTTTATCCTAACATTTCCTTTGTTATTCTGGTTTTCAAAAAATTTCCCTTTGACAACAGCACGTTAAGAGTACCATCACTTAATGTTTTTTCTTTTTCTTTTTTTCCTATCAATGCGAATCCTAGTATTGAAACACAGGTCAGCAATTCTGGAAGTTGGTTATTTGATTTTAGTCTCTTATTATAAACTCACTAGTTCTCACTTAACTTGTTTTATTGTTTTTTTTTCTTCTTTGCTGCCTGGTTCTATTTTGCAATGAGGTGTGGTCGTTTTTCAGTTGAGGAATTGTATCATTGGAATGGCACACTGAGTAAAACATGAGTTTCCTAAAGGCATCGGAGAAAAAGATAATAGCGTAACAAAATTTTATCAATATTGTATCCTCTTCCCCATTTTTGATACAAGTCACCAGCACTCTAAATACTAATTTCCCTTGCTTTGAATAATTTAGTTCAAAAATCAAAGCTACCATTTTTGATAAAATTGGTTTGATTAAAAAAAAAAATTGGATTTCTTTTTATTTTCTTTGTTTTTATTTTTTTTTATTTCTTGTTCCTTTTATCTTTCTACTGTTTTGTGATAACTTTCCGTTTTTTTTTTTTTTCACATTGCCTTTTGATAATTCTTGTCAAAGGTTGTCTTTTTTTAATGATGATGAAGTAAGGTGTTTCAATTGCATCTCTGTGTTGCCTTTATGGCTAGTAGCTTTAGGTTTGAAGCAAAAAAAAAAAAATCAAAAATATACAACCCAGAAAAAAAAACAACTTAAGTAAAAAAAATTGTTGTGCAAGATTTAAAAAAAAAGAACAAAAATATAAAACAACAAAATACTTCCCAAAACAAATTGCAGTGACATGAGAAATATTTGAAGGCAATGATGTGAAGAGTTTGATATCAGCAGGTTGCAAAATGTGTCACTTCTTGCTACTACCTGCACATGATTTTAAAATTAAAACAACAGTGTGTAATATCAGTGTGTTGCTTTTGCAAAAATGACATGCAAATTCTAATGTTCTGAAAGCTTTCTGGTGACATATTCAACTACAAGTTTCAATTTGCTTTGCAATGTATAAGAATTTAGTTAAAAACAAAGAAAATAGAAAAAGTAGAAGTATCTTTGGAATTCATTTAGAGTATTTCAAATTATATACTAAGTGCAGGCGAGACTGTGTGGTAAGAAGTTTGATTCCCAACCACATGGATCTGGGTTCAGTCCCACTGTATGGCACCTTGGGCAAATGTCTTCTATAGCCAAAGGCTGACCAAAGCCTTGTGAGTGGATTTGGCTGATGGAAACTGAAAGAAGCATGTCATATCATCATCATTATATGACGTCGGTTGTTCATGCTGGTAATGGGTTGGATGGTTTGACCAGGGCTTGCAAGCTGGAGAGCTGTACCACACTGCAGTCTGATTTGGCATGGTTTCTATTGCTGGATGCCCTTCCTAACACCAACCACTTTACAGAGTGTACTTGGTGCGTTTATATGTGGCACTGCCATGAATGCTTTCTATGTGGCACTATTTATGTGTGTCCTTGTTTTTGTGTTTGCCCCCCATTCCCCACTGTTTGACAACTGGTGTTGGTGTATTTATGTCCCCATAACTTATCACTTTGGCAAAAGAGGTAAATGAGAGGAAATAGAGGACCTTGCTTAAGGCACAGCACATTGGCCTAAAGTTTGAAATTCTATTAACCTTTTAAGATTTAAACTGGCCATATCAGACCCAAATATCCTTGCTGTTTTATGTTCAACCTAGCCAGATCCAGCCTCTCACACCTGTCCTACAATGTTATTTTAAGAATAAACGATCACATCATTGAAATCTCAAAGCTGTGCGATAATGCTTGATTAATTAGAAACAATGTGAATAAATAAGCAGAGTATTTGGCAGAATAATCTGAACATTAAAAGGTTAATGTGGTCGATAAAATAATTTAAGTTTAAGTGGCATAAATGAATTGAGTTCTGATGTCTTGAGCAGGGACTTTCTGTGAGGAGCAGTGATGTGTGGTGGAACTTTGTGAGTGAGGTTGAGGAGTATGAGAAAAAAAAATATAAAAGAGGAAAGCAAAGACAACATGCATTGGCATAATAATGTTGATGACAAGTTAATGGACTGACAAGAAAAAAAAAAGAACGGGAAGTTAGAAGAATGTGTATGTACATAGATACAACAGACGTATGTGTAGGTACATATATTTACATGTGTAAGTAGAGTAAAAGTGAAGAAAAGGATACGTAAATAAACAAGAAGTAGTAATTGTTAGTATAAGATAGAATGAGGCTGACATAAACGTGTAAATATATGCATACGCATATATGAATGCATGGACGTATGTATAGAGTAAGACATGTCCACAACACAGGAGGAAGAGGTGGTTAAGGAAAGAAAGAGGGAAGGTTTGGTAGAAGTGAATTGGTGGGGTGGTGGTGGTGGGGGGTGGGTGGAATAAATGCGAAACTAATGAAAAATGTTGATTCACTCAGAACTGCTGCTTCCAAGCAATTTAGAAAACAGTTCAAGTTGAGTTTCATAAAAATGCACAAAACCACCCCAGAAAAAAAACAAAAAAACAAAAACCAAAAAGCAAAAAAAAAACAAAAAAACAAAACAAAAGCAAGAAACAAAAAGTTAACGGACAAAAAAAACAAACAAAAAAAAAACAAAAGCAAAAAACAAAAACTTAACGAACAAAAAACAAAGACAGATCTTGAAATAAAATTTCACTCTTACATTTTAGAATTGTCGAGGCATGGAATAAATTATCTGCACTGGTAGTTATTTGTTATCAATACATCATATCCTTAAAAAATTCCATGCTTTCCAGAATTTGTCAACACTATTCCTGACATGCCCATACACCCTTTTCATTCTTGTATTTTATTCTTTGTACTCTTGGCTCTCATTGTTGTCTTTTGTACTTGACTTATTATTGCCTTTTTAACCCTTTTTTTTTTTACCCTTTTCTGATAATTTTGTACCTGAGTACTGTATGCAATAAGCTCATAATTTTAAAACATGAGTTTTATCTTTCCAAATTAGTCCTGCTAATTTACCGTAGTATTTTGTGCTATTTTTCTTATCTGTAGATTTTCCAACATATTGCTCCACTTTGGAGTAAACAGCATTTTTGGTTTTTCTGGCAGGTGCTATTAATCAAAAAATTTCAGTAAAATGACTTCATTAAAAGTTGGAGCCCTATGCAGAATTTCAGCTACTTATATGCAAAACTCATCTTCATCATCATCATTATCTTTCAACATCCATTTTCTATGCTGGCATGGGTTGGACGGTTTGGCTAGAGCTGGCAAACCAGAGAGTTGCATCAGGTTCCAGTCTGATTTGGCTTGGTTTCTATGGCTGGATGCCCTTCACAATGCCAACCACTTTACAGTGTGTGCCAGGTGCTTTCCATATGGCACTAGCATGCCACAATTTAGAACATGCAAACATACCATAGATAAATTCTTTATGACTCTTTTAATGTTCCCTTTTTTATTCTCTCTACTGTGCATGTACTTTTGGCATTACTTGATTTATATGTCTACTTTCTAATGTCTCTTTTAAAAGTTGAAGTGCACCTGGGCATAGTGTACAACAAGCTCGTTATTATTATTTTTATTATAGCAGCTAGCTGGAAAAATCCCTGGTACATTGGACAAAATGCTTAGTGTCATTTCTTCTGAAATTCTGTAAAGATCATCTTTGCTTTTTGTCCTTTCAGAGCCAGTAAAATAATTATCAGTTGAGTACTGAGGTTACCCAAATTCAAGGTGTTGTGCCCACAATACGAAGAATAATCATTATGACCATTTAAAAAAATATTATGATGGCTTGCTGGAAGAATCATTAATACACTGGACAAAATGCTTTGTAGCATTTCTTTTGTCTCATTACATTCTGAGTTCAAATTGTGCTGAAGTCAACTTTGCTTGGCATCATTTTGAGGTTGGTTAACTAAAACACCACTTGTTGAAGCAGATTTTCTATGGCCAGACGCTGTTCCTGTTACCAAATATCACTTTTTTTACAAGTAAGGTTATATTTCTCTTAGCTGGACATATTTTCATGAATGACTGGAAATTGACTCTGCTTGTATGACAAAGTGACGCTTGCTACAAATATCATGTAATGTCAAAATACACACAGTGGAGGCATGTGGTTAGGGTATTTCGTCTCTCGTTACGTTGTGAGTTCAAATTCCGCTGAGGTCGACTTTGCCTTTCATCCTTTCGGGGTCGATAAATTAAGTACCAGTTACGCACTGGGGTCTATGTAATCGACTTACTACCTATGTCTGTCCTTGTTTGTCCCCTCTATGTTTAGCCCCTTGTGGGTAATAAAGAAATAGGTATTTGGACTCATGATTGTAAGATTGTGGTTCTGATTCCTGGACCAGGCAACACATTGTGTTCTCGAGCAAGACACTTCATTTCATGTGCTCCAGTTCACTCAGCTGGCGAAAATGAGTAATCCTGCGATGGACCAGCATCCCATCCAGGTGGGGAATATATACGTCATGAAACCGAGAAACCGGCACTTGTGAGTTGGTATGACTCGAGAAGGGAACTTTACTTTTACTTTTAAAACATACATACACACACTTAGCATCTTTTAATTCTCATCTACCAAATCCACTCATAAGGCTTACATTCACCTGGGGTTACAGCAGAAGACACTTGCTCTAGGTGTTTCATGCAGTAGAACTGAACTAAACCTTAAACTGTGTTTGAGAAGCAAACCTACCAATCACACTGCAATGCCTGCATTTACACACAGATATATTAACTTTATATATTTAGATAATAAATACTATTATTATAGTTGTAATACTGTTGTAAATTAGTTGATTGACATGCAAGTCTTAGACTCATGGGCATTGCAGCAAAGCTATTTCTATCATTGCAGCAAAGCTATTTCTATCATTGCAGCTTCACTTGGCAAAATTATCGAAAGTCTAATGAATAACTAACTGTTCATTATATACAAGCTACTGCATTCATCTCTAGAAACAATCTTAACAATGCTTCCGTCCAGTTCATGATCTAAACTTCCAGCCAAATGAACAAATGGATTTAAAGCTATGGTGATGGCAAAGTTCTAATAGTAATTTAATTGAGAATTATTGTTGTAATAGTAGGCGCAGTTTCGGCCGAATGGTAAAGAAGTTCATTTTGTAAACTCAAGGCCTTCGACTTCATACCAATGCAGGATATCATGGGCAAGTATCATTTTCTATAGCCTTGTGAGTGAAAATGGGCAGATGGAAACTGTATGGAAACCTGTCAGTGGGATTGTAGTTGTAATTTAAAAGCGGCACAACCTAGTCACAGAATATGCCATGCTGATTCTACCTGGAACTTCATTAACCCTTAATTATTCAGCTTAGTCTGTGAAATGTGAAACTTGTTTATTCACATTCTTTTGAATTAATTATGCATTACTTCAAAACTGTGAGATTTTGATAATGTAATTGATTAATTTTTAGAATGACATTGCAGGTTAGGGGAAAAAGGCCGGATGTGGTCGGTTTGAACATAAAACAAATAGAACAGTCAGGCTAGATATGGCCTGCAAAATGCTAAGGGTTAACCCTAAAGCATTCAGATTATTCTGTTAAATGTAATGCTTATTTATTCAGATGTGTTTTGAATTAATCATGCATTATGTCATAGCTTCAATATTTTGATAATGCGATTGTTTATTTGTAGAATGAAATTGTAGGGTAGATGGGAGAGGCCAGATCTGGCCTGTTTTAATGTAACACAGGTAGAATATCTGGGCCAGATATGACAAGTTTAGACACTTAATGTTAAGGCTACATGTGTGTGGAATACTAGGCCACATGCATATTAATTCAGGGACAGTAACTCAGTTGATTGAACAACTAAATTCTCATAGTCAAATGATGGTGATCCTTCTGAAATATGGGATTGTAGTGGTTTCTGTGGTCACAGTTTAGCTGAATGGTTTCAAAGCCCTGGTTTTAATCCTACTGCATGGCATCTTGGGAAAAATGTCATTTTCTACAACCTAAGAGTGACTTACAGCCTTGTTGGTGAAACTTGGGGAGATGGAAACTGTATTGAAACCCATCAGAGCCTAGTACTTATTCTTTTGGCCTATTTTGCCAAACTGCTAAGTTATGGGAACATATACATGCCAACACCAGTTGTCAAGTGGTGATGGGGGACAAACACACACACCCACACACAAACATGACAATAAATAGAATACTAGTCATACACAGTAATTGATTCTTCTTCTCTCTCTTTTGCATTCTCATTTTCTTTGCTCAAAATGAAGAGAGATATTCTTTTCCAGGTTTAAAATGCCAAAGACACCCTATACATTGTAAATTAACTCCTACAAAAGTTGAACGCTCTAATTCACACACACACACACACAGAGACAATCATGCATGCATGCACACACACATACACACACACACAAATGTACATGCACGCACACACACACACACACAACACACACACACACACAGAAAGGAATTTTGTATAATTTCTTTCTGCCACATTTCGCCCACAGTATGTTAGACAATCTAAAGCCGTAGTCGATGACATTTGCTTAAGATGGGGCTTGAACCCAGAACTATATGTGATTGTGAAACAAACTTCCTAACCACTGAGCTATGCTTGTAGTACCTAATGTCCCTTTATTTTATCTACACATTTACTACCATCCATATCAGTGTCCTCTCAAAAATCAATATGCACTTCACCTTTTACCAAGATTTGCAAATCTGTTGTAAAACATCTCTGTCACTTAATTCAAGATGGGCTTGAACCCAGAACTATATGTGATTGCGAAGCAAACTTTCTAACCACTGAGCTATGCTTGTACCTAATGTCCCTTTATTTTATCTACACATTTACTACCATCTATATCAATGCCCTCTCAAAAATCAATATGCACTTCACCTTTTACCAAGATTTGCAAATCTGTTGTAAAACATCTCTGTCACTTAATTTCAGCCTGGTTAAAAGCAGGCGAGTTTGATTTAAGTATCCTGTCAAAAGTCCCAGTACAGCATTTATGCTGAGATATGGATCGAGTGCTCATCAATCTGTTTGGTTGACAGCTCATTTCCTTTTATTATCCATGTTACTTTATTTACTTAAATTATGTTATGTATCTTATACTGTTTGCTTAGGTTGCTTAGAATAGATGGAATGTAGGGAGATACCTATTTAGAAAGTGCAATTTAATTCGAAGAATCATGCAACCAAATCTTCTCCCGAAACATTTCGTGTTTGTACATTAACCCTTTCATGACAATATTTCTAAGAAGAAATAGATTGCCGATAATGGGTTTCAATTAATTTTCAGAGAGATCTAAAACCTGCAGAGGGTTTAGGTAAATTAACTCTAATCTTTTATTTATTGGTATATTAAGCTAGTTATATTAAGTTAGAGCTCATGGATGACAAAGCCCAGATCAATTAAGAGGAAAACTATATTTGAGAGGAATGAAATTTAGCGTGCAAAAACGATTTTTACCTCAATTTTTCTCTTCTCAAAAGTATGCTAAAACCCTTTGGGAGTTCCAAGATATTTTCCCCAAATTTCCTGCTGTCTTGCTTTCCTTACCTCCCTCATTCTCTCCTCATTTCTTGCACTCCATCACCCCATTAGTGCGTGAGTGTGCATATATATATATATATATAATATATATATATATATTTATACATATATATATACATATATATATATTTATATATATATATATATATATATATATATATATTTATACATATATATATACATATATATATTTATATATATATATATTATATATATATATATATGCATACATAAATACATACATATGTATATTTTCATATATATATATATTATATATATATATATATTTATACATATATATATACATATATATATTTATATATATATATATACATATATTATACATATATATATACATATATATATTTATACATATATATATATATATATATATATTTATACATATATATATTTATACATATATATATACATATGTATATTTATACATATATATATATAGAGAGAGAGAGATTTATGCATATATATATGGCATCATTACTTTTTAATGCCTGTTTTGGATGAGTGTGTATGTGCATGGTTGTATGTAACAGGCAATCAGTAGATGACAAGAGAGACAACCCTCTCTGGAGTACAGCTTTCGGAATTAAAAAATAAAAAGTGAATGCATTTTCCTGTCTTCAAATTTCCAGCATGCATGCTCTGAACAGAGTGGGGAATGACTTCCAGGCAGTTGTCATTTTTGGAAAATTCTGGTCTGATACAAATACATACTGATTTTGCAGCCTGATAAGGTCTCCAGTATTTTCTATATTATTTTAGGATTTCAAACCAGTTGTTGTTTTGTTAAGAATTTTAGTATATTTCTGAATCAATAATATAATTGTATCTAAAGCTGTCTCTAAAGCAAAGTGTTTGAGAGTGAGTGTGTGTGGGTATATATAGTTACAGATAAAGGCGGCAAGCTGGCAGAACCTTTAGCACGCCGGGCGAAATGCGTAGCCGTATTTCGTCTGCCATTACGTTCTGAGTTCAAATTCCGCCGAGGTTGACTTTGCCTTTCATCCTTTCGGGGTCGATAAATTAAGTACCAGTTAAGCACTGGGGTCAATTTAATCGTCTTAATCCGTTTGTATGTCCTTGTTTGTTCCCTCTATGTTTAGCCCCTTGTGGGTAGTAAAGAAACATTAGTGAGACCATAACCCGTGGCCTCTACCTGGTATGTAGCCAGTCGACTTATACATACCTTTCCTTCTTGGGACACAAAACTCCACTTGTGAAGACCCGTTGAGGCAAGTGAAAATCAAAATCAAAATCAAAATCAAAATCAAACCAAATCAAATCAGATATCAGAAAGCAGAACCAAAATTGAAGTTGATCAACATCAATGGAAATTGCAACTGTGATACCAGTGCCGGTGACAAGTAAGCGAACCATCTGATCGTGGTCGTTGCCAGCGCTGCCCCGACTGGCCTCTGTGCTGGTGGCACGTAAAAAGCACCATCCATCCGTGGCTGTTTGCCAGCTCCATCTGGCACCTGTGCGGGTGGCACGTAAAAAGCACCCACTACACTCACTGTGTGGTTGGCGTTAGGAAGGGCATCCAGCCGTAGAAACACTGCCAGATCAGACTGGGCCTGATGCAGCCTTCTGGATTCACAGACCCCAGTTAAACCGTCCAACCCATGCTAGCATGGAAAGCGGACGCTAAATGATGATGATGATGATGATACAGCAGTGTGAATGTATGTCTGATATAAATGTATATATTTCTATAGCAAAGTGCTTGTATGTGTGTTTATGTATATTCACACACACACACACACACACATTCAAATATGCAAAATGAAAATTTCCTTACTATACGAAGCAAGCCATTTGAAGATTGCCAAACTCGTGTCGATTGGTTGATAAGCTAACAAGTGATTTAGCTGTGTTCCTCCTAATCCATGGTATCTTTACTCCTAGAAAGAATCATAAACTGTGACAGATTACTCCAGCAAGAAGAGAAGTCTAATATTGCTGACTAATGAAACATTTGCTTATTAAATAGTTCTGTTGCAGCTTCCAGTACCTGTTTTACGGGTGAGTGAACTGAGCCAATAAAAGCCATAGTACAAAGTGAAATGTTAAACTTTAAACCCCGACAGACTGCAATATTTATTTATGATTATATTTGTGAAAAATTATAGGGAAAAGTATAAGTAGGAGTAAAAGATACTTCTGTTTCAGCAAAAGATTACATCTGTGTGTGTGTGTGTGTGTGTGTGTGTGTAGTGTGTACATGTTTTCTGTTTAGTAGAGCTATGCAATTAAGGACAAGTGTCTGAAACGTTGGACATTTCACTCCTCCTTGCAAATTATCTCACTTTTATTCCTCTTCTATCAACTTTTATATATTTAATAGATGGGTTGCATAATCAAGAAAGTCTAGCTATTCACACATGCCGGTAATAAGTTATTGATGAGACTTCAGCTGTAGGTTAACACAGTCTTCGTCCTTCTCAAGTCAATAAATTGGGTAACACTATTGTTGGAGTGTAAAGCAGATGGATTAGTGAAAGTAACGAGAGTTTGAAATTTTAATGTGACGTTTGATTGGTTTAGAGCTTGAAGTTTGACATCCACTAGACATATTATTGACTGTATTCTCAGGTCATGGAAAGGAGACCTATTTATTGTGGTGCAATTTTGCTGCTTTATAAGGACTTAATTTTTTATTTATTAGACGTTGGAAATTGTAAGTCATTCATTTGTGGGAAACGCAATCACTTTAGCTATGTATCATTTAGAATTTCAGGGAATTTTGTATTTGAGATTTTGTTGTCTTGAGAATTTTGTATCTATCATTGAGCGCTAAATTGCCATTACAGGATTATAGCTTTTGATGCCTTGTGCGAGGCTGTTGCGAATTTAGACAGAAAATGAAGTTTGTTTGTTGGTGTGCATTGATGGAGATGTCAGCCACAATAGACACAGTCTTTTGAGAAATGATAAATAGGTTAATATATACAAAGACGAATAGTCAATAATGAGGATTGTGCACGTGTGTGCCTTGAATGTCTCTGTCCCTGTCTCTGTCTGTCTGTCAGTCTCTCTCTCTCTTATACACACATATACATACAAACACATATTGTGCATGTGTTCTGCATGTGTTTTGCATGTCTTTTTGTCTCTCACACATCCACACTCACAGTCAAACATATACACTCATACATACATACATACACACACACACACACACACACATCAGTCATTTGTGTTCTGTATGCATGTCTCCCACTCTCTCTCTCTCACAACTCTCTTTCTCTCATATATCTATTTCTTTACTACCCACAAGGGGCTAAACACAGAGAGGACAAACAAGGACAGACAAACGGATTAAGTCGATTAAATCAACCCCAGTGCGTAAGTGGTACTTAATTTATTGACCCCAAAAGGATGAAAGGCAAAGTCGACCTCGGCGGAATTTGAACTCAGAACGTAACGGCAGACAAAATACGGCAACGTATTTCACCCGGCATGCTAACGTTTCTGCCAGCTCTCTCTCATATATCTATATGTGTATGTGGTTATTTCTAAGCAGTTCTTTGTCTGCTGTGGTGAAAGCACCGAAAGTTTCAAACCAGCTGAGCACCTGACGGCATCAAAAAGCATTCATAAATTAAGCAGGGACAAATTATCGCATAACAGTTTATTTATTGTCAGAATTAAATTTGAATATAGATGTACAATAAAACTTTCCTGCTTTTACAGTATTTATTCCCACAATAATTCACAATTCAGAAAACAATTACTCTTAACGTCTCAGCATTTACTTTTCCAACATTTCAAAAAAAAAAAAAAAAAAAAAAAAAAATTTGCACTGAAGCACATTTTTGTGTTTGCCAATTCATTAACCATTTTAAACATTGATGCTTCCTGGCCCTCGTTTCTTTTATTCTCTCTGCAAACAGTAAATATATTGGTTGGCTGAAAGGTATTTATAACAATCCCCGCTATGCTAATGTCATGGCCAAGAAACCTTGAAACAGAAACTGAAGAAAGATGACTGAAATGGGCTATAATTCACTCTCTTGATATTTCTCTGGGGACTTGTGTTTTGGGAGAAATAAATATTCCTGGCACTTAATTAATGAATAGGTCTACCGAAAATTGCTGGGTCAGAGACAAAATGTCAGCCTGTTTGGGCTTTAAAGATGGCAATATGTATTGCTAAGGGTTATCTCATGGGACTGTGGGGTTTGGAGAGGTGTTAAGTTGATAGTAAAGACAATTCCCTTCTTCACATTTTATTTTCCCCTAAATATAATATTAAATCAATTGACCAATCAGCCTAATTGACAGGCCAATTAATATAATCAATTTATCAATATATATTTCCATAATGATACTAAAAGTAATCAGTTTTTAATTCACTAAGCAAAGTGCTGGAATCTTCCTGTCTCCTATTCCCTCCCTCAATAATGTATTAAATCATATATGATTTAATGGTAATTTATATATAAATTATAAATTACCATTCTCTTTCTCTCACATCTGCCTTGCCACTTCACATGAATTTTCAACTGCGGACTCAGTAGATGATATTGTTATGGTAACAACAACTGAAGCTATTATATTTGCCCGTGTGACCACTGTCATGAAACAATGATACTACTCAATCAAAGTATAGTAAAAGCTGGTTTTTTAAAACTAGCATCATTACTTTTATTATTATTATTTGCCCTTCGACCTTTCAGGGTCAGTGAATTACATACCAGTCTAGTATCGGTGTCAATATAATCAACTAAGCCCCTTCCTCCAAAATATTTCAGGTTTGTGCCTATAGAACAGGGGTTCTTTTTATCTATGGACCCCTTTGATTCCTATTTTATTCTGGTGGACCCTGTAGCTATTCAATGTTTAAAAACTAGTTTTATAGAAATTTCTTTCAAAATTCCTATTTTGCTTTTAACACATTAACTTGTGAAGGTTGAATTATGTAAAATGCCACAGAAAGAAACCAAGCTATTTCTTGCAAAATTTTTTCAAAGGCCCATAAAATACTATTCTCTCTCTTTTATTCTTTTACTTCTTTCAGTCATTTGACTGTGGTCATGCTGGAGCACCGCCTTTAGTCAAGCAAATTGACCCCAGGATTTATTCTTTGGAAGCCTAGTACTTATTCTATTGGTCTCTTTTGCCGAACCGCTAAGTTACGGGGACATAAACACACTAGCATCAGTTGATCTTGGGGGGACAAACACAGACACACAAACACACACACACACATACATACATACATATATATATATATATTATATATATATATATATATATATACATACATACATATATACGACGGGCTTCTTTCAGTTTCTGTCTACCAAATCCACTCACAAGGCTTTGGTCGGCCCGAGGCTATAGTAGAAGACACTTGCCCAAGGTGCCATGCAGTGGGACAAAACTCGGAACCATGTGGTTAATAAGTAAGCTACTTACCACACAGCCACTCCTCGCCTACTAATGTGGAACCCTAATTTACTCTTTTGTTTGGAGGATCTCCAAAATTCTTATATGGACCCTGGTTGAGAATAACTGCTATAGTAGAAAGGATTATAATTATTAGTAAGACAGCAGGCTGGCAGAATCATTAGTACACTGGACAAATTGCTCAGCAGTATTTCTCCCAGCTTTATGGTTCCATGCAAAAAGCACCTGTGCTGGTGCCACGTAAAAAGCACCCATGCTGATGCCATGCACAAAGCACCAGTTCTGATGTCACATATAAAAGCACTGGTGCTGCGTAAAAAAAGCAAGCACCCAGCACACTTTTAAAAGTAGTTGGCATTAGGAAGGGCATCCAGCCATAGAAAGCAGGCCAAAACAAGCAACTGGAACCTGGTGTGCACCTCCCAGGCTTCCCAGCTCCTGTCAAACTGTTCAAACCATGCCAGCATGGAAAGCAGATATCAAATGATGATGATGATGATACTTTTTCCTTTATAAGTGAATAAAATAAAATTGAACACACAACAAAAAAAGCTTTCGGATAAAATTTGAATTTAACATCACATATCCTACTCTAGCATGAGTGTCACATATTCCTATGCGTTCTTCACTATAACAACCGACTCCTCACAAGAAATTATTTCATTTGTATAGAAGTGCACTATCAACTAGGTTCGACGTCAGAGTGCATCTGAAGTGTTATAAATATCTATCCTCATGCTAAAGGAATACTCAAAAATACTGCCATAAATTTCTCTTGAGATGAAGCTTTTAAAAGTGTAAATTAAGTATTCACTTCTCTAACGTGGCTTTACTGTTTTTAAAGTACCGTCTGTCATGGTTCATTCATGTAAATATAAATGGACCAGCAACTACAATTACTATCTAGAATTTCTTTATTTTCGCAAGTAAAATTCCTTAATGTTACTTAGCACTTTTACGCTTACTTCTGCTTGGAGCATTTGTAATGGTTTCTTTGTCTTAGTATTCCAGGTGAAATTCAATTGCCAACCAATCTAACCCTTTTAATGCTGCATTTCCAACATTTCAGTCTATGAAACAGTCATACGATTCAGAATAACTATCACAGGTAATTCAAAAAAAAAAAAGGGTCTTTTTTTTACTCAACTGGTGTTAGTTCGAGACCAGCCCTTATTGTGCAGATCTATGATCAAAAACACTCTAGCTATGACCCTCTGCCTGTCTTTTTTTCTGACACTGTATCTAAGCCTTTTACTATTCAATGCTTCTTTACATTTTTAAGACATTGGCTATGATTTGTGGGATATTTATCTGCTACTTCTAGCAAGTCAACCATTGACACTGAGGCTTCTTTGTGGTTCGGTTGTAGTTACATAGGACAACCATCTGATAAACCAACAAAAATTTCATAGAGAAATCTGTTTGGAAATTAGATTATTTTTATTACTTAATTAGGAGGTTGGTTGGTGCTCATAACCCCTTTCAGGGTCTAGGACAGTGGTGTGAGAAGAAAAGGTGACTCAAACACTTCCAGCGGAGTGGATGCATTTGCTTCAACTTCCTTCCTCTCACCAAAGAGTATCCAAGGTTCCAGGTGTTTTTATTTCACTTACCTTCAAAAATACAGAGCAAGGGGACAATTTGTTGACAAAGAAATGACAAAGAAAGAATAATGTCCATAGATTAGTGATATTTTTTTAGTGCAGAATGTGCACATTCATATGCATCTGTACACACAAACAATCCCTCCCTTCTTCCCCCACACACACATGCACACATACACACATAATCACATAAGACATGCTTTGTACATTTTCTTTCTACAAAATTTACTGAGAAAGCATTGGTCAGCTCAGGGCCTTGCAGTGGGATGAATCTATGACAGAATTACGGAGATGTACTTGCATACCAAGTGATTTGATCTGAGATCGTGTGCTGGAACGAAAACAATTGCAGCGTGGAAGGTGTTTGTAAGCCATTTAAGAAACACACAAAAGCCCTTCGATTCACTTCAACATTTAAGTTTAATTTGTCAAAATATTTTCGTCACTTTAAGACCGCGACCTGTTCACTGACAAAAATCCGAGATGCAGCACGGATTTTTGTCAGTGAACAGGTCGCGGTCTTAAAGCAACGAAAATATTTTGACAAATTAAACTTAAATGTTGAAGTGAATCGAACGGCTTTTGTGTATTTCTTGAATCTATGACACATGACTGCAAAACAAACTTCTTAAATACCCAACCCTGCATATGTTTCAATAATATATTAAAAAAAGAAACATGCCTTAAAATTGTTTTAACCAAAGATGACCACACACAGTGCACTTTGCCACCAAACAATACACATTTACTTGTATGGTACACTAAAAACATGGCTGTTTTCTAAATACCCTGGTATTTCTCATCTCACTCAAAAGCTCCTGGTACATCTGTGAACCATACATATAATGTGTGCCATGGTGCAGCAGTTCAAAATGTGTGCCAGGGTGCTGCAGTTGAAAATGTCTGCCTTGATGGATTAATCCTTCTGTTTTAGCAGTTTTATCTTTGCTTGTCTTGTATGCTTGCTTGGATTCTCTGGTTTTTGTGAAGAGAATATCTTACATACATTATCGTAAATTATTTGATGTGGCAGCAGAGGAGCAGCATACAAGATTTTTGAAATCCCAATTCAGGACTGAAGTTAATCCAACTAATCCCTCTATTTACGTATGTATGTATGAATATTTATGTTCATAAAGATGCTAAAAGCTCTATGGACACACTCTATGGTACAGTGGAGTATTAAAACAAAAACACTGTTAGTACTGCAGTAATCCATTGACCAATCTAACATTCAAATATAAAATGTAAACAGTATACATTTTCAGTTGTTTTGATTCAGATAAATATAAATATAAATATCACGCAGGTGTGGCTGTGTGGTAAGAAGTTTGCTTCTCAATCACATAGTTAGTTCCAAGATCAGTCCCACAGTGCGATGCATTTAGTGTCTTCTACTGTAACCTCAGGCTGACCGAAGCCTTGTGAGTAGATTTAGTAAACAGAAACTAAAAGAAGCCCATCATATATATATGTATACCTATATATATATATATATACACACACACACACACATAGTCAAGGTTGCAAAATTTTCAAAATTTTTTGGTTGATGAGGATATATAATCCAAGTGGGTACCAATATGCTCTTCTGCTGATTGATAATGCTGGTTTGCATATGTGGGTTTATGTACTCTCAATTGGCTTTTTTACCTATTCCTCGGATATTGTCATACCTGACAAAAAAATTGGATATTCTCTGTTTTCTTTAAACTGATTCATTATGATATATATATATATTTTCCATTTTTCTCGAGCGTGAAACTAATACACTTGCTTGTTATTCCTACACCTGTCTTCATCTTATTTTTCTATAAATTTGAACCACACACACACACACACACACACACACACAAGGCTATGTTGAAAAGTACCTGGCTTTGGGTAAAAGAAAATACAGGAGGATTAATTAATTATGATTTTATTCAACATATTCCCCTCTCAGAGTCACACTCTTATTACAGTGGTCCTTGAGTTTATCTAAGCCTTGTAAAAGAACTCAGAAGGTTGGGCTTCCAACCAGGCCTTTTTGCAATGCCCTTAAGGCCAAGAATTTTGCAGTACCCACCGTACACATATATGTACGTGTGTGCGTATGTCTTTGTATTGGTCCCCCACCACTACTTGACAACTGATGTTGATGTGTTTTCGTCCCTGTAACCTAGCAGTTCAACAAAAGAGATTGATAGAATAAGGACCAGGCTTTCAAAAGAAAAACGAGTTTCTGGGCCTCATTTATTCGACTAAAAATTCTTGAAGACAGTGCCCCAGTATGGCCACAGACTGAAAAAAAAAAACATATAGATAACAAATAGTGTTTGTAAAGGTTTGAGCCTAGCCCCTTAACCACTTGATCACTGCACCTCTTTCCAGATATTATTTACAGCCATGGTTGTATGTTGTTTGTAATGTCTAGTGTTGATGGTTCATATTTCTGAAATCAGAACTTGTGGACATCTATTTTGGTAGTTTACCCCTTTGTAGGGTTCATGAATAATATATTAGTCAGTCAGATTCTGATATAAACTTAGAATAAACTCCCCTCTTTGTTGCAGAAAAAAAAAGCAAAACAAAGTTTTCTGCATAAATAAAACAAACAAATATAAACCTTTACATTTCAAATGCAGCATTTATTTTTAAGTGTGAAATGGCTATTAACTTTATACAAGAGGGTTAGCTTCTGATTAAAAATAGATTTCTTAACCCATGGGAAATGAATTCATTAATGTCAGTGTAACTATTGATTCCTAGTTCTTTGGCCTCTGTTTCTATTTCTCTCTTTCTGTTCCTTTGTCTTTGTTTATTTCTGTCTGTTGCCTGTTTCTTGTAGAAATATACATTTATAGCACTTATAGGTGTCTGTCTATTTATTCATACTGAAGAATATCTACACATATAGACATGTTTACTCATAGGTATATATATTCAAAATGTGATCGCGTGTGTACCGTTGACGATTTTTTTTCTTCTGTCTTCCCTTCTCTGGATCTTTCCTTCTCCTATTTTTCCGATGAAGATCTCCGCTCGAAACGTTAAACCCTCCTTCTTTCCTTCTTTCCTGAGCGTCCAGTAATACTATATTTGTTCCATGTCCTCGCGTTGTTGTGTTTTTTTGTGCTTTCTTGTTTGGATTAACTATGTATATATATATATATATATATATATCTCATCATCATCATCGTTTAACATTCGTTTTCCGTGCTAGCATGGGTTGGACAGTTTGACCAGGATCTGGGAAGCCAGGAGGCTGCACCAGGCTCCAGTCTGATCAGGCAGTGTTTCTACAGCTGGATGCTCTTCCTAACACCAACCACTCCAAGAGTGTAGTGGGTGTTTTTTATGTGCCACTGACATGAGTGCCATTGACCTGACATTGGCCACGATTGTGGTCTCACTTGGTTGACAGGTCTACACAGCATGGTATATCCCCAAAGGTCTTGGTTACCTGTCACTGCCTCCATAAGGCCCAACACTTGAATGGTGCTTTTTACATGGCATTACATAATAATGATATCATTATATCATTACTCTAATGATATATATATCATTATAGTAATGAATATAAATATATGATCTATCTATCTATCTACATACCTACATACATACATACCTACATACATACATACATGAATACATACATACATACATACATACATACATACATACATACATACATACATACATACATACATGCATGCATGCATGCATGCATGCATGCATGCAGTAATTCCTCAGCTATCACGGGTGCTACATTCCCAAAACCCCTGCAATAGGTGAAAATCTGCAAAATAGAAAAGGGACTGTATGTTTTTTAAAATTATTTTTATAATTTGTGTACACTTATTTTATCATAATGGCAAAACAACACCACAGAGGAATCAGCATAACCTTAAATAATAAACTACGATAGGTGAACCATGATATCACAAGGGGATTACTGTATACAAAAATTGGAAATATTCATAAGATAGACACTTACATACAAGCATGTAGATATTTACATATATTGCTTTCGAATCTTAGTACAAGGCCAGTAATTTCAGGGAAAGGGGTAAATTGATTACATCAACCCCAGTGCTCAACTGGTACTTAATTTATTGACCCTGAAAGGATGAAAGGCAAAGTCAACCTCAGTGGAGTTTGAACTCAGAATGTAAAGATGGATGAAACGCCACTAAGCATCTTGCCCAGTGTGCTAACAATTCTGCCAGCTTGCCACCTTGGTGGTATATATGTACCTGGAATTTTCTAAATTCTTACCCCATGGACTTAGTCCTTGATTAAAACTCCAGACTCTAGGTTCAAATCATTTGAGCATTACAACATGTTTTCTATATTGTAGGTGTGCATAATCTTATCAGTACATGTCAGGTTTCAGTAAACTGGGTGATTGGTAAACTCAAATCAGCCTTCATTTAATTCTGATTGCCAATGTGAAAGACAAAGGCACAAGTATAAGGGACTAAGGACTTCAGCAAAAACAAACAAACAAAAGCAAAAACCCAGAAGAAAGAAAAGAAAGGCATTGGCAGTAATAAATGATGGAGATATTAACAACACGAAAGATAGCATTTTCAGAAACAAAATAATAGCAACGCAATTAAACGATAGTGATGGCCACAACAGGAACAATGTCAATACCAAATGTAACAGATGAAAAAAAAAATAATAACAGTTGCAACAAAAGCCACAACAATAATTGTAATTGAACAGCAAGAATAATAGCAAGAACAACAGAAAAGTATAACCAAAACTGGAATTGGTATAAATATAAACAATAGCTATAACCAAAATCAAAGCATTTGTAACAAGAACTCAATAGAGACAACATGAACAAGTGAACAATAACAGGGTCCAAAGGAGAGAATGTAAAAGAGAAAATATTTATTAGGACTGGAGTGTTTTATTAAAGACTTCAGGTTAAACTAATACTCTTTTACTCTTTTATTTGTTTCAGTCATTTGACTGCGGCCATGCTGGAGCACCGCCTTTAGTCGAGCAAATCGATCCCGGGACTTAGTCTTTGTAAGCCCAGTACTTATTCTATCGGTCTCTTTTTGCCGAACCACTAAGTTACGGGGACGTAAACACACCAGCATCGGTTGTCAAGCAATGCTAGGGGGACAAACACAGACACACAAACACATACACGCACATACATACACACACATACATATATATATATATATATACGACAGGCTTCTTTCAGTTTCTGTCTACCAAATCCACTCACAAGGCATTGGTCGGCCCGGGGCTATAGCAGAAGACACTTGCCCAAGATGCCACGCAGCGGGACTGAACCCGGAACCATGTGGTTGGTGAGCAAGCTACTTACCACACAGCCACTCCTGCGTCTATACTGTGAATTTGGTCTTAACATATTTAATACTGTGAGCCAAAAATATGTTTTTTTTTATTAATTCAACCCATTTCTGACCCTATTTTCAATAAAATGCAATTAAAATGATGTTGATGACTTAACTGTTTGTCTTTTATGCTGAAGGCTACCTGAGTTATTTCTCTCCACTCATTCTTTCCATGTGGTAAAAAAAGGGGGTGGGGGCAGGAGACTGCTAAATAAATGTATTTCTTTTTGGTTTGTTTAAAGAGATGTTAAGTGAAAGACACAAAGAAGGAAAAAGACAAGCATTGAATGAGAGATGTGTGAGAGATAGATGCACTACATCAAAAAAAAAAGTGAATGAGAGATACTTGAAAAAGAGATGAGAAGGTGCAAGAAACATAAAAGAAATACAAAGGATAAAGAGACATGTGAAAGAGTGGCTGTGTGGTAAGTAGCTTGTTTACCAACCACATGGTTCCGGGTTCAGTCCCACTGCGTGGCACCTTGGGCAAGTGTCTTCTACTATAGCCTCGGGCCGACCAAAGCCTTGTGAGTGGATTTGGTAGGCAGAAACTGAAAGAAGCCCGTCGTATATATGTATATATATATACATATATATATATATATATGTATGTGTGTGTGTTTGTGTGTCTGTGTTTGTCCCCCTAGCATTGCTTGAGAACCGATGCTGGTGTGTTTATGTCCCCGTTACTTAGCGGTTCGGCAAAAGAGACCGATAGAATAAGTACTGGGCTTACAAAAGAATAAGTCCCATGGTCAAGTTGCTCGATTAAAGGCGGTGCTCCAGCATGGCCGCAGTCAAATGACTGAAACAAGTAAAAGAGTATACACTGCATAACCTGAAAAATTTCCCATTTCTCAAAATTTTATCCAAATTTTCTGCTCTTTTATAAAATAGATCTTAATCACTTTCATAGAATCCTTTTCCTATTTCTTAGCTGGGAAGGGTTCTAAAAGCATACATCAATAAAGAAATGAATTTGCTGAGTGCTTTGCTTCCAACACAAATTTGTATATGTACTTCGCAAATTTCCTTTTGAACTTGTTACTTTGAACACACCTGTATCATTTCCATGTGCACACATTTGCTGAATCCATAAACCTCAGCCAAACAAACTGACTAATCCTGACAACATTCCTTATATCACTGTCAGCTTCTCTGCTGGTCCTCACCCTCAACAAACTCTTACTTTTCTCAGTATCTGCTACAATTTAGAGAAAAGAATAATCAACAACAACATTGTGTTCCATCCAAAGTGGCCTTGCCATTTAATAACTTGACCATGTCATTCTCAATTACTCAAAAGTGATTGATTTAATGATAAACAATTTTCTCTTTTATCTCTATGAGTTCCTTCTCTAATTATTGATCACTAGTACAAGTTTTCAAATTAAAAGGAAGAGAGAGACTGCAATCAGAGACCTAATTTTCCATAACACACTCCTACTGTTACTTACCCTCGAGAATTTTAATGAAAGCCATGTGGTTGCCCTCATCATTAACAAAGCCTTGAACTGTATAAAATCTCCGATCAAGTTAATCATTCGTTATGTTCACGTGTCTTTTTATATCTTAGATTCAAAATCTTCCTTTGTCTTGCTAGAGCTTTGTTCCCTAATTTCAAGGGGCTAAACATAGAGGGGACAAACAAGGACAGACAAAGGGTTTTAAGTTGATTACATCGATTCCAGTGTGTAACTGGTACTTAATTTATTGACCTCGAAAGGATGAAAGGCAAAGTCGGCCTCAGTGGAATTTGAACTCAGAACGTAACGGCAGATGAAATACTGCTTAGCACTTCGCCCGGCGTGCTAACGTTTATGCCAGCTCACTGCCTTTCTCTCTAATTTTGTTCTCTAATCTGTAAACTTAGATTTGCTTCAGTGTTCAACTATTTGACTCTTTATTAACAAATACTTCATTATTATCTAAAGTATTTAGTACAGTGTCACACTTGCCTGATGTCTTTTATCTTTTACATGTTTCAGTCACTAAAATGTGGCCATGCCGGGGCACTGCCTTGAACTTTTAGACGTATGAATCGACCCCAGTACTTATTTTAAAGCCTGATACTTATGTTGCTGGTCTCTTTTGCTGAACTACTAAGTTACAGGGACATAAACACACTAACACCGGTTGTTAAGCGGTGATGGGGGACAAACACAGATACAATGACAACCACACATAGACGTTTATATACTTATAAAGACATTTATAGAAGACACTTGCCCAAGGTGCCGTGCAGTGGGACTAAACTTGGAACCATGTGGTTGGAAAGTGAGCTTATCACACAGCTATGTTTATGCCTATGATATCTTACCTTACAATGGGCTTCTTTCAGTTTCTGTCTACTAAATTCATTCACAAGGCTTTGGTCGGCCTGAGGCTACAGTAGAAAACACTTGCCCAAGGTGCCATGCAGTGAGACTGAACTTGGAACCATGTGGTTTGGAAGTGAGCTTCTTATCACACAGCCATGTCTTTGCCTATGATATCTTACCTAACACTTTGTGGATTCTTGCTCATTTAGAACAGAGAGCCCCTCTTTCTCAGTCTGTAAATGTTTTCTCCACAAATATTGACCTGCTTAATTTCAATGACTGTAGGCAACATCCTTCTTTTTAATGTTGCTGTTGTTTCTAGAAATATAATAATAATCATCATCATCGTTTAGTGTCCGCTTTCCATGCTGGCATGGGTTGGATGGTGCAACTGGAGTCTGGGAAGCCAGGAGGCTGCACCAGGCCCAGTCTGATCTGGCAATGTTTCTATGGCTGGATGCCCTTCCTAATGCCAACTGCTCCATGAGTGTAGTGGGTGCTTTTTATGTGCCACTGGCACAGGTGCCAGACGAGGCTGACAAACGGTTACGATCGGATGGTGCTTTTTACGTGCCACCGGCATGGAGGCCAGGCGAGGCTGGCAACGCCACGATCAGATGGTGCTGTTTACGTGCCACCGGCAATAATAAAAAAAGGTGGAAGAGTAAGAGATACGTTAAAGAGGAAAGAGGGTATCAGATATAATGGAAAAAAATTGGATGAGAGTGAAAGAGTAAGGGGAACAAAGAGGGATAAGAGATAGACTTGTAAGAAAGAGGGATAGGCAAAGAGACATATTAAGAGAAAGAAGAAGAAGAGAGAGAGGGAGAGAGAGAGAAGTTGAGAGGAAGATGAATTGGGAAAGAGAAATACATGTTGAGAGAGAAAAATGTTGAGAAAAAGATGATGAGAAAGATATACTCCTGAGAAAGATATGAAAGTGATATGAAAAAAAAATTAAAAGAAAATTTTCAAAAATGGTATTAAAGAAAGGAAAGAACCAGCAAGTTATCTCTTTTGTAATTTGTAAATGTTGAATTTTACAATGAGTCTCTCTCTTCTATCATTTGTCTTCTCCATTCTCTCTGGCATTGTTTTCCAGGAAAGAAACAGAAAGAGTCATGCGTTATTCATATCATGAGAAGTTCGAATGTATGTATATGTGTGTTAAAGATATTCAGGAAATTGTTACCTCTGTTGGTAGCTGAGGGTTTGGCTTTCTCTATTGCAAAAAAAACAAACAAAACTGAACAAAATCTCACATGACAAGACATGTATAAGCTGTGTGTTGTTGTGTAATAACAATGACATGTAGAATGGCAGCGGTGGGAGAGCAGTGAGCTGAGCACGATCTGTTGGATGAGTAATGTTAGACTGAGCATGAGTCAACTGAGAAAGTGACTTGGCATTAAAGATAATGGTTTTGTATTGATAATGGCCTTGTGCAAAAATTTGAAATGATTATTACCTCCACCTTAGTGAAGGCAGAGGTATTGTTTTCAGTTGTGTTTGTTTGTTCGTCTGTTGATAAGATATCTCAAGAACTGCTGGATGGATTCGGATGAAACTTTCAGGGATGTTTGGACTCATAACTGGCACAAACTGATTAGATTTTGGGATCGACCATGTACTGGACAAGGATTCTGGATTATTTTTCCATTTATTTTTTTTCTCTTAATTTTTGAAAGTGGTCAGGTTCATTTTTAGTATTGTTTGTGAGAGCAGTCAAGTTTATTTCAGACTTTCTCATTTTAAAAATCACCTCTGGCTAATCGTTGAGAGGACCTTGGTGTTGCACTCCCTGAGTGCTCTTGTTATTATTATTATTATCATGATTATTATTATTGAAGGCAGCAAGCTGGCAGAATTGTTAGTATACTAGGCAGAATGCTTAGTGGTGTTTTGTCTGTCTTTATGTTCTGAGTTCAAATCCTGCTGAGGTTGACATTGCCTTCCATCCTTTCAGGGTTGATAAGTACCAGTCGAACACTGGGATTGATGTAATTGATTCACCCACTCACCTGGAATTGCTGGCCTTGTGTCAAAATTCAAAACCATTGTTATCATCAGCATTACAAGTTGGCATTACAGAATTATGAGTGTATCAGGGAAACTTCATTGGATCTGCAGACTGCATGAGGTGGCCACTTCAATAATATGTGTCTTTGTAAAAGGCAGTGAATTGGCAGAACTGTCTGCATGCCACACAGAATGGTTATTGGAATTTCTTCCAGTTTTACATTCTAAGTTCAAATTCTGCTGAGGATGATTTTGCTGTTCATCTTTCTGGGTTGATAAGATGAAGTACCAGTTGAGCACTGGGTTAATATAATCGATTAGCCCACTTCTACAAAATTTCAAGCTCTGTGTCTGTAGTAGAAAGGATTATTATTATTATTATTAATTACTTATTTTGTGTATGTTTTGTCAGTAATGGTATGAGACAAGGATTTCTTCTCTAAGAAATAAACAATAAAATTTCTATAGATTCTTTTTTACTTGTTTTATCCAGTTATGTTGTACAGGAGAGTGAAATTGGCTTCAGATTGTTAATGAATAATAAAACAGAAAGTGATTAACCTGCAATAAAATAGCACAAGACACACACACAACACAAAACAAATGCAAAAAAAGACCCCTAACAAAGGAAGCAAAAATACATTCCCTTAATGTTTGCTATTTTTCTCTCACCTCTAAACTGGCTCTGATTTAGGGATGATAAAATGGTTTTATAGTTAATAAACTTATCAATAAAATATGTTAGGAAATTGCTCTAGCTATTTTATTTGATGGTTCATAAAAAAACAGAAAGCCTTGTAGGAATAGCCAATTATATTGGCCTACCATAGGACTTTTTATTTGTATAGATCAGTTTCGTTCTTTTTTTTTTATTATTCTAAATTAGCTTTTTATTTATATGTATATTTTTGAAAGCTCAGTCTGAAAGTAGGATAGTCTACATAAGGAATAAGTATATTAATGTTAGTGAGAAGAAGATCATTGTGATTTAGTTCTATTTTTCAATGTTGAAATAGTTCTTTTGTTAAAACTGCTCAAATGACTAATAGGTTAGTTAACCCTTTAGCATTCAGATTACTCTGTGTCAAACGTATTGCTTATTTACTCAAATTCTTTACAAGTAATCATGCATTATCTTGTTGCTTCCAGATTTCAATGATGTAATTGTTTGTTTTTAAAATGACATTGTAGGATTAGTGTGAAAGGTCAGATCTGGCCAGTTTGGACATAAAGCATGTAGAATATATGGGCCAAATATAGCTGGTTCAAATCCTAAAGGGTTAAGATATTAATATTATTCTTAAGCTTTGTAGGTGCAGTATGACTGAATGGTTGTCTTGTAATCATGAGGTTCTGGGTTCAATCCTATAGCATGTCATAGCCTCAGGTTTGCCCATATCTTTTGAGTGAAGTTGATTTGATGGAAAATGTGTGGAAGCTTTTGGATGGATTGTACCTGCAATTCAAAGGTCCATCTTTACCACTATGTCCATGGAATACTCAGCCACTTTGATGTTAATTCAATGGTTGTTCTGCTGATTGAATAACTGTACACTCATCATGTTTCAGTCATTAGACTGTGGCCATGCTGGGGCACCACCTTGATGAATCTTTTAGTCAAATGAATTGATCCCAGTATTTACACACATACACACATACATACATACATACATACATATATGAAACGAGATTCCACACAGTTTCTGTTACAAGTCTGGAACTTTGTTAGGAGACATTTGCCCAAGGTACTGTGCAGTGGGACTGGACCCTCAAACCATTTGGTTGCAAAGCAGGCCCTTAACTGCATAACCCTGCCCGAACCTATGCCAATTGCTTATATTAAAATATTGGATGGGTTTGTCAATAAATATTTTATCTAATTCATTATTAAATTTTTTTTCTGTGCATCTACCACAACAATTAAAGGAAAAAAAAACTCTGCATGCATCGATATATCTCATAAGGAAAATTGTGACTCATTTGTAAAATATTAGTCAAGTTTATATAAGTGACAAGCTATTTTGAATTTTATTTATCTGCCTACAATATTTACTGCACAAACTTGACTTTTTATCCACCAGACATAAATAAAATAAGAACCACGATTTTTTTTGCTTTAATATTTTAGATTTATTTGTCCATGCTTGCATAGATGTAATGGATTTTTTTCTCCCTTGTTGAAATATTTGTTGCTGTTTAGCCCAAGGCTAACCTTAATTGAACAGACCAATGATAAAATGCATTTCAACCATACCCATCCTAGATTTTTAAGGGTGTGTGAAAAATTTTTTAAATATCATTTCAAGATTTATTAAATGACACTTGTAAAGTGAAAAAATTTATTGAAAATTTACAAGTAAACACCATTTCTAAACATGTGGTGAGTCACTTATTATTCTCTTATATGTTTCAGCCCAATGACTGTGGCCATGCTGGAGCACCGCCATTGTAATCATCTTTCCACTTTCCACCTTTGTCGGAGCGGCTTCTGGTAAAGGATGGAGTTCAATGCTACTGCCCTCTTTTGAGTTTCTTGCTTAGATATTGGCTCATTGAGGATCTCGGCGATCCAGAGGACAAATTTATGTTTGCAAACGTCTACATCCACTCCATGGAGGCTCCTCAGATGCTTCGGCAGACAGTTAAACAGCTGTGGGCCCTTGAAACCCAAGCTATTGCAGTACATCGTCCTTGCCTGAGATGAAGCAGTTGGCACAATGGGGACAGCACAGTGACATCCTGTTTGTGGTCTGGTAAACTATTGGTCACCTAAAGGATTAGCAGTTTATATAGTCACTAGTTTTTTACAGTGTCCCCCAGTAAAAGAAAACCGAGATCTCAATAATATAGCAATTAACAAATGTTATAAGAAACCACAGTGCATAGGCCTAAACAGTAAAGGGATGCCATGCGTATTATATAGTTTCAATTTGGTCAACTTGCTGTGCTCCACCCAGATTTTCTCACAAATAAAATATATAGTAAACTGGGATCCTATTAAGAAGATAATGTCTTATGACAGCTTAAGCCCATAACGATGAGCATCGTATTATAGTGTTAAGGGTGGATAAGGGGAACTCTTTTTACTCTTTTTACTTGTTTCAGTCATTTGACTGCGGCCATGCTGGAGCACTGCCTTTAGTCGAGCAAATCGACCCCGGGACTTATTCTTTGTAAGCCCAGTACTTATTCTATCGGTCTCTTTTGCCGAACCGCTAAGTGACAGGGACGTAAACACACCAGCATCGGTTGTCAAGCAATGCTAGGGGAACAAACACAGACACACAAACATATTCACACACACTTATATATATATACATATATACGACAGGCTTCTTTCAGTTTCTGTCTACCAAATCCACTCACAAGGCATTGGTCGGCCCGGGGCTATAGCAGAAGACACTTGCCCAAGATGCCATGCAGTGGGACTGAACCCGGAACCATGTGGTTGGTTAGCAAGCTACTTACCAAACAGCCACTCCTGTGCCTATTCTGTGTATAAAAGTATAAAAAAAATTCAATGAATCATGACACTGTGATGTTAAAATGACCAATTACTACAATCTTTGTGTTGTGCCTTTAAGTTAGAGTTCCTCTTGTTTGCCTGACTGATGAAGCTGGATTCTGGAAGATTTGAGAGCTATTTCATGCAGGCTGAATGACCACATAAGATCTTCCCCTTTTAGCTCACTCACTGGAAGCTAACAATTCATTTTTGTCTATCAGGCAAACTGGAGGGAGTCTAACTTCGAAGCACAGCACAATGATTGCAGTAAGAGGCTATTTTAACATCATAGGGTCATGCTTCATTGCATGTTTTATACTCTTCCTTTTATCCCCATTTGACACTATATGATGATGATCATGGGGTTAAGCTGCTGAAAGACATTGTCTTCTCAATAGGATATCAGTTTGTTATATAATTTGTTTATATATAATAAACTCGCTCAAGATGGCTAAGAGACTGCAAGTGGAACTCTTCCAGAGGTGAAATCCTTGCTACCCAACAAATGAAGGGTACAGGCTAAGGAGTGAAGCGTTTGTGACCCTGAGATACCTGCTGATGATGTGGGACAGTTTCCAGCATTGCAATGGATTTAGAAGAGCTTGCAAAATGTTTGACTAGCTCCTGTAGTTTCTGCATATGGCAAAGCATCTCTAATGTTTATTTAACCTATGATAGAATTTCAATGGAGCACAGCAAGCTAACCAAATAGAAGTTGCATAATATCCCTTCACCTTTTACAACCATGAGCTGTGGTTCCTTATAACATTTGTTAACAGCTCTTTAGACGCAGGAGTGGCTGTGTGGTAAGTAGCTTGCTAACCAACCACATGGTTCCGGGTTCAGCCCCACTGCGTGGCATCTTGGGCAAGTGTCTTCTGCTATAGCCCCGGGCCGACCAATGCCTTGTGAGTGGATTTAGTAGACAGAAACTGAAAGAAGCCTGTCGTATATATGTATATATATGTATGTATGTGTGTGTATATGTTTGCGTGTCTGTGCTTGTCCCCCTAGCATTGCTTGACAACCGATGCTGGTGTGTTTATGTCCCCGTCACTTAGCGGTTCGGCAAAAGAGACCGATAGAATAAGTACTGGGCTTCCAAAGAATAAGCCCCGGGGTTGATTTGCTCGACTAAAGGCGGTGCTCCAGCATGGCCGCAGTCAAATGACTGAAACAAGTAAAAGAGTAGAGTAAAGAGAGCTATATGTATGGAGACCTCAGTTTTTTTGTTTTTTTTTTACTAGGAACATTGTAAAGAACTAGTGACATTATATGAGCCGTTAATTGTTTAGTTAGTAGGCCAATAGTTTAACTACTTCACTAATGATGACTCATCACATGCTCAAAAATGGAGTTGACTTGTCAAGTTTCAATAAATCCCTTCACTCAAAAAGTGCCATTTACTAAATTTTGAAATGATATCTTTGAATTTTTCAGAATTCAATTTTTTATCTATATCTATCATATAAATTTTTGTTAATAAGTTGCATGCATGAAATTACATTTCCAACAGATATAAGTGAAAAGAAAAGCTACAAAAAATAGTAATTCCGTACAGATTTGTCAGTTTATCTGCATAATTTACAAGGTATTGATTTCATTTCATAAACATATCCATTCACATTCTAATGTCTCATTGTCTTCACTACTACTGTCATTATTGTAATAACTTGATGAAAAGAAAAATGTATGCCTTGTTTGTTGTATTGGGAGAGAGAAAATAAAAAAGAAAAGTCTAGACCAGACCATAGATAGTGCATTTTCACACACTTCCTATATCCAAGTTGCTAAAAGCTATCAATCATATTTACAATTGAAAGTTTTTATTGTAAAGAAAGATTTGAACATCAGATTTTAAAGTTTGTGAGACTTTTTAACTCAACCTGAGACATACTGTTTACAAAATTGTCACTTTTCATCAGTTCCCTAATTTGTAGTTCAACAAAACAAAAAAATTGTTCCAGTTAGAATTCAAATTATGTGGTATAAGTATTTTCTTACTTTTCTCTCTTTATTAAGAGATTTTTACAAAAATTTTCAAAAACCCCAATTTTATGTGTAGCAGTGTAAAATAACTTTACAAATATCTTTTCAAAAACTCTCAAATTTTGGGAAAAATTAATTATTTGATAACTTATTTTTTCTGCACAAAATGACAGGTTTCAATTTTGCTATTTTAAAAATATTGACAACAGCAATATTTCCTGAAACTACCTGAAGGCCAAATATAATTACTTCGAAACAGTACAAACCAATCAATTGTGTGTATGATAGTTTATCATTTTTAACAGGAGTTCTAAGACTTTATATTTTTCAGAGAACTCCACAAAGTATCTATCACAAAAATACAGAATAGTTCCAATATATAATTATACTAAGGTGGGGGACTGGCAGAAATGTTAGCATACCAGGCAAAATGCTTAGTATTTTGTCTGTCTTTACATTCAGAGTTCAAATTCCACCAAGGTCGATTTTTGCCTTTCATCCTTTTGGGGTCGATAAATTACGTATTAGTTGCATATTGGGGTTGATCTAATCGACTGGCCCCCTCCCTGCAAATTTTGGACCTTGTGCCTAGAGTAGAAGAGAATATATAACTATACTGCTTTCTCCTACCTTCCACGATGTTCTGTTGGGTCTTTTGCATTAAATGATTTCTTGTTATTATAGAATTCCATAAATTTTTCCTTTATAAAACTTTTTTGACCCTTAAGGTTGTGCAGCCTATTTTGAAAGGTTTAATTCTCCTGTCACATCATTCGAGTGAGCCCATCAGATTGGTTTAGGAGAATTTTCAGTAATTTTAGTTGTCGATTGTGACTCTTCCTCGGCTTGATTTATTTCTTCATCAGTATCTGATGTAGAAATGTACCTGTTTTAAGGTAAAAGTGAAAATTAGTATACTCTCACTATATTATGTGGGGTTATGCAGGCCTAATTGCCTATTTCAAGTTCAGGTGTCAAATTTATTTATCTATTTCATAGGTGCAGGGGTGGCTGCATGGTTAGTAGGTTGCTTACTAACCACATGTTTCCGGGTTCAGTCCCACTGCATGGTACCTTGGGCAAGTGTCTTCTACTATAGCCTTGGGCTGACCAAAGCCTTGTGAGTTGATTTGGTAGACGGAAACTGAAAGAAGCCCGTCGTATATATGTATATATATATATATATGTATGTGTGTGTGTTTGTCCCCCCAACATCACTGTGGTGTGTTTATGTCCCTGTTACTTAGCGGTTCAGCAAAAGAGACCGATAGAATAAGTCCTGGGGTCGATTTGCTCGACTAAAGGCAGTGCTCCAGCATGGCTGCAGTCAAATGACTGAAACAAGTAAAAGAGTATTTCAATTATTGTTACACAGAATGTGTTCAAATCCTGCTGAGGTCAACTTTACTTTTCATCTCTCTTAGTTTGATAAAATAAAGTACTGACCAAGTACCAGAGGTGTTACAAGTGAATAGTACCCAAGCCTCAAAACCTCCAGACCTTGTGTCTTTGTTAGATTCAGTTATTACTAAAGATGGAAAACAAGAAGAATAAGAAGAGTGATGGGGGTGGGGTGGGCAGGTGGTAAACAAGGCAAAAGATCTTTGAGTTAATTACATCATTTTATTATCTGAGTTTGAATCCCATTGATAAAGCACCACATAAGGTAAAGTACCAGCCTTCTACTGGGTTTAGTTTCTCTGAAGATATCTTCTGCAAAATATTATAGCTTGTATCTTATGCTAGAAACCATTATTTCCAAAGTCTTTAATATTTGAAAACAATCCAGAAGGCTTTTATTACTTCCTCCAAAATTCAAAAATTTCTAAAAGGACACTTGTTGGAAGCCACTATTGAAACTTTGACTCCAGAATTGCTTATCAAGATATTTCAATCTTAGTTAGTTAGTTAGTTAATTTGGCTCAAAAGCAAATAGCAAGGCCATGTAGGGGGACATGGAGTTAAGTACAGGGTGGTGTTCATGTAAAGAGTTCAGGCCACTTGAGGTCAAGGGAGGCTTTGAACAAAGCGGTCGTCGGCATCTTCACCATCTCGTCTGGCAGCTTGTTCCACGGATCCGCAACCCGGACGGAGAAAGCTCCTCTCCTTCGATTGAGATGAAATCGTCGCAGGTAGAGCTTTTCTTGATTCCTAAATATAATCACAAAATGTACAAAGCATAGCTTTATCATGTTATGTTGTATTTGTCATTCATTATTGGAAACAATCCTGAAAGAGTAACAAAAACAACAAAAACAAACGAAAGAAAAGCCCCAGAAAACTTGTGTGGTAAAGTAACACATGAAGAAGGTTTGTTGATATCTGAAAAGACTAAGAGTACAGTAAACAAATTAATGTATTAAAACACGAACATAATTCATAAAAACAGTAGAAACCCATTAAATGAAGTTATAACAATATTAGACATAATAACATTTATATATATATATGCACACACATATGCAAAATAGGGAGAAAGGATTGGAAATAGGCTAAATATTTTATACATACATGTTTTGTTTAAATGAAACAAATCTTATTTTTTAACGTAAGGAATACATACTTTTTTTACCATAAATTTAAATATATGAAAGTAAAAATACTAAAATATTGTTTTCACATAAATGTTTTCATATAATAGTTTTACTTAACCCTTTCGTTACCATCCCAGCTGAAACTGGCTCTGGATCAGAGTACAAATGTCTTGTTTTCATCAGTTTTGAATTAAAATCTCCCACTAAACCTTAGTCAAAATTTATGTTCTTTACACTGGCTGAATGATAACTAAGTTATTTTACTAAATTCTTTGTCTTATTTAAAGTAATTGAAAGAAACACAGAACATCTCAAAATAAATACAGTAACAAAAGGGTTAAAGTATGTTAGTGTATGTTTTCACAAGGTGAGTTGGACATACATAACACAAAAACGAAAAGAAAAAAAGAGGGAGAGAGAAAAACGATCACATGCTACTTGGATTTTATTTGAGAAAAGTTCTAGGGAATAAGTTTTTGTATATGTTGTGTCCTAAATAGATTTTGTATTAGAGGAAAATGCATTTTAAAACTGACTGGGATCTGGTTTGCACGGTCATTCTGCTCATCACAAATCTTGGTGATTCTTCCATTGTATGTGAAGACCATATATATATATATATATATGCTGATACTTCCAAATTTAGAAATGATATACAAAATATTGGATAATGTGTATCTTTAAAGAACCTCAATATGTAAATGAAAATTGATTTTGATTTTTCATTTTGGCATTCTAAAAACAATCCCCCACCATAATACTGAATTCAAGATAAAAAAGATTCTTGAAATTAACCAATATAATGGTGAAATGCTTAGCGGTATTTCGTCTGTCGTTACGTTCTGAGTTCAAATTCCGCTGAGGTCGACTTTGCCTTTCATCCTTTCGGGGTTGATTAAATAAGTACCAGTTACGCACTGGGCTCGATGTAATTGACTTAATCCCTTTGCCCTTGTTTGTCCCTTCTATGTTTAGCCCCTTGTAGGCAATAAAGAAATAAATATAATGGTGAAAACCAACTGTACAATATGTGACATGGTTATTTGGTAGGTCGCATTGAATTGATATGATATGCACAAGCTTACAGTAAAGTCAGGTGATTGGCTATTTGAAGAAGGAATAACTCATTGCTAACAACAATACCAACTTCATGTCAATGATAGCATTTAGCTTTTGATTTTTTTTGCATTGATACGAAGCAAGACAAAATGTTCTTTCAAAATAATGCTGGGTTTTGTGTTGCAGAATAACCTCTGTGATTCAAGAACACAACTTCATTATTATTGATAAATCTGTTTTCCTTACTCCATGGAACCACTTATTGACTAAGCTGTTCTTGTTAAATACAGAACTGTATTTAGATTAATCATCTACTTCACAGTAATGCCATAAGCAAATTGGATTCCAATAATTTTAGGATTATTGTCTTTTTTTTTTTTCATTTGCTATTATTCATTTTCCACTATTTTCTTTGAGAATAACTTTTTAATAATTCTTCTATAAAGTAACAAGATTTGAAATGGAAGATATAATTGATAAAAATGAAACTCTCTATCGGTATGTGCACTTATAAGTAGATGTGTGCATGTGTATGAAATGTGTCTTTATATGTATGATATCAGTATATATATATATATATTATATATATATATATATATACACACACACAAGTATGTATATGAGATATGTTAATGAGGACACATACATGAATTATCAACATATTTGTGAGCCTGTTTGCCTCTTCACATACTTGATTCATGCCTACGTAAATGTGTGAAAAAAGGTTGTATATGAATGCATTTATATATATATATATATATACACACACACACACACACACATATATATTTGATCAGGTGTGTACATGTGTACATATGCATGTATATATATATATATATTTATCTTTATTTTTGAGTATGCATGTATATGTGCAGATATAGATTATATATCTACATTTGTGTGTGTGTGTGTGTGTGTATGTACATACATCATACATACACACATGCACACACACATATATATAAGATTGTGTAAATGAATGTGAGTATATAAATAATGGTGATTGAAACACATTAAATGATATTCTAATTCATCCAATATATTAATGAAGTTTTCTCCTTTCAAAACCATTTTACCAAATTTATTTATTTTTTTCCCCTGCTTTTAATTCTTTCCTCATAAATTTTCTCCACTCATATCACAAGAAGAAAACGGATCTTCTGAATATCTGCTGAAGAATTTCCCTCACACTGCGTTGTGTAACCATAGAAACCTGGAGTGTAAATGTTGCTAGTATACATGCATAGATTTAATATTTGGTTGAATTCTATAACTTATAAATCTACCTTGCTGAGAGTATATGCCTCTCAGATATAACTGAATTCATAATATACTTGCTTTTGCCATTTACATCAAATAACTAACGCACATGCACATACACACATATGTACTCTGTCTCTCTGTCTTTTACACACAACTCTCTCTCACTCTCTCTCTCATTCTTTCTCTCTCTCTCTCTCTCTTCCTCTCTCTCTTTATATATATCTCTCTCCCTTATTCATACACGCTGTATTACTCTGATATCAAAATAACTACATGAAAATGTTCTAAACCATAATTTGCAGGTGAAATGATACATAGACATAATTATTATTATCGGAAGATATACATGTATGTATATGTTTGTGTGTGCATTTGAATAGGTGATTTATATAATCTGCCTGCATGTGTGCATTATGTGTAAATGTTATGTGCATTTGTGGGTGGCGAATGCACATTAACATATGCATTAATGCCTTTGTGTATGCATGTTGACATGTATTGCTTCCTTCAGTAAAAGTTAGATTCTTTAAAATCTATACACAATAGCTTCTTGGTTATATTGCTTTTTAAGTGGGAAATGAAGTACAACAGCTTCAAAAAATTCTTTTCAAACCCGAACGTATGATTGTGTGAATGTAGGCACATCACAGACGTGAATATGGTTGCAGTTAGGAGTTTGCTTGTAAAAGGTTAATAGTTAAGCTAGCAAACCTGTCACCTGACCTGTTCTTTAATTACACAAATGCAATACAGGAAGGAACCAAGACTTGCTTACCATCCACTCCGCTATCATGATTAATGAATGCTGCTGTCACTGAACTCTGCCAGACCTAACTAATTGGACCTGTTGATACAACAGAAAGTGTTTTGCTCTTTGGCAGGGCTTCTAACCAAATGCCTAGGCTGTGCAATACTAACAGTACAGATTTAAATATCAATCTCAGTTCTGTAAATTCATCACTTGGTGACAGGGGAATTTTGGTACTCTGTCTTTTGGGTTTGATAGTGAATGGCAAACTGACTTTTACGTTCAAGTTTAATAGTGTGTGCATGTGTGTAGGGGTTTTCCTTGTTGAAAGCATCAACATCATTGTATTTAGATGGATGTCAATTTGACCTTCAGATTTTTTATTCTTGGAGTCTTTTTCATTCACTTATTTTTCTCTGCTCCCTGATATGATGAAACTCCTATATTTTGTTGAAACTACATTAAACATCAGATCCAGTCGCAATCTTTATTGTGAGATACTCTGTTGTTGTTTAATCTGCTAGAAATAACAGCTAGAGTTCACTCACTAGCATCTAAAAAAATAAATGAGAACATTTTCAGATAGTTTAGTATTTATTCTCAATAATATGTGTTGAATTTACTTTGCTGTCTAAATATGCAACAGAACCCTTGCAATGGATTTGAACTTGTAGATGTTTAAGCCAATAATCCAATACCTTGTTCACTCAAGTCATTTAATTTTATTTTCTAGGAATAGGCTGTAATTCAATATGAAAGAATAACGATGTCAAAACAATAAACAAAAGCTTATTTCTTCAAAAGCCATGAAATCATAACTAAGTATATGGTACAACAATGCATTCTCCACATTAAAAGTTGTGTTTCCTCAACAATTATGTATTTTCAAATTTTTTTCCTGTGAAAAAATTTTGATAAATGTTAGTTCTTTTGAGTTTAATAGCTTTTAGATTCACTTATAGATTTGCGAACAATTTTGTGGCACTGTAAAACAATGTTGTTACAGAAAACAATATTTAAAAGCTTTTTAAATAATATCAAATTATTTTTTTCCATTTTAAAAAATCTTTCAACATCTTCCTCCTCATTACCATTGTCAGTTTATCTCTTATTTTCCTTGATGTTGCAAGTTGATAGGTTTTAAGCACTTCATGTTCATTCTGTATCATTTCCTTATTGAGACCGAATGTTTTCAGGTTTGATAGAATTATTTCAGCTTGGAACTATGACTAACTTCAATAGCTTCCAAAATAAATTTCAATTTGTTTACCAAACATACATCATCCAATTGTATTTGTATCCTGCCTCAGTATTCTTACAGTTGTTCCTACTAACAAAAATTTTTACAGCACTCACACACACAAATGCACACACACACACACATTACATATAGATGCACACTAACAGTATTTACTATCCCTGCTGGTAATTGCTGCTAGTGTGTGTGTATGTGTGTGGGTATATATATCTTTTATTTTTTCTTTCTCTTTTCCTTGTTTCAGTCATTAGACTGTGGCCATTTTGGGGCACCACTTTCAAGAATTTTAGCTGAATGAATCCACCTCAGTACTTCTTATTTTTTTAAGCATCGTACTTATTCTATCAGTTACTTTTGCTGAACTGCTAAGTTATGGAGATGTAAACACACCAACACTGGTTGTCAAGCGGTGGTGGGGAACAAGCACAAAGACACACTCTCTCTCTTTCACTCACACATATATACATGATGTGTTTCTTCCAGTTTCCATCTACCAAATCCACTCAGAAGGGTTTGGTCAGCTTGAGGCTATAGTAGAAGACATTTGCTCAAGGTTATATATACATATACATGCTATTATGTGTATCATCAATACATTAATATATTTATATATTTATAACTAAAATAAATACAATTCCATGAATTCCTTGTGTTTTGAATAAATTACTTTAAAATGTGATGACAACCATAAGTTGGGCCAACAGAAATTTTATATCCAAACAAGTCGAAATGTTTTAGCTTACACTTTATAAAAATTTGGTCTCCCTACAAAAATGTGCATGTGTATAAAATACACACACACACACACACACACATGATAGATCGTTAGACACTACACACATTTTTTTCTCTCCTTGTTTTTTCTGTGTCCCTTTCTGTAGAAGAGCGTAGGCTCGAAACATAAAAGACTTTTTCTATTCCTGAGCATTATACTAATACATCTGTTTGTTTTGTACACCACCTGTCTTCGTCTTTTGTTTTTTCATAAACTCTCCCTATATATAATATATATATATAATATATATATATATATATATACACACATATATATAATATATATATATATATATATATATATATGTATATATCACAGTATCAACTAAACAATTGAATGTTATAGACTGTTGGTCACAATGCTCTTCCTCACATTGTTGTAGCTTCCAAATGATGTCACGTTATAAAACTGTATCCCCTCAATCCCACACATACACACATATGAGCTAAAATAAATTTTACTATTTATTTTCAGGTAAAACAAGCTCCTTTCTTTTCAACATATGGCATCAGTTTAAATAATTACTCAAAAGAAATTGTTTTTTCTAATTAATAAATTTCACCATCCATTATAGAACTTGTGAGGTATGTGATATTTTAGTCCCTTTATTTCAGAACAAAGAAAGTAACAGAAAATATTACACATTCCACAGTCTTCTCATTGCCAAGCTGCACTGTTATGCAACATTTTGGCTTCCTAGTTACTAAACTGTAGCTAGCAACATGGAGCATACTCGCGTTCACCTTTCTGTATTGCAACACACACAATTCATACACACAAATATATACAGGGTGATTCAAAAGTACCTTCAATACTTGACTGACATATAACATTTTTACTTTTTATAATGCCACAAATTTGTTTCTGTATATTTGTAGCATTCTCTTTGTTATTTTCTCCCATGTGTGTGTGTGTGTATGTACATATATAATACATATCCATATATGGACAAATATGCATGCACACACACGAATCATTTATATATATATATATATTATAAATAGATGAGTGTATTTTTACCTTGTTAACAATTAACACGGAAAAAATAAATAAATATTGTTTCGAAAATTCTTTTGAATAGTATCAGTGGAATTTTCGAAACATGTGTCGAAAGTAAAAATAATTGATTACACCTGCGTTAAACTCCATTTATTTATTCATATTCATATAATATATATAAGCAATAATAAATCTCTGAACGAGGTATAGACAGTCACTGCACAACAATGTGAGGTATATTTGCCATCTCAATATGGCTAACCACTAAGGTTGGGTGTTACTGTAGCTTGTAGCCCCAGGAGAACATCTCCTCCAGCTGGTTATAGGCACACTTTCTGTGCCCTATTGGTATTTGCAAAGGGAGGTCATCCTTCCCTTGTCAACCTAAGTGATATATATATAACCATACTTGTGCCTATATATATATATAGGGACTGAACCATGAATGATGTGGTTGGGATGCAAGCTTCTTTACCATACAGCGGCTCCTGCATATATATCTATATCTTTCTGTATATATATATATATATATTATATATATATTCATTCATTATTACTATCTTACTACACCTCAATTACACTCAGCGAAGTTAAAATGTCAGTACTTCAGCTTTTGATACTGTGTGTTCTCTACTGGAAATGTAACTTACAAAATTGCCTCAGAAAATTATGTCCTATAAAATTAACTGATTGTGTAATGGTTTTGATGATAATTTGATGGTCCATTAATTGAAGTATTGTCATGTACAATCTAAAAAAAATATTCAAATAAAACTCACTGTGTTGTTACAGCTGTATGTGTATATACATATATATATATAAAACATATTCTGAATGATTTTTTATGTTTGTATGTGTCTATGTTGATTTCTACATAACATACTCTCCGGCATGTTTGCATAAATATATTCCTTTTCTCTGTAGAAATCATTAGTGACTGAAGAACTCATTCTATTAAATTAAATTCATTGATAGATAACTTGGAACTGAAAGGCAAATATATGTTTATATCTAAACAGAATCTGGGTGCAAATATGAAGCATACAAACCAAGGTAGAACGTAAATGCATTGTGGTGCCTCGTTTTGTTCAAATTTTTTTCACATCATCTTTATTAAATACAACTTATGTCATACACATACATGCATATTATAGTTTTGCGCAGACATGTGAGTGATTGTATGTGTATTAGATAGCATATATGAAAACATGTGCTCAGTGCCTGTTTCCACATCTAGTTCTTTGCATATATGTATATATATATATATACACAGCACTTGATATGAAAACGTACATTTACTAAATGTATACACATGTACACAAACAAAATAAAAAACATAAACACATACAAAGATTATACATACACTTAGTAAATATGTTTTTATAGTTAGTGCTGTATATATACCTATATAAATTTCAATGTCTATGCATTTTCTTTATAACTATACATTCTTTTCTATGTGTGTTAACAGGTTATATATATATATATATATATATTATATATATATATATATATATATATAGGTGCAGGCACATCAAGAAGCTTACTTCCTCTCTTCATGGTTCTGGGTTCAGTCCCACTGTGTGGCACCTTGGGCAATTGGTTTGTACTCTGGTTTTGAGCCAACCAAAACCTTGTGAGTGGATTTGGCAGATGGATCCTGAAAGAAGCCCATCATATGTATATATATATATATATATATATATATATATATATATATATATATATATATATATATATATATATACTGTATTTTTATGTGTACAATGAACCCTCGTGTTTAAGGAACCCTCTAATTTTGGGGCCTTAAAATTTAGAAAAAAATGATCTTGTAAGAGATTATAATACTATCAATGTATAAGAAACTCCATATTTTCTAAATCTAACTTTTGACAAAAAAGGGTCCCTTATACATGTTAAAATGCAGTATATATATATGTATATATATATATATATATATATATAATAATTAAAGAGGACAACAAACATTAAGGCAAGGCAAATATCTCAAGTCATATACATTAGTATTATTGGAAAAAAAATTGAAAGTCTTGCAACTGTTTCTGGGATGTCCCAGAGTATGGGATATTCTGTCATGGTTTTACGCAAGATTGTACCAAGATTGGAAAGTTGAACTGAATTTTTGTGCTTCTTTTTCCTTCTCTTTCTTCATCTCCTTATTCCTTTACTCCTGTCCTCCATGTCATCATTTCATTAATCTGTACTCTTCTCATTTTCTCTATTCTGGGATATTCCAGAAACAGCTGTAAGATTTTGAATTTTTTTCCAATAATAATAATAATAATAATAATAATGATAATAATGTTTATGATTTAAGATGCTTGCCTTGCCTTAACGTTTGTTGTCCTCTTTAGCAATTATATATCCACTATATCGGAAATCTGCAATGGTTCCATAACTACTGTCTTGGCTAAAAATTCTTCAAGACAGTGCCCCAGCTTGGCCACAGTCTAGTGACTTAAACAAATGAAAAATAAAAGATGTATGTCATATATGTATAGAAGAATACCTGCCTTTGAGTGTGTGTAGACATATATATAACACAAATAAATATGAATATTCATGCATTTATGTATGTGTAGGTAAGTGTATGTGTGCATAGATATGCATAGAAACATATGTATACACATATACATGTGAATATATATATATATGTGTATATATATATATATATATATACACACACACACTCATGTGTGTTTGTATGTGTATCCTTGCTTTAAACTTAGTACAGTTCACACGTGCGCACACTCACACATACACACTCACACACACACACACACACACACACACACACACACATGAATCAATTTCCTGTCTGTGCGTGTGTGGTTATATGTAAATAGGAATTATTGTGCTGCGCCATGTATAAAGTGAAGACAGACAGATATGTGGATAGCCTAAGAGATAAAATACAAAATGCAAAGACACAAACATAGAGTGAAGTTAGCTGGTGGTGGGCCAACAGTCATGTTATTTATTGACTATTTATATTTATAGTCCAGCTTAAGAGCTTGTATTAGTATTTCTTCAAGACATCCACAATTTATTGTCCTGAAGATATATATACGCGTGTATTGTTACTAAAATTTTTAATCCTAATTTCCCAAAAGTCAAAATTTAAAAACTAGCCTGTTACAGTAGAAATAGTTAGCTATTTCTTTATTTAGTGCTGTTTTTATTTTAACCATATATGTTTTTTGCTTATATTTCTTTTATGTGTGTCTCTGGTATTTTTTAAAACTTGAAATAAATTAATGGTTGTATTTTGAAAGAATCGATATATAGTTTTATTACTATTTTTTCCTTTTATAAAAAAAGCAAAGCACTAACTGAAATAAATACATAAAAATGAGATGTGTGCATGTGTATAAATATGTATGTATAAATATGTGTGTGTGTGTGTGTGTGTGTGTATGTGCATGTGTGTGTGGTGTATAAAATAACAAAGCAACATAGGATATTTAAAAGTTTTGGAATTAAGGTAGAGTAGTCGTAAACAAAATAAACCAACTAGGAGAACCTCTGTAAATTGCTTTCACAAATTCTTGAATGTATTTGGCTTCCTTAGTTTACATATGTGTACATATATATATATATACATACATAAATATATATACACAAGTATGTACATATGTATGTGCATTTACATATATACATGCATACATATATATATTTACACAAGTATTTACATATGTATGTGCATTAATTTATATATACATATATGTATATATATATATATATGTATGTATATATATATATATATACACAAGTATGTACATATGTATGTGCATTTATATATACATATATATATACACACACACATACGCACAAGTATGTGCATATGTATGTGCATTTATATACATACACACATATATATACATATATATATATAGATGTGCACGTGTGTATATAGATACATAAATATATGTTTATTCAATCATATATTCTTTACACTTATATTTTGTATTGCACAGTGGAAATTATATTCATATATATATATATATATATACACACACACATTTCTTTCATATATGTAAATACATGGATATATTACATTACATATATGTGTGTGTGTGTGTGTGTGTTGCACGACTGTATATAAATGATAGTTTGTATTTCACTTTGTCCTTTAAATGGAATTAGGATGTATATGGAACAAGTAAATATCATTTAAGGGTTTGACTTTGTAGACTATAATATTTATAGTTGAAAAATATTTCGTCTAATTTCTGCAGACTCATGTGCTTTTAGCTCATGCACACACATCCATATAGTCACACACAGCCATCATGCTGAATTGCTTTTGTTTTTTACTATTAGATGAAAGAAAATAAACTGTAATAACATAGTTTACTAAATGCATTTTTATCACAAGATCTGGAAACATCTCAAGTTTAAATTTATCCATGTCGACTCTATAACTATTAATTGCAATAAATTGTTACAGGAACAATAGTTATAAACTAATGTTCATCATTATATTTTTCGTAGCCATAGGCATGTGTTCTTATAAGTGAGTTAGGTTAGAGCAGGTTGCCGTCACCAGTGAAATTGAATTAGTTTCTGGATAGTTTTGTGGAACATAGCAGAGAAAATGTCTCCAGTGAGAGAGGATAATTGTTACTCGGTTACTATGGAAACTGATGGAGCTCATCAAATATGCATGAGCTCATTGGGAAGTTCGGTTTTCTTGTCAAACTTTTGACAAAACAAATTTTTATTTATAATACATACACGTATACTACATATCTACAGGCACATATATACATTTGTGCGCACTAACACATAGTACATGCATATATATATATATATATATATATATATATATGTATATAATTTGCATGAAAATGAAATAAATAATAATAAAATATATGTATATTCAGAAAACTTTCTATTCATTATTGGCACTTTGCAATAAACCAGAAATCTGGATTAAATAGCAGCAGATATGATAGAAATAGATGATTTAGCTGTTTACCTAATTTGCATAAGTAATATTCCTGGGAACATGAATCAAGTAAAAAATTGACCAACAAGAATTTATACTTTATAGAAAAAGATGAGAATTTTTATTTTTAATTTTCCAATATTGGAAAATACAGTGCAGTATATAAATACTTCAGAAATTGTAGTGAATTTTCCATCCAAGCATGGAGATCATCCCATTAACTGAAGTCTTGTAGGAAGGAAGGTCCCTGAAGATTTAATTCAGTGCAGGAGAAATACATCATGTTTAATCAATAAAGAAATAAATAAAAAAAAATTAAGATTGATATCTTAAAAAAAATAATGGAGATAGGGCTGTCACATGTTTGATAATTTATCAAAATTTTGGAAATGAAAATTTCACTGTTAAATATCCATACTTTATTTAGTATAACTTCTCACAACAATGAAATATTCTGATTTTTCTAGCTTTCTCTCTCTCCTGAACTTGTTGTCTTTATTTTTCCGTTAGATGTTTGCTGAGATAAGTTACACTTGTTGAAATGCATATATATGTATTATATGATAAAATCAGTTAATAATATTATTGTATTAATGGTTTCTGGTTTTGGTTCAAGGCCAGTCAGTAATTTTTCTAGGGGTTTCGAGTTCGTCAAATACACTGATCATAGCATAATAAATGGTACTTTATTTTAGCAGCCCTGAAATGATAAAAGGCAAAGCTGACATAGCCAAAATTTGAACTAATGATGTTAAAAACTGGAAGAAATACCACCAGGCATTTTATGATGAATTTGAACTCAGAACGTAGCAGCAGACAAAATACCTATTTCTTTACTACCCACAAGGGGCTACACACAGAGGGGACAAAGAGATTAAGTCGATTATATCGACCCCAGTGTGTAACTTGTACTTATTTAATCGATCCCGAAAGGATGAAAGGCAAAGTCAACCTCGGCAGAATTTGAACTCAGAACATAAAGTCAGACGAAATACAGCTATGCATTTTGCCCGGCGTGCTAACGTTTCTGCCAGCTCGCCGCCTTAATGATGTAGTTACAGTGGATAAGATGAGACAGCTACAAGTGTTGTTTGCATCCAGATCATCTTTGATTGAGCAAATCTATGATCAAAGATATACTAGTTATGATCATCCTGATTTCTCTCTTGCTTTTTTGTCTCTTCCAGACAATGTATTTAGAACTACATTATTCAGTATGTTTTTCCTTTTAAAATGCTAAAGTGTGATATAAACGAAATTTGGCAGTTATTTCTAAGAGATCAAATATTTGCAAAGATGCTCCCTCACTGGCTATTTACATCTGCGGCAGACATGGAAGCTGATATATGGTTATAGCCAACATAGGAGATACCATGGCTAGCTGGCAGATCTTAGGTTAATTAGAGAAATTACTTAAAACTTTGAATAAATTTTAAATAGCACAATAAAATCAATTATTTGAGCCTTCTTCCACTGCCATGTTTTTCATGGAACCATAATTCATGGAAATACACTCTTCCTCTGATAATTTCATGTTAATAAAACCAGTAAGATTGACACTTACATTGGCATTTAATGGCAATAAAGTCTTTCAACTGTGCACTGTTGATATTTATAACTCCAGAAGGAACATAGAACTTGAGTAAGCCACAGGAATCACAACAGAACTGCTTAGTTGACAGTTTGATCCTTTACTTTGGAATTGTTGCTGCTGCAGGAACAGAATTATCAAACGCATGAGTTATTCAGGCATACTGTTGATTGACATAGCTTGCAAATATTTGGATTTTATTGGTGTTGAAGACATGAAAATAAAAGGTTCACCTCTTTCTATCTGAATATGTATTCAATTCCAGAGAGTTTTCCCTTTTCCTTTCTTCTCTTGTTTGTTGGAGTAAAGGAGACCGAAGGGGAGAGAGAGATAGACAGATATATATGTATATATAATTATATATATATATATATATAGAGAGAGAGAGAGAGAGAGAGAAAGGGAGGATGGTAATGCCAACAGAATGCCGTGATTTTTAACAGATTGAATTGAACCTCTTACTTGAGGGGTGTTTTTCTAAAATAACTAAATGGATCAATGATTGCCAAGCTAAATTCGATATTTTTTTTGTCATTATCGAAAGCTGTCATACCCAATACATATGAATTTAATTAAGTTTTTTTATGCAAAGTAGGGTAATATTAGCACTGAAATTGCTAAACCCAATAAAAAAAAAGAGAGAAAAACAAATAAAATACTTTAAGAACTAACTATACTTATACATTTATAGTTGAATATCATGAATTAACGAATCTGTATTTTCTGCCAAATTAATCGGTTGTTTACAAAATATCAAAGTTTATTTGAAGAACTGGGTTGTTGTGGCTAATAGGAGAAGATATTGTTTAAACAACATTCTGAAAACAAAATATGAGGCCAAGTGTCAGTTTTGGTTCCATAGATACATTAGAGCAATGCTTTTTATTAACATATTTTCAAAAGATAATTATATTTGCATTATGGTTGATTGAATCAAAGCCAGTAAATTACTCATACTTATTTTATTAAACCCAGAGCGTTGAAAGGTAAATTTTTATCTCGAGGGGAATTTGAACCTAGAACTTAAACAAATGTAATTTAATACTACCCTAATTCATTTTAATCTGTGAAACTCTTGGTTAAGTTTGTATTGGGTTTTTCACTATTTATTTCTTATTTTCTTAACGTCATGTGTCTATTTGGGTTTGAGTCATAAACTACACTATATTGTTATATTCTTTGACAATTTAGCACAACTCTTCTAGAGCGGTGTTCTGCAACCTTTTTTCCCTTCTAGTACATTAATATTCTTTTCAAAATTCGGTGGTACACCTGAACTAAAAATATAACCAAAAGTATAGGGAAAAAATTATATTCAGGTTACACTATGGCACACCTAGCATCGTCTCGCGACACACCTGTGTGCTGTGGCATATTGGTTGTGGAGCACTGTTCTAGAGTATCAGTTATGGTTAAAAACTCTAGATCAGAGGTTATTAACCTGGGTAGTTGTGTACCCTTGAGGGTAGTGTGAGCTTAAAAGGGGGTCAGGTGTCAAGAAGATACCATGAGTGAAGGCAATGCTTGTTTAGGAGTGTGTGATTTTTATTTGAAACATAATATTTAAACCACATACAATACTTAAATTTTAACCCCTTTGATACCAGTGTGATTAAGACCAACTCTGACTCTAAGATAAAGGCTTCCTGCTTAAAGTGTTCTGGAAATTAAAATCTTCATGTTTAATTATTTTCCAAACATAAATATGATTAAATATCATTAAAGATGATAATATTGTTTTACTAAAATCTTCTTTATTTTAAGTCCAAAGCTGTAGGTTCTAAGTATATTAGAGATGCTATTTTGAGGAATTATGTCTGGATCATTCCAGTGTCTTTAAGTGATTTGTACTTTGCTTCAAATGGAGAAAAACAAACCAACACCATGTCTACACTTTTTAAAACACATTAACTTTTTGTTCGCTCATAATTTTATCGCAGAGCGTTATATTCATATTTGTGAAAAGATTGTTCAGAGAGTCATATGGTATTTTCTAACTAATTTATTTTATTTATTTTTTAACAAAATTCCTTTTATGAATTAATAATGGAAGAAATCAATTTCCTTTAACTCTTTTGTTGTTGCAAAACTGGAATCTTTGTTGTTTCGGGAAGTAAATGGTTTCTCATAGACTGTCATTCTAAATTTCCAGTTGTTTCTTCATAGGAATCTCTTTGAAAGAGAGAAAAATATTTAATATTTTTCAATTCTAGAATCATTAAAATTTTATTGAACATGTCTTTTGAAAACAGAATCAATAGTTCTTCAAATGAATAGTTGCTTTTATTTCATATATTTATATATATATTTTTAATTTTCTGTCATTAGAAATCACAACTGGATATTTCCTCTTTCTTAGAATTTTCTTTCATCTTGCTTTTGTACAAAGATGCTAATTATGTTCTTAAATCTGATTAATTCATTAGCAGTTGACCTCTCTTGGCTATTTGGCAGCAATTAGAGTGAGATTTTTTACAGTTTTAAGTTGCCTGAATTCATCAAAGTTTTGAATTAACCTTTTACTTCGCTTTATTGTCAAGAGATATTTTTTTCAAGGAATGTAGCACTAATAGGCATTCAATAATCTTAAGCAGTTTTTTCAGTAAAGTTATACTAATTATTAGTCACTGTGAATTTGATTCTAAAATACTTTAGAAAGTTAATGCTTCTTAATGACACACTTTGCTGCTCTGTATTACTGAATTCATACATAAAAAAAAAAACTCCTGCAAAAAGTGCATGAGTAAAATGTTACATCCCTAAGTTAAATACATTTCTATATAGGTGCAGGAGTGGCTGTGTGGTAAGTAGCTTGCTAACCAACCACATGGTTCCGGGTTCAGTCCCACTGCTATTGCCCCGGGCCAACCAATGCCTTGTGAGTGGATTTGGTAGAAGCCTGTCGTATATATGTATATATATATGTGTGTGTATGTGTTTGTCCCCCTAGCAATGCTTGACAACCGATGCTGGTGTGTTTACGTCCCCGTCACTTAGCAGTTCGGCAAAAGAGACTGATAGAATAAGTACTGGGCTTACAAAGAATAAGTTCCGGGGTCGATTTGCTTGACTAAAGGCGGTGCTCCAGCATGGCTGCAGTCAAATGACTGAAACAAGTAAAAGAGTAAAAACAGTAAAGAGAGAGATATTATTGGTTCACAATCTCTACCTATATTCCAAGATCTAATTTCAGATTCGAGCTTACTGTTCCATCAGATTCAGACAATATCTACAACCAGTGCTCTATAATTCAAATAAAAATGTTCTATTCTTCAACTGGAATCCAGAGGCAAGATCTAGTTAGTAGCTAATACTTACTATTGTGTCACCAATAAGTTATATGATTGTTTTCTGTCACTTAAAAGAATTCACAACGATGTAGTTACTTAGATGTAGTTACTTAGGGTGAAATGCGGAAAGTAGAAATTATTATATTTTGCAGAAGAGGTATATTCTATAGAGTTTGTATCTTGAAGCCAGTCTACCAAAAGTTTTTAAGTAGAACACAAAGAAAGCTTTTTTTCAGTTAATAAAGTATTTTAATCATGCTAGATTAATCCGTTTCTAACAATGGTATCAAAATTACATGAGTGTTTTTGTGTGTGAACATACATCCATACTTACATGCACACACACACACACACACACACACACACACACACACACACACACACACATATAATATATACATGCATGCATGTGCATGTTTTTTATGATTAAGTGCATTATATATGTATATACATACACATTCATACATGTGTCTATTTTTATGATTAAATGCATTATATATGTATATACATACACATTCATACATGTGTCTATTTTTATGATTAAATGCATTATATATGTGTATACATACACATTCATACATGTGTCTATTTTTATGATTAAATGCATTTATATACATTCATATGTGTGTGTTTGTGTATATATATATATATATATATATATATATGTTTCGTCATCATCATCATTTCACAACTGCTTTCCATTCTGGAATGAACTGGTTGAACTATATGTATTCTCATCACCCACTCAGAAAAGAGAAAGAGGAGACACATGGCATAAAAAGTCGCTGAAGAGGTCACAGGATGTGTGATGAAAAAGCTTGGTCAAAGAAACAAAAATAATAACAATAAAGCAAAGACCAAACATAAAGTGTGTATGTTTAATTGGCAAAATATTACTTTCTCCAACCATAGCCTATTTGTTAACTACCCACAAGGGGCTAAACACCGAGAGGACAAACAAGGACAGACAAACGAATTAAGTTGATTATATCGATCCCAGTACGCAACTGGTACTTAATTTATCGATCCTGAAAGGATGAAAGGCAAAGTCGACCTTGGCAGAATTTGAACTCAGAACATAGTGGCAGACGAAATACCGCTAAGCATTTTGTCCAGCGTGCTAACATTTCTGCCAGCTCGCCAGCCAAACAGATAACTGTTATTTACCTAAACTTACACTCAAATGTCCAAGCCCTCTTCATATCTCAAGTTAGAAAAAAAATAATATTAAATAAGCCATAAATAGCAAACTACCAGAATTGGATGTAAAATTCAGAGCAGCTTCTTTTGTCTAACTTCATCTCCATACTCCCAGGTATGTGCTCCATCCAGGTATCCTCTTATGCCATCAGATGAAGACTGCCCACATCAAACATTACCCAATTCTAGAATTATCTCCGGAAGGAAGGAAAAAAGAAGTCTATAATCCAAATCTTTAAATTCTTAGATGGCTGTGGGCCTACTAATGATGGTTTGCATCTTAGAATCTCAAAGGTTCTATTTACAAAACACTTTATAAAACAACAAGCCATATTGTTTCTGTCACCAAATTTATCAGTGTTATAATCAAAGACATTTTCAGAAGCTATGCCAAAATCCCCAATGGATACATCGGCTCTATCATCTTTGGTAAAATCTATTATTTAGCAGCAAAAGTTGCTCTGCGTTATGGGGCTGACTAACATTTTCTTTCACACTCATTTGAGAGAGGGCAGTTCATTAGGCTAGAATGTTACAGGTCATACAGCATGCTAATTTATTCATCAGATTTTGTTGCTAATCTGGATTACCAATAGCTGAAAAGTTGGATTGCATCCTTCTTGGTGCTCCTACCATTGATAATTTGTCTCCTTTAATCAGTAACAAATCATTTTTGTTATCATGCAATACAAATACTTTTAAAAGCATTGATGCACACCAGTTTTCTTCTTGCTTTGAAATAGTTTAAGCTCTCTTGATATAATTTACCTTCTGTCCCCCAGCTTTCGTATAAGTTAGTTGCCTGCCTGACAAATTAGACATTTTAATAAGGGCTTACTTCTCTACTACCACTAATAGCAGTCTCTGTGATTTAGCTTAAATACAGCTATATTTACTTGTAAGACATGGAAGACTGGGATTGCATTCTTCATGCTGTAACTTCTTTTTGCTATGCTTCCTGTATTCTCTCAGAACCTTATTCACTTCTTTGCCTTCTATGGCAAATAAATCATCATTCCATGACATTGGAAACGTGCAGTCATTTTACTGGTGACGCTTTTCAGGACTCTAAATTCTGCATTGTTTTAGTTAACCTTGTTGCAAAAACCCGGGCAATCGACTTTTTGGAGAAAGTTACCTGCAATAGACTTCTGTCTTATCTGAGAGAGATTTGTCTTTGACTCTTTCAATGGAAACAGGACTTCAAAACTAACCATCTCTATTTCTATGGTAGGGGAAATTAGCTGACAACCAAATCAAATTAAGGAATTTAAATAGATCCATGTTAACTAACTGCCTCATCTGATCATCTCAGAAATTCTGGTTTAACGTTGAGTGGCTTTTAAATGTCACAGGAACTTTTAAAAAGCCACTCAAGACTTAAAAGGCATTTTACAGTTGTAATTTTTGCATTTTATCTTAACATTATAAACATCTGTGATAGCTCTCTTAGAAAGTGGAGTTCATGGTGAATATAAAATGTGTGGTAATTGTCAGGTGGTACATTGATGCATCGAGGTTTGCAGTGTAACAGGTTCAGAAACAGCAAGATGATAAACTCATTTAAAATTTATGCAACAATTGAAACAGGTTTACTCCTCTTCTGATCTCATTGGCAGCATAAAAGATTTATTGATTTCTTTATTTTCATTGGGTTTCTTTAAATTTACTGCATATTCCTACTGCTGCAGAGATACATGTGCACATGCATGCAAACACATGCACGTGCATCCATGCATAGACACACACACACACACGCGGGTAGAATTACACACAATGCATACATAATATAGTGCATGTGTATTGTGGATTGCATTTGTAACCAGTGTACATGCTTGTGGTAAATCTTCGTAATCCACATTGAAAAGCAATATACACTTAATACGATAAGCTCTATCTCTCTCTCTAGTTTCAATCCATCAGCATGGATACTTGCATGAAAACATTGTATGAATTTTAACATGTTGTTACCTCAACACATTACCATAATCGTGAATCAAGCATTTCAATATTTTGTATAGACCATATCATACATGCACTAAACCACACACATATAGATTTTGCTTGCAAACAAAAGAAAGAGCATGCATGGCTGTGTAGTAAGAAGCTTGTTTCCCAACAACATGGTTCTGGGTTCAGTCCCACTACGTAATACCTATTTCTTTACTACCCACAAGGGGCTAAACACAGAGGGGACAAACAAGGACAGACAAACGGATTAAGTCGATTATATCGACCCCGGTGATTTATTGGTACTTATTTAATCGACCCCAAAAGGATGAAAGGCATAGTCAACCTTGGCGGAATTTGAACTTGGAACGTAACAGCAGACGAAATACCGCTAGGCATTTTGTCCGGTGTGCTAACGTTTCTGCCAGCTCGCCGCCTTAAACTATAGCCTCACACCGACCAAAGCCTTGTGAGCAGATTTGGTAAACAGAAACTGAAAGTAGCTCATCTCACACACACACACCACACACACACACACACACACACACGTATATATGTATATATATAGTGTGTGTGTGTCTTTGTGTTTGTCCCCCGTCGCCACTTGACAACTGGTGCTGGTTAGTTTACGTCCCCGTGACTTAGCAATTTGGCAAAAGAAACTGATAAAATAAGTACTAGGCTTAAAGAAAATAAAACTTAGGGTTAATTTGTTTGACTAAAACCCTTCAAGGTGATGCTCCAGCATGACCACAGTCAAATGACTGAAACACCACCTTGAAGAATTTTAGTCAAGCAAATTGACCCCCTGCACTTATTTTTTAAAGTCTAGTGCATAGTCTGTTAGTCTCTTTTGCTGAGCTGCTAAGTTACAGGGAAGTAATCCCGTCAATACTTATTGTCACGCAGTGGTGGGGGACAAAGGCACACACATGCATACATACACACAAATGGTTATCCTGCATCTATCTCTTCTATATATGTACATACATACACATATTATCAAACAATATATTCGTTTTCCTGAATATCCACACATTCACACACACACACACACACCACACACACACACACACACACACACACACACAGATGAAAATGTTTAATAGCTGAGGTTTCTGTTCACAGGTCTTGCTCTATCCTTTAATGCTGACAGACAAGATAATCGTTTTACCAAGAAGATGTATCATTTTAGATGGCAAATTTTCACATTTTCTTGCCAACTTTTCTGGTAATTTAACACTAGGCCTCCACGTCGAGGCGTTCATGTTGATTATTTTCAATTTGTCACATCGAGAACACACTTTTAATAACGTTTACACGAAAATATCTTTTATGACATAATAAATCCATAGAAAGCATATCAAAACAAATTTGCATTTCACACTTACTCTGCTTGCCGCAATCCCCCCCACCTCTCTCTCTGTTTCTCTCTGTGTTTCTGTCTGTCTGTCTTTCTGTCAGTCTGCCTCTCTTGCTCACTCGCTTGCACCTGATCCTTGACTAATCTGATCCTTTTAGGCATTGTTTCGTTAGCTTTTTCTACGAGGTATAATAAGTCAATTTACTTGTGCAAATCCTTTCTCCCCGACCTCCCTTCTTCTCTCATTATTGGCATCTATGCTGTCAACTTAATGGAATTATAGCTTTTCAGATTTATCTTATCATTGCCAATAGTGTCACATGGCCATGCTCATTTCCTCTCTCACTCCGTTTTTCTCTCTCTTTCATTCATAGACTCATGCATGATCTCTGCAAGCCAGTGTTTTATGACCTCTTAGTTTTCTATTAGGTTTATTAACTTATTGACATCAATCGCTTCTTAGGTCATTTGACCTTTCTTTCTTCCTTTTAATGATGTCAGAGCAGCAAAGCAGTTTTTCTTTTTTTCTTCCTTTTTTTTTATTGAATTTCTTCAAAATACTGAAATAAAGAGAGTGCTAGCATACTTAATCTAGCAAACCATGGGATATTAATTTATTAAAATTATACCCCTAGTAATGTGAACTAAACATTTAGATAACCAATTCTGATAAAAAAGGACATGGGGGAAAAGCCTGAAAATTTTAATTAATTAAAAATGGAACCATATGGAGGCATCTAGGTGTATATTTCAGTAATATTTGGTTGCTTCCATAATGCATAGACTAACTATTACAGTAGATCTTTAAATGATTTCTGTGGATAAACACAGTAATATTAGAAATGAAAAAATTCCTTGGGAACATCTGCTGAAATGAAACTTAATGGTGAGGTGGATACTGGCATACTTGAGTAATAAACCAATAAAGTTTAACTAATTAAAATCACGCCCTTAGATCTGAAAACAATTGAAGTTCCAAGAAAGTGTTTTGGTTGATTAACGACAAAACACTAGCACCAAAAGTTCTCACCTCTTATAAGGTAATTAGTACCCTCTGAAACTACCATCCTCATTTGTCTGTATTTAACAATACAGCTGAAGAAGAATACCTCAGGTGATGTTTTGCCTCTCCAGGGGTATTTTCTATTTGCAAATACAATAAGGACACAAATGTGTAATACGAAGTGAATGGGGAACAAAGCACAACTAACTGGACATTGTCATTGAGAAGAATAAGAACACGTTTTGTAATTGATATAACATCATCATCATCATCATCATTTAATGTTCGTCTTCGATACTGGCATGGGTTAGATGGTTTGAAAGAAGCTGGCCAAGTAGAAGACAACACAAGGCTACTGTGTCTGTTTCGGCATGGTTTTTATGGCTGGATGCCCTTCCTAACACCAACCACCCCATAGAATGAACATTTGAAATCAGAATCAAGGAAAGGGCAAGAGAAAGAGAGATAGAGAAATGTAGAGTATTGAACTTAACAACTAAACAACTAACTTAACAAGGGTGAGATAAGCTAATACTAATTTCTTGATCGTAATATTAGTATACATTCACATGTTATTGGTTATTGTAATGTTTTAATATAGACATCATCCTCTATAACCTATTATGTTATCAAAAATATATAACAACCATTGGGGATGTATTTAGTGATGTCTGTAATTTATGGACACCCTATATATATATATATTTTTTTTTCTCTCCTTGTTTTTTTTGTGTCCCTTTCTGTAGAAGAGCATATGCTCGAAATGTAAAAGACTTTTTCTATTCCTGAGCATTATACTAATACATCTGTTTGTTTTGTACACCACCTGTCTTCGTCTTTTGTTGTTTTTTTTTGTAAACTCCCCTATATATATATATATATATATATATATATATATATAATATTTACCATGTGAACTATGATGAAAAAATATGAGAAAGACATGGTATATAATTTTTTTTGTGCAGGGGTTCCATGGGAGATGTAATTATTTTAAGGGTTACATAAGGGTAAAAAGGTTGAGAAACACTGGCCTAGACTATAGGATGCAGTTCAACAGGAAGTATAATTAAGCTGGTTACAGTATAGTACCATGTAACAGCAAAATAATAATAATAATAATAATAATGATCCTTTCTACAATAGGCATATGGCTTGAAATTTTTGGGGATGGGGGGGTGTAGTCGATTACACCGACCCCAGTACTCAACTAGTGTTTATTTCATTGACCCCAAAATGATGAAAGGCAAAGTCAACCACACTGGCATTTGAACTCAGAACATAGAGACAAACAAAATGCTGTTAAGCAATTTATCTGGCACTGCTGTAATAATGATAATAATAGTAATAATTATAGTGATGACGATTGTTTCTGAAATTGCCACAAGATACTGACCTGATGTTGGCACATAATAATAATAATAATAATTATAATAATAATAATAATAATAATAATTTCAAATTTTGCCACAAGGCCAGCAATTTCAGTGAGTGGGTAAGTCAATTGTATTGATCCCAGAACTCAACTGGCACTTATTTTATCAACCTCAAAAGGATGAAAAGTAAAGTTGACCTTGGCAGAATTTGAACTCAGGACGTAAAGACAAAGGAAATGCTGCTAGGCATTTTTCCTGGCCTACTAATAATTCTACCAGTTTTCTACTTTAAGAATAGTAATAATAATTGTTTCTGATATTGGCTTTAGATATTGACTTCAGTACTTGACTAGTATTTTATTTTATTGACCTTGGAGGTCAATGAGGTAAAGTTGACTTGGCAGGATTTGAACTCAGAAAATAAAGAGCTAGAAGAAATACTGCAAAGCTTGATGATCTAACAATTCTGCTATCCACCACATTTCATAACAATTATAATAATGGGGATGAAATTTTCCAAAAGTATCTCTCTTTTACTCTTTTACTTGTTTCAGTCATTTGACTGCGGCCATGCTGGGGCACCACCTTTAGTCGAGCAAATCAACCCCGGGACTTATTCTTTGTAAGCCCAGTACTTATTCTATCGGTCTCTTTTGCCGAACCGCTAGGTGACGGGGACGTAACACACCAGCATCAGTTGTCAAGCAATGCTAGGGGGACAATCACAGACACACAAACACATACACACAGACACACAAATAGATACATATTCATATATGCGACAGGCTTCTTTTAGTTTCCATCTACCAAATCCACTCACAAGGCTTTGGTTGGCCCGAGGCTATAGTAGAAGACACTTGCCCAAGGTGCCACGCAGTGGGACTGAACCCGGAACCATGTGATTGGTAAACAAGCTACTTACCACACAGCCACTCCTACAAATCATAAAGAAGAATTACTGGGGTAAGATATTTAATGAAGGTTAAGATTTCTGAACTTAGTCAAGTTGAAGCATTACATTTATTCTTTGATTTTTACATCTGGAAGATACAAAAACATGAGACATTAACAGACAATAAATTCTTGAAAGCTTTATTGCCATTATATGAAAGTGTCATGTTATAGATTGCTTTCGAAAAAGGTAACAAGGCTGTGAACCATTTGATATGTTTATGACTAAACTGAGAGCTATATCAAAAAGAATTTCAACACAAGCTTTATCACTTCATAAAATGTAAAGATGAATTAATATGCAATGCCTTTATTTCAGGTTTGTTAAATCTTAATATTCAACAAAGTGTTTTGAAATCATCAGTAACTATCTATCACATCTGAGACAGCCATGAATAATGCAAACTCATATTTTTTTTTTCTCTTTTACTTGTTTCAGTCATTTGACTGCGGCCATGCTGGAGCACCGCCTTTAGTCGTGCAAATCGACCCCGGGACTTATTCTTTGTAAGCCCAGTACTTATCCTATCGGTCTCATTTGACGAACCGCTAAGTGACGGGGACGTAAACACACCAGCATCGGTTGTCAAGCAATGCTAGGGGGACAAACACAGACACACAAACACACACACACACATACATATATATATACATATATACGACAGGCTTCTTTCAGTTTCCGTCTACCAAATCCACTCACAAGGCATTGGTCGGCCCGGGGCTATAGCAGAAGACACTTGCCCAAGATGCCACACAGTGGGACTGAACCCGGAATCATGTGGTTGGTTAGCAAGCTACTTACCACACAGCCACTCCTGCGCCTATGATTCATCTTTGTGAGTGAGTGCATCCATATATCAGCAGTAAGCTCTGTTGTTATTTCTGTGGTGGTGGTCTTCATATGTTTAGACAAGCTTGTTATACAAAGCTCTCAACATCAAAAAGGGAAATTGAGTTGTAGTTTATAGTAGCTCATCTAAGAAATGTGAAAAAAAAAAAAAAAAAAAAAAATGCTGCAGTAAGCAAATTTTTTCATTTGAAGATTTAGATGTAAAGCATACCAACGGATGATGATACTATACAGGCATCTTCAACATTTACCATTATGTCATCTTGTAACAAGATATTCCTTGTAAATCTTTGTAATGAAATTCCTGTGAAATATTTGATTTATACAGGATCTGATAGTATTTTCACAGAAGAGCACTTCTATGTAATTAATCAAGTTATGTATAATGAACAATCTAAGAATGTCAATGTAACAAATAATTCAAATTATTATATCTTAGGCCAACTAAATAAAAGCATTCATATCTTTTAGAAATGTTAATCGAAATATCATTGAGGCACCCGTTGTTAACAATCTTATATCTTTTCTCCTATTGGAAATGATACTTAGATTACCATAAATAAAAAATGATGACTTGGAAAAATTTTGAAATTCCACTTTTTGTCTCTTCATGAAATTGAAAGAAAGCCCCCATCCCTTCATTAGTGAGTCACTGTAAGATATTTTTACACAAGTGAAATTTAAAACTTTGAAGGCCACCCCGACTGGCCTCCGTGCTGGTGGCACATAAAAAGCACCATCCAATTGTGGCTGTTGCCAGCCTCATCTTGCCCTCGTGCCAGTGACACGTAAAAAACACCCACTACACTCATGGAGTGGTTGGCGTTAGGAAGGACATCCAGCCGTAGAAACATTGCCAGATCAGACTGGGCCTGGCACAGCCTTCTGGCTTCCCAGACCCCAGTTGAACCGTCCAACCCATGCTAGCATGGAAAGCAGACGTTAAACGATGATGGGAGGTGATATTTACACACAAGTGTGACTTTTATACAAATAAATAAGGCAGTCTTCACTCTTCATCAGAAAATCTCCCTGTGAAATTAGAATGTAGTCTTTCCCCTTTATGAGTATGTCTCTTTAAATTTCCTCAACATAAATCTTCTAAGCATATTGCTTGGTGCCAACATAAGAAAACTTGAGCCCATAACAGCAAAATTGCACAAAAATAACAAACACCAAGTATTCACCTCAAAATAAAGAAAAACTATTCAAGAGAATAGAATCCTATAATGTTTAATGTTATTTCTTTACTTGACTTATGAAAATTCAAGTCCATGGTCAGTTATCGATTATACAAAAAATAATTAACTTAGTTTCATGTATTTCCTGTGTCAATGATTGATTATCTTCTTCTGAATAATGTTCAAAATTCAATTTTCTCTCTTGTCCATTTCCATAGCTTATATTGAGATCCATTCTTTTATTCAGAATACAATATGACAGCATTTGGAACACAGAGAAAACTTGATGAATTAACAAAATCTTCCTGTCATATGTACCAACACTGTATGTAGGATATAACAAAATATTGGCTCATTTTTTATGACAAAATAATAGGAAAAAATGTGCATTATCATCTGCGGCAATATGCAAAAGGAATAAAATAGCTAAATATCTTTGGCATATGGTGTGCTACAAATAAAGAAAGAAAACAAACAAATATTCCTTTAAAGAAATAAGTTTTCTCACTTACAATATAAGTTACATTATAAATGATAACATGAAGAGATCTCAAGAGATGTGAGGCATTAATGAATTTTAAAAATATCAATTAAACTTAGTTTAATAATCTCATTGATTTTTTTTCCATTCTTTTCAAAATGTATACCTAAATATCATTGTTTCATGTCCATTTTTCATACTGGCATGAGTTGGATGGTTTGACAGGAGCTGACCAGGTGAAAGACTGCACCAAACTTCTGTGTCTGTTTTGGCAGGGATTTTATGGCTGGATGCCCCTCCTAACACCAATCACTCTACAGAGTGGACTGAGTGCTTTTTACATGGCACCAGCACATGTAAGGGCAGTATTATCATGGCTTTTATTGCTGGGTGCCCTTCCAAATCTAAACCACTTTACACTGCAGACTTGATGTTTTTATGTGGCACCAGCACTGGCAGGGTGCCACATATATATTGGCAGGGTCACCAGTATAATGGTATTACCTCCCCCCCACCACAAACCTGTTATCAGTTCAAATATGTTTGAGGCATATTTGAACCCGTAAGACAGCTATTCACTGTTTTTTGTCACGGAGAAAATTTCCTACTGTGGGCAAATAGGTGTAAATACATCAAGTCAGTTCATTGTGCTCCCTAACCAGACTGTTGGGTGCATGTATTTTGGAGTGGTTATCTCCTCTTCAGCACCAGAGACAGGGAACACTGTGAACTGATTTTATGTATTTACATCTGTCTGTCTACAACAAGAAATTTTTCTCCAGAACAAAATGCAGTGAATGGCTTTCTTTATGGTCTTGAATATACCTAAAGCATATTTGAACTGGTGACAAGTTTGTATTTATACACATCCCTGCTTAGCACTGTCTCCCACCATGTATATAAATAAGAAATTATTTTATTAAATACAAGTTTATATCATTTGTACACCATGTGTTTCACTGTTGTGGTTATTTGGAATGTGTGCGTTGGATGTTCTGAGTAAAATTGGATGCTTAATCACAGCAGATCATCATAGGAACACTTCATTACATTATGTTACAGAGATCAAATATATATATATATATATATATATATATATATATATATATATATGTAGTTCGTTAATCATGATTATCTAAAGGCAACTAAATTAATATTCCAAAGGAACTGCTGACGTCTTCAGTACTGAATCTACCAAAATTTCAGTGGTCATTACATGTAAAGAAGAGACATAGCAAACTTTAACAGGAGACACACACACACACTCTTAGAATGGATATTCATTGGCCTTTCACTGTCGATCTTTCTATTTCCTTCACAGGAGAAAAACAATCAATCATTGAACTAGAGACTATTGCAATTATAGAATGTATTTGAAAATGGTGAGGTCTATTACATTCTATTCACACTTTCACAATTCTCACTGATCAACTTTCACTTTCATTCTTATTCTCAACATCATGTAAATCTTAAAAAGGAAAAAAAAAAACCATTTACATGATGGTGCCTTGAGCTAGTTGATTTCTCTTACAATATCTCTTACAAACAGAAGAGAGAAGACAAGGCAATTGTTTCTCTATCTTGTAATGCATTAAAAGATATCAATGATTTAAAAAAAAAGATGTTGCATGATTAATTATCCCATCGAGGAGTAAGAACATTTGTTCATTGTCAGAATCAGAGAAAAGGTAGTGAATTGGCTGGGTTGTCGGATAGATTGTTTTGTGTATTCATTACTGTTCTTTGTACTCTGAGTTCTAATATTGTTAAGGTCAGCATTATTTTCATTCTATTAGGGTTTCAAAATAAAATACGAATTCTGTTCTGAAGTTGAATCTTCTCCCCTTCTTCAACTCTCTCTCTCTCTCTCGGTGGAAGAAACCAGCTGTAAGCAAATTTAGAAAGGGATGAGAGTCTGCCAACAATACATGCTGTATATCATGGCCGTACTCCTATGATTGTATCTAGAGATATATTATTGCTGGTTAATGGATTCTCAAGGACCCCTATTTTTTTTTTACCATTTGATTAGGGAATGGAAAGCAGTAGTTATGATACTTTTTCTTTTCCAAAGCCTCTAAGACTGTTAGGAGGAATATAGAAGAAGTGATCCTCAAATTGGAAACTTGAGCCTGAATGCTTGTAAAATAATGAAATTCACTAAAGGCACCCAAGGATGGACGATAGATTAAGTGTGCCATCCAAACACTCAGAATGCAAAGAACCCCTAAACCAAATATTGCAAATCATCTCGTCTGACATTTTAAGTATTTTGTCATTCCATGGTTTTGTACTGGTAGTTATGTTATCAAATCTGAAAGGATAAAAGGATGTTTGGCACTGATGGGGTTTGAACTTACAATGTTGAGAACTGCAATGGCAATCTAAAATCTGTATTTGCCTGTTCCAGGCCTCCAAGTTCATTTTACTCAGATAAAGGTACACAGCTTGAAAGCATCAAATTAAAACAATTGGTTGATGGCATTGTAAGAACAAGAACTACACCATACTTGTTATAGGTCAATGAACAACATGAAATAACTAATGGGTCTATTGTAAATTCAATGAAACTTGCACTTAAAACTAAAGGCTCAACTAAAAAAGACTTGTAATAAGTATTACCTTTGATGCTGTCATGTATAAGAGCTTTGTTATGTACCTTAACAAATGCAGCACCACATGGAAGTTTCTTTAACTTTATCTGCTCTTCCATTTCAAGATCAGACATCGCTGGCTTCTTACAATGCTTTGTTTCAATGTTAGGCCATTGTCTTCCATTAGCATTGAAATACGAGGACAAAGTTGGAAAATATACCATTAAAGGAAACAATATCACTGTACTGTTCAATTTCTGAATGGCAGAATTGATTTCAATTTTGATTAGACATCTTTTACAGTGTTAACGTAATAATTATATCTGAACAATTCTCTACAATTATATGATGAACCAAAAGCTACTACAGCTAATATATATATATATATGTATTTATATATATTAGTACAGTAAAATTTAGATTCAGATGAATATTGTACTTAAGTTAAAGGCACCAGAATTTAGTATGGTAATTATCCATATAATTCAAAATGGGGTTGATTATAATCAAAATAATCAACAAGGATATCCAGCTCTGGATATATATATATAAGCAAAATACCAAGAAGGAAAACTCTGTGTGGTCACTTGACAGGATGGAAATAGCAACCAAATTTCCCTAAAATTAGACCTTATCACATGCAAAGAGTCAGGACACCTTGAAAAATATATTATTTGATATACAAAAAGATGGAGTGGTCAAGGCTGGAATATCTCTGATGATTGGTCTGATTAGTCAAAGCTCATCTTGATTTTAAACGACCACAAACACAAAAGTAAACTATCACTTTTCAAATATACACACTTCGACTATCTTTTATATAAACAATGTTAAAAATGAAGAATTCAACACATCTTTCATATCTTGAATGAATTGGAACCACAAATAGTTAATTTAGTTAGGGTACCATCTTGTAATGTGTCTGAGGTATTATTAAGAAACAGGTTGAGAAGAATATTGTATATTTATGTGTTTATTATTATTGGTCTCAAGTAAGCCCTAATTGAGCAGACTCAGGGTCAGATGTGTTCCAACTGTTACCATTTTATTTTTGTGCACTAGGATCTGTTCCTTGATGTGTCCCTTTATTAAAAAAAAAGTCATTTGGGCGATATTTGATGGCTATTTCCAGCACATAAAGACTCCCTGTTGGCTCATAATGCACTGAGTATTGGTGAAGTAAAGAATATTACAATGTTGCATTTGTTCTATTTTGCAGATTGTAGTCTGAGAAAGAGAATTCTCCAATTTATTGCCAAACAACTTGCACAAATGATTTGCTTATAGCAACCGAATGTGCTGTACATAAACTTACTCTCTCTGTCAAATCTAGGTTGCCTGAACAAGAGCACAGTCTAACATATGTCATGTGTTGAAGTGATTGCAGAGCAAATGCAAGATGAAGTGTTTTGCTCAAAAATGCAACACACCAACCAGTCCAGGAATTGAAACCACAATCTCATGATCCTGAGTGCCACTCCCTAACCACTTGGCCACATGCACTCAACTGATGTAGAATAAACCTTGGGTATAACACTTATTTTGGTCTACCTACCCAACCACCTTGTTTTGGATTCAGTCCTACTTGTGGCCCTTGAGCAAGTGTACTTCTCTATAGACTTAAACCTTGTGAGTGAAATTGCATATGAAAACTATTGTATCCGTGTGTGTGTAGGTATGTTTGTGTCTCCTTGTCATGCGATGGTTATTTTATTCTATCTAAAATTTAATTCTAATGGTTATTCTAATATTCTAAAATTTTATTCTAATGGTTAGAGACGAGTGATGTCTCTTACTTCTAGTCTTTTATGAAAACATGTTTCATCATGGAGAAATATTGCCTTACCTGGAAACAGCTGAGCGTTGGCAGTTTTTATGTCAAGGATATTCAGTATCTCTTTTATCAATCCTTTACGTTAGGTGTGTAACTAATTATTAAATTGACGAGACCATTAATATTTCAAAATCTTCTCAGTTTCATCACCAGAATGGAATGATGATAGTATTGAAAATATTGTTATAACTAATAAAATCATCACAGCTGGATTTTAAAATTATTCAACAGTTAAGCCTAAGAGTTAATGGTTTATTTCATGTGTGCTTTACCTGTGCATTGAATTTTGTTTCATATTTTACTTATAAATTTTTTTAAAATTATTCCATTATTAGTCTTCCAAAATATTGTGGAATTTTATATGAAATTGTAATGCAATCATCTAATGCTTTTCTAGGTGCATGGCTCAGTGGTTAGAGCATTGGGCTCATGATCATGAGATAGTGAGTTCAATTCCCGGACTGGGCTGTGTTGTGTTCTTGAGCAAGTTACTTTATTTTCATGTTGCTCCAGTTCACTCAGCTGTAGAAATGAGTTGCCATCATCACTGGTACAAAGCTGTATCGGCCCCTTTGCCTTTTCCTTGGATAACATCGGTGGCATGGAGAGGGAAGGTTGGTATGCATGGGTGACTGCTGGTCTTCCATAAACAACTTTGCCCAGACTTGTACCTTTGAAGGGAACTTTCTAGGTGCAATCCCATGGTCTTTCATGACCGAAGGGGATCCTTTACTCTGTTAAAATGAATTACAATGATTCCTTATTGCAAAAACATGGTCAACCAGCAAGAGAGTATCATACTGTATGTCTAATGTAACAGTTTGAGTGACAAAGTTGATAACTTTCATGATTACATTGAAATTAGTACATTGCAATGGTTGGCTAAATGGTTGCAAATTTATATAAATTCATATATATATATATATCAGTTGTGTATTTTCTGTTGCATCTGTTATATCAGTGTGAGTGATTTTGTTCCTCTATTAATTAATGTTTGTTTTACATAAAAACGTTTCATTTTTAAAGTTTCTAAATAAGAAAAATCTTATATTTACATATACCTGTCTTAGTGACTTGGCATGTATAGACACACACTGGGTGGCCTCTACACTCCAACATAACTGAATTTCAATGAATGAAATCAGTTAAACATTATAGAACCAATTAAAGAGAGAGAGAGTGAGAGAGAGAGAGGGGGAAGATTTTTAGGTTGCTTCCTTACTCATGTGTTTGTTACCATTTAGATTAATTTTTTTCTTTATCTCTGTCTTTCATTTTTATTTCTTGTTAGTGATTCTCCAGAGCTTCTTTTCTTATATAAGCATCTTGGACAGATATGTTTGATTCATTGTTCTGAAAATACTGACAAGTTACTTGTATACATGTATATCTATGCATGCATATATGTGTGTATGTATGTGTAGATGTGTGTGTGTGCGCGTTTGCATGTATATGCGCATGTGTGCTTGTGTTTGTGTGTGTATGCATGTACATGTATATAATGCTGCCATTCACAATATGTCCTATTGTGCTGTATATAAATCTATCTGTCTGATTGCCTATCCACAGAAACATTATATATGTATATATATATACATATACATACATATATATGTACATATTTGTGTCTAGTTTAAACATGAATAGGCACAGATACTCACGTATGTATATTTATTTAAATATATTCCCAAGTGCATGCCACACACACACACACACACGTGTGTGCATATGTGTGTAACTGTATAGCTGCAGTTTGTGCAGTGTGCCTTCACACATGAAACTTACACATGATCCAATCTGAATATGGATTTACGTATATGCATATAAGCTCTTGCAGACATGCATACACTATAAATATTACATGCATTCATGTTTTTATGCAATTAGGGAATTTGTTATGTTCTCTTTACTATGTTAAGACCTTTCTCTTCAAGTTTGTGCCAAGAAATTGTGTAGGTTCTTTCATGAAGCGATTCTTTGGTCTGTTAGGCTTCATCTCATTGTCTTTGACTTAGCATTTCCTATTGTTGCATAGTGTCCAGTCTCATTAATACATCCAACATCCTGCCGGCATCATGATTTTTCTGTAGCAGCTCTATTATATTTCATTTACATGAGTTTCTTCATTGAAATTCTTCCTTTAGTTTGATCAATGTTTTCTTTCTTTTCTTTTTCTTCTTCCCTCTTTTTCTTTTTCTTTTCTTTTCCCACCCTCAGTAACCACCATGGATGAATTCTTGTAATGATACCCAATTGATCTCTGTGGCTTCTCAAAACTTTACAACAGGCTATATATTTGCCCCCTCATTTACTTAGTCTATCAGAGCAAGTGCCAAAATGGTAAAAGCAATATATATATATATATATATATATATATAAAAGCAATACACACACACACAAATGTGTGTATATTTATTACATATATATAAACATATACATACGCACAAATGTGTCTGTATACACACACACACACACAAATATATGTGTATACACACTCTTACACACATATATATATGTACATACACAGACACACACGTGCAACAGTGGTGGCTAAGGGAACTGAATGCAATGCTTGCTCTTTTTCGTTCCTCTCCCCTCTCCTTCTGTATGTATATATGTGTGCATGTAAATATATATACACATTCTGTCTGCACTTACAGATGCATTAGCCCATGTCTCACTTTAATATGCTTGCACTTTGTGATGCATGAACACATTCTTGCACACAGTTTAGTAACCAGCCAGCAATGGATTGCAGTCAAAAACAATAATGGCTGGTGGTAAAATTTATTGCGAAAATTCCCTGGAAACCTAACCTTATTGCATTTAAGTTTGTGCTGGTTTTACTGGACATTATCAAAGCAAAATAAATGAGTCTTTGTATGTCTGGGTGTTGGAAAAGTACAGATCAAAATGGATTGATTTTATCATTCGTGGTGGTGGTGGCCACGTTAGTTTCAATAAACAGTGTTCTTGATGTTCTATTAACAGAACTGCCTATCCACTGTATTTTTGTGTTGAAGACGGAGTATTATACAGATGTTAGTATTGCTATGTAATGCTCATGTAAAATCAGCTTGACAATGTGTGTGTCCAGGAGCATAGAAATTACTATTACAGCTCATCTGATGAACTTTGACACAATTTTTTGTTTTCAAGTTTTCACTAACAGGGCTGTATGGTAGAAGATACTTGCCAAATGTATTATCTGGCAAGAATGGAAACAGAACCATAAGCATCTGGCCATGATGCACTCAAAATATAGGGTGTTTGGATACACATCCATCCACACATGTCTGGGTGTACAGATACCTACACATGTATGTATATAAGGTTGTCCCAAAAGTTCGTAGAAAGTCTTGGAAAATAATGGTCTTTATTTTGAGGAATAATTTTTGTTGTTTTTGTTAGTACTTGGCGAGTAAAAATTCAATTTTCGCAAGTGTTTACGAACTTTTGGGACAACCTAATATTAAGAGTGTAAAGGTTTTTATTTTGTGTCAACTTGTAAGGGACATTATCTTCAGAGATCAACATATATAATATTGCCTAAACCACATACAAAGGGGTTATGCTATTTGACAGCTTACAAAAAAGGAAAAGGAAGCACAGTATTCTATCCAAAAATAAAAGTGTTATTTAAAAAATTAAAAAATACCAATTAGATTATGGCTGAGAGATGACCGTTTATTCAAAGTAGCTGTCCTCGGCTTCCACCATGACTTTCAGATGATTCAGGCACCTGGCACATGCATTCCTCACTGTCTCCCTGGGAAGATCTTGATCTTGGCCCCTCAGCTGTAGAAATGAGTTGCAACATTATTGGTACCGAACTGGATTGGCCTTTGCCTTTCCCTTGGGCAACACTGGTGGTGTGGAGAGGGGAGGCTGGTATGCATGGCCAACTGCTGGTCTTCCATAAACAATCATGCTCAGACTTGTGCTTCGGAGCGTAACATTCTAGGTGCAATCCCATGGCCATTTGCAACCAGAAGGATTTTTTACTCTTTACTTTCTTCTCTCTCTCTCTCTCTCTCTCTCTCTATATATATATATATATATATATATATATGAGCATATTATGCTCATAACAAACTACGCTGATGAAGTTACAGATATCCTTGTGATATTAATAGCTGAAACTGCAGTACGTAGGTAATTATTCCATTTAGTATTTTTCTTTTGTCTCATCCATTGCTTTAGGTCGTGCTGAATTTTATTTTTATTTGAGAACAAAATCTTTGTGGAGAATGGCGATTTGACGTCTATATCTAGCATGTTGACTGTCCACCTTTTCGTGTTCAGTCCTTAATTGGTATATATATATATATATGTATGTATGTATGTGTATGTATGTATGTATGTTTTCCTTTTATATTTTCTGCATTATATCAAATTTCTTGTGTATCTCTCCAGAATAACTTATAAAATAATGAACTGTACTAATTCTTTCTAATGAAGCTCTTTTAACTCATCTCTGATGATGGGGTATTTATTTCCCCGAAACTGCCGTAAGACCACCTTTCTACTTATCAAATATCAAATTGCCTTGGCCTTGTTATCATATTTTATTTGACATATACACACTCACACACAACCTACCTTAGACTTCACATGCTATTATTGAACCAGGAGCTTAACAGCAGTCCTTCCATAGCACTTGCATAGCCTTACCTGCCTTTTGGATCTTCTGGATACCAAAACATTTCATATATTATATATATTCAACAGGTACCATTTCTTTTTCGTTTTTCCTCTCTCCATTTATCTTCTCTCCTCATTTCATTCTGTAGAAAAACAAAAGCTTGAAACTCCTGAGTGTCAAACTAATATACCTTGTTTGTTTGTTTCCTTACTTGTCTCTGTCTTTAGTTGTTTGAATAATTTTGAACCATATATATATATATATTCATTTTTTTTTTCATTTATTCATTAACTTGTTTCAGTCATTTGACTGCGGCCATGCTGGAGCACCGCCTTTAGTCGAGGAAATCGACCCCGGGACTTATTCTTTGTAAGCCTAGTACTTATTCTATCAGTCTCTTTTGCTGAACCACTAAGTTACGGGGATGTAAACACACCAGCATCAGTTGTCAAGCGATGTTGGGGGAGGGGGGAAAACACAACACACAAACATACACACATATATATATACATATATACAACGGGCTTCTTTCAGTTTCCGTCTACCAAATCCACTCACAAGGCTTTGGTCGGCCCGAGGCTATAGCAGAAGACACTTGCCCAAGGTGCCACGCAGTGGGACTGAACCCGGAACCATGTGGTTCGTAAGCAAGCTACTTACCACACAGCCACTCCTACGCCTATATATATATATATATATATATTGTGAAGGTGTTTGGCCTAGTGGTTAGGGTGTCACACTCATGATTACTAGATTGTGTGTTCAATTCCCAGACCTGGTGGTACATTGTGTTTTTGAGTGAAGCACTTCACTTCATGTTGCTCCCTTCAATCAAGGGGGGAATGTTGGCCTGCTTGCCTAGCCGATGGGATGGCATCGTTCGGAGGCTAAAGCAATGCAAAGCACATTGTGACCAGCGATGTGTAACAACATCTGATAGTCTGGTTGGTCTCTCTATATAGTAAAAGTGGGGGTGTAATTTGAGGGAGATTTTGGTTGCTATTTCTAGTAGGTCATTCAATCCTTTAAAAGCTACTTCTGCTTAGCTCATATATATTGCAATGTTGGTGTGATGCAATGCATTTAGTTTGGTATTGTACTCCTATCCTGGGCAATAAAAATGGCAGAAATCTAAAATAAATAAGTAAATATTACAGAAAATACGAACAATATACGTGTGTGTGTGTGTGTATTTGGTAAGAACTTAATTGAAAGCCCCAAGGCAAACCATGCAACTAGTCAATTATTCAGTCGATTGCCCTACCTACTGCAGTGCTGCCTAATTGAGCTGTCTCGGTTTATTGCTTTCATAACTAGCGCGATTCATGTGACTTCCATTTAAAGTGAAGAGATTTCATTTCTTGTTAGCAAGAAGTAACTTACGAGTGAAATACAGCTTTATAAATTATTCAATTACACCTGCTTTTCTCTTTTCTGCCACACATCTAGTTTATTACATGGAATATGTGAATAAAAAATATGGGAATCAGGGACTTCAAAATCCCAAATAGAAAATTTTGATAATGAAAACTTGACAGGTTCAGTTTCGGTTTTTGTGC
>NC_043017.1:22597587-22627587 GCF_006345805.1 Octopus sinensis | reverse complement strand
AATTCATCTCCCAGGGTGTCAATTGAGAGTTCTATGGCAACGTTTTGAAGCACTTGAGGGGGCACCAGATCTGTGAAGCATGAAAAATTGGATTCTTCATGATGACAACTCACCATGTCTCCAAGCTCCCCTCACTCGTGAGTTTCTCACCAAAACAGTATAGTATTTATTTCTATACTAATCACAAGGGGCTAAACACAGAGGGGACAAACAAGGACAGACAAACAGATTAAGTCGATTATATCGACCCCAGTGCGTAACTGGTACTTAATTTATCGACCCTGAAAGGATGAAAGGCAAATTCGACCTCGGCGGAATTTAAACTCGGAACGTAACGACAGATGAAATACGGCTACGCATTTCGCCCCGTGTGCTAATGTTTCTGCCAGCTTGCTGCCTTTATAGTATTACTTCTGCACCCACCTTATTCACCAGGTTTAGAACCTGCAGGCTTCCATCTCTTTCCCAAGAGGAAAATGCAGCTCAAAGGTTACCGTTTTAGCACCATTGTCAAGGTCAAGAGTGAATTGCAGAAGGTCTTCAACTCACGGAAAATGACTTCCAGGCCAGAATCCCAAAGTGGCAGGAACGCTGGGACCAGTGTATTGCTATGCACGTGTATTGGTGTATTTCAAAGGAGATGCTATTAAAACTGAGGTAAAGAAATTATATTTTTACTAAACATAACTTGTGTGGGAATGTTTTGATACCACCTTGTATATATATAATATATATGTGTGTGTGTGTGTGTGTGTGTGTGTGTGTATGGCACATTAAAAGCACCCTCTACACTCGGAGTGGTTGGCATTAGGAAGGGCATGCAGCTGTAGAAACTCTGCCAGATCAAGATTGGGGCCTGGTGTAGCCATCTGGTTTACCAGCCCTCAGTCAAAATCGTCCAACCCATGCTAGCATGGAAAACGGACGTTAAACGATGATGATGATGATGATATATATATATATATATATAGGCGCAGGAGTGGCTGTGTGGTAAGTAGCTTGCTAACCAGCCACATGGTTCCGGGTTCAGTCCCACTGCGTGGTATCTTGGGCAAGTGTCTTTTGCTATAGCCCCGGGCCGACCAATGCCTTGTGAGTGGATTTGGTAGACGGAAACTGAAAGAAGCCTGTCGTATATATGTATATATATATAAGTGTGTGTGTATATGTTTGTGTGTCTGTGTTTGTCCCCCTAGCATTGCTTGACAACCGATGCTGGTGTGTTTACATCCCCGTAACTTAGCGGTTCGGCGAAAGAGACCGATAGAATAAGTACTGGGCTTACAAAGAATAAGTCCCGGGGTCGATTTGCTCGACTAAAGGCGGTGCTCCAGCATGGCCACAGTCAAATGACTGAAACAAGTAAAGAGTATATATACATGGGTGACTAATGGTTTTCCATAAACAACCTTACCAGGACTTGTGCCTCGGAGGGTAACTTTCTAGGTGCAATCCCATGGTCATTCATGACTGAAGGAGGTCTTTACCCTTTTGGATACAAGATATCAATACATTCATGGTAGATTTAGAATTTATGAAATATGGGAAATGGTTCTGTTTCAAAATGCTTTGACACTCTAAGTACCAGTTCAAGTTAGAAAGAGCAGCACCTCTGATGATTTAAATCAAGCTATATATCTATTGCTTGGTAGGAGGATAAGGAACTGGTTACATACTTTTGTTTCGTCCATTAGACCATCAAACTATATTTTATTTCTTCTATTTTAACTATAGCATTTAATCTCAACAATTCATCATCAACTTAACATTAACAGCATAGCTTAGTAATGTCCAACATAGACCAAAATGATTGACAAATTGCATGAAAAGCTTCTACCTAAAACTGCAATGCTGTAAAACTACCATTAGAATATCTTCGTGTATCACATAACCCTGCATGCTTTCTCAATGCAAAAATTGCATGTTCTCTCTCACTGTCACAGAATCGCCCTATCCACCATTCCTGAACTAAAATGGTTCAATTATCAACTTTCTCTTTGAAAAAGTCTCCATTTTTACCCTCTGCTTTGTTTCTGACTTCATGCTACTCATACCCAACAAAACTCTTCCCATACTTTCTTTTTCTGCGTTTCCAGTTTAACCATCCAGTTTCCACACACACCCTTTTTCCAAGAAATCTAATTGCTCCAATCCAACAAGGCAGTTGTCTAAACAGTATCCTTGCCATCTCCTCCAAATAGTGAATGATAAAGCAAACCTCTATTCTCACCTCACTCTCATACTCCTCTCTCTTCAGGGATCTATATTAATTTTTCAGTATACACACTTCAATGCATCTTGTCACTGAAAACAGCAACAATCTGACCCAGCCAACTAAGTACAGAATGTCATATAATACATTCAAAGTGGGACAGAGATTAATTAATCAGGAACCAAGAGTTTAGTATCTTAACCACTCAGTTATTAGCGAAATGTCTGTCAATGTTTTGTTTGTTAGTATTGATGTTTGGAATAAGTGCTGTCTCCACAGGCAAATCACTGGAAGTAGTAAGAGACAAAACAATACAATTCCGAAATCAATCTTGCAGTTTAATTTCCAATAACCATTCCACAAAAATAATTACAAGTAAATAAAAGGAGGATTATCTTCCCAACCCTGAAATTCTAATTAACAAAATTACTTCAGTGACTCAAGTTGCTAATGATTATCTAAATGTTTCCATTGTTGCTGTTTGACAATTGTTCATCTTAAATTTTAATTAGTGTGTAGATCATCTTGTATTCAAAGGTCCAGATGAAGCTCTGTGAGTGTGTGTGTGTGTGTTACAGGGATGTTAAGTTTCTGGTCAAATGAAGTAATATAGCTGTATTGATTGTAATGGTTTGCCTCTGTGTGAATGTCTCCATGCACCCGTGCACTCTCTCTCTCCTTCTCTCTCTCTCTCACACACACACACACCAAAATATCTCCAGAGTACTAACTGTATTTACCAAAGATCAAACTTAAAAGATATTTCCAATTAATTTTTAATCAATATAAATTTTGGAGTTCTTTCCCTGACCTCCACTAAAAAGAACTAGCATTAATGCTAATTACTTCTTGTTAACAAGTGTAGTATTAATTAATGAAAAATTCTTCTTGGTTCACTACATTATATAAAAATGATAAAGTTATAATCCTTTATCCATGACATATAAAGTATTTAAAAGAACGATTAAATGCTATACATATTTGTATTCTTCCTCTGAAAGACTGTAAAAAGAAAAAAAGAAAAAAAATAACATTATCAACTGTCTCTCTGCATAGACCTATCACATTAACCCTGTAGCACTTAAACCTGCCATATCCAACCCCAACATTCTATTTGTTTAATTTTCAAACTAACCAGATCCAGCCTCTCACACCTACCTTGCAATTTCATTTTAAAAATAACCAATCACATCATAGAAATCTCAAAGCTGCAAAATAATCCAAGATTAATTCAAATCAGTGTGAATTAATAAGCAGTGGATTTGGCAGAATAATCAGAATGCTAAAGGGTTAACCTAGGGGTAAGGAAAAAGAAACAATTGCAGTCAAAACATGAATGTAATGAGGGAAGACTTCTTTTAGAGTGTTTTTATTTAATTTTTGAGGCAATAACAGGGGTGGAGGGTACTAAAAAAAAAGGAAAAAACCTCATGAAAATTAGCATGCACGGCATGGCTGTGGTAAGAAGCTTACTTCCCAACCACTTGGTTCCGGGTTCAGTCCCATGGTGTGGCACCTTGGGTAAGTGTCTGCTACTAGAATTTGGTAGATGGAAACTGAAAGAAGCCTGTCATATATATATATATATATATATATATAAGCAGTGATGGGGACAAAGACAGACAGACACACAGATACTGAAAGCTAGATTTTGCAATATGTGTATGTGCATGCATGTGTAAATTTATGTGTGTGTGTGTGCATGTGTGCTTGTGTGTGTGCATGTGCATGTATGTGTGTGCACATGTGTGTGCATGTGTTTGTCTGTGCATGCGTGTGTGCATGTATGTGTGTGTGTGCATGCATGTGTGCTTGTGTGGGCATGTGTGTATGCATGCATATATGTATGTGTGTATGCATGTATGCGTGTATGTTTTGTGTGTGCATGTATGTGTGTGTGTTTTGTGTGTGCATGTATGTGCGTGTACATGCTTTTGTAAATTTCTATAATGTGAGTACTTTCATGCATTCGTTCATATTTTCAGTCACGCTTGAACACACTGTCCTCTTCTCATATATATACAAATGTTCTTCCAAGCATGGATAAGCTCATTGGGATGCATGTTCATATAAACATCTGTACAAGACGTACATTAAAAACTTGTTCATATGTATTTTGTGGTGTTCAATATGGTTGAAATATGTGGGTTTGTAGAACTTTTAATGGGAAAAATTGAAATAGGTCACAGTGTGGGAGAGATGTAGAAATTTAAAAGAAAAAGTTTCTTACAATGGAAGAATATGGACTTTTGAAAACTATATTCCCAGCTTCAAAAAGAAACACTCCATTCAACTTATCAAACCCAGAAAAAATCTGACAGCGGTAATATTAATAAAAACACACAGGCTAGAATAATTTCAGAACCTTCAACTAGTATCACCATTACAAATTATTCAACGGAGCATATAAACAGTTGATTGAAATAAAATTTACAAAAAAAAAAAAAAAAAAAAATTAAAGAAACATGAATTATAAGCAAAAAGGAAATAATTTATCCAATAGCTTTTTGAATCAACTGTTAATTGAATTATGGTAACTATTAAAATAATTTCTTTCTTAAAAGTGTTAGATTGTTGTGTTTTACATAAATCTTTCTTCTTTTTTGAAATGCAACAAACGATTGATTGAAGTACTAAAAAATTGTGCAAAGCATCTTAAAAGGCTCACTGAATCATTTCAAAAGTACACTGAGGTAGTTGATTATTTCATTTATGTGCAGTTTTCCATAATGTTAGATTATAATGCTTTTGTGAAATTTGGTTGAACTGTTAATGTCTTTTGTACAGTAGTATACAGTACCACATTCAAATATTGATTCAGTTACCTGCAATTTTGAACCTGCTCTGATAAAGGACATAAAAAGCATTAACATACACTACGCTGGTTTTCTTACCGTAAACATAAATTTCACACACATATAGACACAATATAACACTTCAACCTTCGCTCCTCACCAAAGATATTCTTAATAAAACATTGCAATAAAATCAACTTTTTTCTTTTAACTTATTTTCCATGTTTTGAAAATTTGCTATAATTTGATTAATTGTTGATTCAAACCACCGTTACTTCAAATAGTTGCTTTCCACAACAAATCTGTTTAGTCATTTGTATTGAAATCAATTGTTTTTGATAACTTGGCGCCAAATCACAGAATAACACACACGTATTGATAGAATGTTTTAAATCCATACCCGATAAAATCCAATTTAAGTTTATACAATTTGATATTCTAGAATGTTAATCTTCAATTTAGACTTTGTAAGACTTTTTTTCTAGCATTTAATGAGAAGGAAACTTAAAACATGATTGCATAGAAAAATGATTCACCATGAAAACACCTTATGAATTGAAAACATGTCTGGGGTGGCATTACCTTACTTGGAAACAGGTGAAGGTTATTGACAGGAAGGGCATCCAGCTATAAAGCAATCTAATCCCACAAATTCTGTCTGATCAATACAAGCATGGAAAAAGTGGATGTTAAATGATGATGATAGCTCTCAGGATATTATTGCATTTTATACTTTGGTGTTGATTTCTGTTTTAGAGCTCTCAAAGGAATGTTGAGAGTGGTATGGCTTTGTTTCTATTTTCAAATTTGTTTCGGAAAAGATTAAAAAGATTTTATGTCACAAACACACATACACACACACAAACACACACACACACACACACACACACACACACACACACACACACACACACACACTAATTCAAATAAACGGATAAAAAACAAAAACAAAAGGAAAAAACAAACGTGAGGATGTGCACAAGAAATATACTAACATGATGCTTGGTGAAAGGAGAGAGTTTGACATTTTGAGCATAGCTCTTTGTCAGAAAGGAGAAATGGAAAAGAAATTGCCAACGGTACATGTGTAGTAACATTGCTATGACATATAGTTTTAGAGTGTGTAGTCCTTTACAAGACAGTTTAAGTGAATTGATTTATATACTGTCTTCTTCACCAAACCATCTTTCATCTCAGTTTAAAGTCAAATACAATCATCTAAATTCCAATTTAAATTGTTGCAGTTACTATTATTTGTTGAATTAATAAATGATGTACTGAATTTAAACTAATTACACAGGGCAAACATATAAACGAGTTTTAGTGTAGTAGAATAGACTAACATCAGCAAAACTTGAATGTTAGTTAAAGCAAACCAGCTAAAACCATGACAAATCTATTCTATGATCAAAGACCTCTTTGCCACGATCGTCTTACCCATTTATATATTTTTATTGTTTAGTGTATTTGCTTTATAGATTAATCTCTCCTCTTACTGTAATGCATTGGCCATGATTGCTTATTTTGTTTACTCTTTTGTAGCCTTGACAGGTGTGTGTATAGGAATAATTGATAACGTTCTGAATGACTGATGACCTACTGGAGGATAGAAACAACAATATATATTAGTAACATTCAGCTATTTTTTAAACACCTCATCAATTAATTTGCTAGCCTGCTTGGAGTTCTTTTGGTTATTTGTGGTTTATGTTATTCAATATGCACGATCAGCACACACACACACACACACTGTCTGTCTATCTATCTCCCTACCTATCTAACTACCTACCTACCTACCTACCTGTCTGTCTACTTATCTATCTATCTATATCCATCCATCCACCCATCCATCTATCTATCCATCTATCTATCTATCTATCTATTCTATCTATCTATCTATCTATCTATCTATCTATCTATCTATCTATATATATATATATAATTAGAGAGAGAGAGAGAGAGAGAGAGGAGACATGCACATACTTAGTCGTATATATATACACATACATGAATACATACACACAAATATATGTACATACATACATACATACATACATACATACATAAATACAAATACCCATATAAGGGATAAGTTATTTTAAATCAAGCATTTTTGCTATCTATTTGATCTGTGCATTACAAACACATATAACATTAACTCCTTTACCAATATCAAGTTCTAAACCTGTATGCAATATTTGCATTCAATAATTCATAGATTTGTATATAATAATAAATAGACTCTATACCATAATAAATAGATCTGTATGCAATAATTCGGCGATCTGCTTTCAATGGTATATAAATCTGTATACAGTAATTCATAGATCTGTATACAATAATACATATATCTGCTTACAATAAAATAGATCTGCTTACTGTAATACATAGATCTGTAAATGTCGATATATAAAACTATATACATACATTCATACACACACACACATACAATATGTAAGCCTGTATACAATAATACACAGATTTGTATACAATAATACATAGATCTGTCTACTATAAAGAAACGAGGTTTACCATAAATCTTTATACAATAACAAAGAATTGAAACAACAGGTATATCTAATCATTTAGTTCTTCAGTGCATTCAACCCATTTTGGTTCTGGCCATGCTTGAACACTGTTACGTGTACTGCATTTTTCTTTTTTTTTTTTTTTGCTTTTCTCATTCAGTTTTTATTTTCATTGTATTACTTTCTATGTTTATTAATATATTTGCTGATGTATTGGTTTATTGCTAGTGGTTGCTCCCATCCAGTTATAGTTATTAGGGATGGGTAGTCAGTGACATGACAGAAGTATATTGCCTCTGAACACTGGTTCCCAAGCAGGGTCCATATAACTCTTGAAGGGGTCCAAGTAAGATTTTGCTGTTAAAGTTTATGTGAAATTGATGCAGGTATGGCTGTGTGATAAGAAGCTTGCTTCCCAACCACATGATTCTGGGTTCAGTCCCGCTGCATGGTACCTTGGGAAAATGTCAACTATAGCCTCAGGTCGACTAAAGCCTTGCGAGTGGATTTGATAGACAGAAACTGAAAGAAGCCCATCATATATATACACACGCACATTTATATATGTATGTTAAACGATGATGATGATGATATTGTTGGTAAATCATAAATCCAATAAAGAAGCACACTATGTTACAGAGCAGTAGAGTATATAAATAAAGAGGGATATGGCCTGTCTATGGGGTTACCCTGGGTTTTATGTCCATAAAATGCTTAGCTTTACAGCATTTCTTGAGAACCTGAAACCTGTTGGCTTATAGCCTCTCTTGCAAGTGGCCTCTCAGAAGATGGAATGAGGCCATTGGCCAACGGGTTTTAGGGTCTGAAGAAACGCTGTGATGCTAAGCACCTTATGGATGTGAAACCCAGAGTATCTCTGTAGACAAGCCATATCTGTCCTTATCTACATATATATATATATTTATGTGTGCATGTCTGTATTTGTCCCCCTGCCATCACTTGACAACTGATGCTGATGTGATTATGTCCCAGTAACTTAGCGGCTCGGTTAAAAGAGACCAATAGAAATACTAGGCTAACAAAGAATAAGTCCTGGAGTTGATTTGTTTGACTAAAACCCTTCAAGGTGGTGCTCCAGCATGGCTGCAGTCAAATGACTGAAACAAGTAAAAGTAAAAATATACTTCTACAATAAACAAAATATTTTAACATTCTTTTATACAGTTCCTAATAATAATTAATTATTAAAAAATAAAATAATAGGCATTTTTTAAACATCAAATGTCTATGAGGGTCCAGTAGAGTAAAATAAAAACCAAAGGGATCCACAGGCAAAAAAAGGGTTGAGAACCTCTGCCTTAGAATAAAACCCTCAGTAGCACCAGTCAAGTTTTATACTCGGGTCAAATGTTGCACAACTTGCCCAAACTTGCCCTTGGTTTTAGTGTCAAACTTCCTACTTCAAGGAAATCTAAATTAAACCCTTCTATCAAGATACATTTTAATTTAAGTTCCAAATGCCAGATTAGTAATGCATAAGTTATTTTCCTAAATTCTGTTATTTTCAAAATTAATTTAAGCACAAGCAGTGTATTTTATCAGAAACATGATAACAAAAGAGTTAAGGTCTCTTTAGAGCAAGACTACTGTAAAACAGCATCTTCATATCGCTGTTGATGGATGGATGAATGGCTTAACCCTTTGCCTGTCCAAAGAATTTTCATAAGTTTATTCAAAACATCGATGCATTTTTTCAGACTTTTAGTCAGCCCTTGTTTCAATGAAGTTTTCCTTTCATAAGACCCAAGCTATCTTGGTGCTTGAAAAAACTGGGAATGTGTGTCATAAATACTGCATGGAGACTAGAGAAATGTGTTCTGTGAACCACATGCAATGTTACAGGACAAAGGGGTTAAAAGTGAACAGTTATGTCTAGTTTCTTTTAAAAAAATCTTTTTTGTAATGGTACTGTGGTGTTGGCGGAAGAAATTTTTAAATGTTAATGATGACAGCTTTCTGTTTTCTAATTCATTCCATAAACTTATTTCAAGGTCTATTCCCAGAATGTCCAAACTTTAACCAATCTTAATTTTATTGATGAGGTATATTAGAAGCTATTCTAACAAGTATATGTAATTTAGATAACACCAAGATCTTGTTATTGAATTTTGATATCCTGAGTAGTCTTATCTATATTAAATTGCACTTTAGTTCTTGTTTATGGTGTTTTTGGTGCCATATACTTTGCTCCTTATATCTGATAACATGATAAATAAAATAAAACTGTGAACAGTCTTGTGGTACTCCATTTACTACAGATTTCATACGAGTTATTTTTGAGATCATACCACAGAATAGAGGTTATATTGTCTTTAATCATACTGCTTAGTGTGGACCAATAAAGTTCTAAAAGTCCTTGTAATTCTATAGATCGATTTGAAAGCATGTGAATTATTTCTTATTAAAACTTTTGCCGTAGTTCTATGTTCAAATAAACCAAGTGGGCTGTGTCTGTTATGTCTCTTGTCTCTAGCTATTGGACAGAACATGTTCTGATGTTACTTCCTCCAATGATATTTGGATATCATTAGTCATGTCTTTTTTCACAGCCAGAAACTATTTTCCATGATAAAATAATATTCTCAAACAATTTGACATTTTCTGTAGCAAAAATTTATCCTCTTCAATAAACTTGCCTTTGGTGTGTGCTTCCACTTTATTTGCAATCAGCTCACACATTCATAGCATGCATGTCTTTTGAAAACGGATTGGTGTTTGCATAAAGATTCTTTTAAAAATGTTATCCTGTCTCAATGCAGAGAGTCTTTTTCCACTTTTTTGCTTTTTTGTACTCCCAATATTTGGTCAAAGACTGACATTCAAAATTGTACTTTTTATGAACTGCAACTTAATCTTTACAAATAAGACACACGTTTTCCTTTTAATTTGATGTGAAAATAATTATCCGTTCATTTTTAATCGAACAAAGACCTATAGCCAGCAATTCTCTTTCATTGTTAGAACTAGCCATTGAACCTAGCAATATTGATTTAAAATCTTTAATAAAAAATAGACAAATGAAGCACCAAATGTTAATTGACTGCAATAAGGGTGGGAATATTATTAGGCCATAAATTCTTATGCATTCCTACTCTTGATTAATGTTACAATAACAGTGTTGTTGTTAACAGAAATTTGCTTATGCTTTATGGGTTTCAAAGCACGTTATATTAAGTTATGATAGTATTTTGTTATTAACCATTAATTTATTTTTCACTTATTTTATTTTTATATATTTATTTATAATCTTCTCCAATTTTCAGTGAACTGCCAGGAAGCAGGAAACAGCTTCTAGTTTGAATACTGCTGAAATTTTGCTTATAGAGGGATTCCCTACTACCATAGTCTAGACCAGTGATTCTCAATGTGGAAATATGCTTCACTGGTGAGGCTTGGGAAAATTGTGGTGGGGTGTGGGGCTCAAAATATTTTCTTTTTTTCCTTTTTCTTTTAGGGGGACCTGGAATTGTGAGAATCCTTTTTTCACAGCAAGCATACTACACCTATACTCAGCCTAGCCAAACCGATCCCTCCAGCCAAGCATACTGTGTGAAAACTGGTTGTTACAGTATAGTGCTATTCTAACGCCTTAGTGTGGATATTTCTCTAAGGAACTTATTATAATTATGAAATATTAAAAATAAAGTTATTTTTTCCCACCTGCTGATGGGGCATACATTTTTCTAGATAGCTATAGTGGGGCCTGGGGAAAATAGGTTGGGAAAAACTGGTCTAAACAATAATGATTCTTTGCAAATTAGTTTGTTCCTGCCATTTGGACAAATATCCGAATGCATTTTCTCCTATTTTTTTTTGCATTTGTTATATGCTTGTTTTACGGACCTACTATGTGTCTCTCTTATGATCAGAGGTGGATTGACCAGGTTGCTAGCATGCCCGATGGCAAGTAGGCTCCTTCACAATTAGAATCCATAAATGGAGGCCCTTGTTAATATCTAAGGGGCCCATCTTCTCAAGTTTGAGAATTTTTTATTCACTCCTGGAAGAATGCATTAATTCTTTCAGCCTGGCTGTTTGTAGACAGTTGAAAAGAATACTTTTAATAAAAAAAAAGTGTACTGAGTGCTTTTTATGTGGCACCAACACCAGTGCATTTTGAGTGGAACCAGCACCAGAGTTTTATATGACACCATCAACTGTGCTTTTTGGGTGTTAAGGAATGAGCTTTGTGTGCATAATAAGTAATAAACTTATCTCTGAATTAATTGCTCAGGGTTCAAGAACAGAATGAAAGTAAACAAACTTCTAATTGTACCATTTTCAGAATTAGTAAGAATAATTAGCAATTTAAGCATTTAAATTAGTTTTATTTAGAGCACCTGTTAGCTGACTTAAATATATTGTAGAATCTTAATCTATTTAAAAATAACCCAACAAAAATAAGTCTCATTTGAGAGAGAATATGTTATCTTACTTACTGAAGTTGTCCCATCTCATACAGCTCATTCAATTTCTACATATCTTCTCCAGTGGAAAATTCTATTATGAAAGAGAGATTTCTAAAAAGCTATGCCACTGTTGCAGTTACAGTGTTGAAAGCACACACATTAGCCATTCAAAAACACCCAAAAACTGTTAAATTCATTTAAACATTTATCATATTGTATCAACATTTTTTTTCACACTAACTGTGACCTGGATAATACAGTTCCACTGCAGCTCCTACTGTTAATTGCATAAATTAGTGGAAAAACAGAAGTTCATTATACACAATAAAATGTACTTATTCACTAAATCTGAGTTTGCCAGATTATTTTAAAGTAAATTAAGTGTTTCAAGGTATTTTGTGCATATGGTGCCAGTAAACAGGCTAAAAATTGATAATTGCTATCCGTAAGCATAAGTTGTTTGTCTGGGAAATAAATCTGTTGTTTCTAACATTTCTCAAATGCAAGGTGTAATTGGCAGAATCTTTCGAGTCTTGGATGAAGTATCTGCAGTATTTAATTATTGACCTTTATGTTCTAAGTTCAAATCCCACTGTCAACTTTGCTTTTCATCCGACTGTAATTGGTTAAATAAGATACCAATGAAGTACTTGGATCTATTTAATATTCATTCAATAAAGCATTTTAGATGTAAATGGAATTATGATAGAAGACTCTGACTAAATGCAGTCAGTGTGCAGATAGCCTGAAGTATTGATAACTCAGTGTAAAAACTTAGCTGCTTAAATAGATTAAACTTGTTTATAAACATAATTGGACTGAATACATCAACATCAGTTTATCGTTTAAAGTATCTTTTGAAGTTCTTTCATTTCACTGTTCACATAGTAATGGATTAGGTAAGTTTATAAAGACTCTTAGGCAACCATTTAAAATATTGAATAATTAACTCGAACATGGGAGAACTGGTGTAAGTCCAATTTGTCTTCCTGTTAAAGATAATATTGTTAAGGTTTTACATAGATGTCTTCATCTGCAGTTGTCAGTCGCAAATTAGATATGGATGTTTGTAGCATGTAATGCAATGGCGAGGATGAAAGGATTTCAAAAGTATACGATATGGATGGTATCATGTAATAAAATGTCTGTCTGCCTGTAGATGATAAACTCAATAAAAGAAAACTGATTGAAAATGAACGCTTGGGTTATCTTGTTTTGGCATGTCCATTTAATGACCTGTTCTGTGCCAAATTGTATTTGTATTAGTTTGAATAACTTAGCTACTGTCTTTGAATACAAAACAGTGATTTTCTTTATCTTTTAATATAAGGTATCCTTTCAGATTGTTTTTCCTTTAAAACAGTTAAAATACCTGCAGCTGGTTATACATGTACAATTATCATTATCATTATTGACCACCAGATAAAATGTCTAACAGTACTTAGTTTGCTTTCTGAGTTCAAATCTCACTGAATTCACTTTGCCTTTCATCTCTTCATGTTTGAGAACTTAATGTACCTAAGAAGTCATGGGGTCCCTTTGACTGATTTGATCTCTTCTCCAAAATTTGAAACGATGTGTCTGTTGCTAGACATCAAAGTCGTACAGTGAAGGATGACAATTAATTGAGTGTTAAGCAAAATAGTCGAACTCTCTGATGTTTCTTTACATTCTACTTCAAATCCTGCCCAAAGTGACTCTGTTTCTCATTCTTCTTGACTTGATAAAATAAGAATGAGACAGTTTGCTGGAGTGGATTGGTTCAAATATGCTTTCCCACAAAATTTATCCTGTTTTTATGTTAGAAAATAAATAATCGTTGCACTTAGTATCTGAAAAGGCAGAGGTAGCAAGTGAATACATTATCTCTGTCATTTATTACTCCTGACCATTGTGACTTATTTCAGTTTTCATCAGACCATTCTAGAGCATTCTGTTCTTTTGCTCTTTGTACACTTTTCAGTGGACAAAGGGTCCATCTGCTGCCAACACCCTTTGCATGGAAAGCTTGATACATATTATAGCTGATGCTGATGTTGCCAAGACATTCACTGAGACTACATCACCTACTGCAATTCCTGGTTGTGGTTTCATTATTTGCAAAGCAAGTTCTCCCACTGTTCATCTCTTTAACAGAACTGTAGTGCTGAGTTTGGTGAAGACCAAGACTGGGTCCCTGGCATCTGAAATGTTGTCAGACACTCAGAGCACTTGACCAATAGGGGTAGCTATTGTCAGATGTATAGCTATTCTTTTCTGCTTTAGGCACAAAGCCCGAAATTTTGTGGGAGGGAGATAGTCAATTGGGTCGACCCCAGTATGCATCCAGTACTTAATTTGTCGACCCCAAAAGGATGAAAGGCAAAGTTGACCTCGGTGGAGTAGATGTATAGCTGTTGTTAACACATATAAAAAGGGAAAACTGAAAATGATTGGGGGAAATATAAAATTAGGGTCTATGTTTTTTACAAATTTTTAAGAATATTTCAAACTTAACTTTAGGTTGTTGAACAAATTTTCATTTTGTACAGCTAATAGCATAATAAATTTCGTTTTTAAATTTTATTTTTCTTGTTACCTTGTTGGTGTCATGCTATAACCATTTGTTTTTCCTTTTCATCATTATAAACCAAAGCATCCTAATATATCACATATCAGATCACATTATGAATTAACTTTACAACTTAGACTTTCTCAAAGCACGAATTGATTTATAGACTGACAAACTGCAGAGAGCAATCTGGAATCCCATAATAACTATTTCAAATAAATAAATAAATAAATAAATAAATAAATAGATAAATGAATAAATAAATGATGATGATGATGATAAATAAACAGCATTAATTTTTTTTTTTTCCTGAACACAGAATAAATTTCTTTTGAGCTTTTATCTTTAAAACTTCAACTTCTCTGTTTATTGCTTTTTAAAATCCGAAACTTATTTACATTGTCAATTATAATGTTGATTACTGCCATAAATCTGATTTAAATATGTTAAATAAAGTTATTTGGGATAATCTTTCCGTTTGTGTTTCGAAATATTTTTGTCGAATTAGATAGTTGGGATTTACATGAATTTAATGTGCTGGAAGCTTTTCAACATGAAATGAATGAGTTACTATTAAGAGATTTCAGCATTTCTTCAACCCGAACCTGTCAGTTATTTTTGTTTTGACAATTTTTAAATCTCTTGTTTCCCCTAATCATATTTAGTAAATCCCCTTCTAATCCCAGTATCAAAAGAGATCAATTTATTACCAGTTGTATTTATGTTAATCTCTATACTGGTGAGAATTGGTTCCAGCACCGCTTGAATAATATATTTCATTGCATCCTAAACTTAAAAAGAAGAAAGCAATAGTTTTGAAAATATAGTACCCCACCCCTGCCCCTGAATAAATGCTCATAAACAAGCATTGAGGAGGATATCTTTCTAGATGGTTACACTTAAATATATGAAAGCTGTGCTTTCTTTTTATATTGATTTTTCTTTTCAAATTATAAATAATTTTTGTTTTTAGGTTTTCCTGCTAGAATTGATATCTCTCTAAGGCTGCTTGTCTGTCTATCTATCTATCAGTCTGTTTGTCTGTCTATCTGTCTGCTTGTCTGTCTGTCCAGTTAATCATCCATCCATCCATCTATCTATCTATCTATCTATCTATCTATCTATCTATCTATCTATCTATCAGCCAGCCAGCCAGCCACCCCGCTATCCATCCATCCATCCACCCATCCATCCATCCAACAACCAACCAACCAACCAACCAACCAACCAACCAACCAACCAACCAAGGAAGTACTCAGTACCTGTAACAGAGTATATTTAATTTATTCATCTGAGCTCGATGCTTCTTTAATTGCTTCTTAAAGTTTCCTTCCAATTACAATACTTCAGATGGCAAAAGATTATTAAATGAATTCTACAATAAGCTGGCCTTATTCATTAATCTTACACAGCTACTTTCCTACACTAATTTATATATCTTGCTCAGATGTGGTTCCTTCACACAATGAACTCAAAATTGAAAAGGGAGCAATATTTATTCACTGGCAGAATTGTTAGCATGCTGGGTAAAATGCTTAGCAGTATTTCGTCTGTGTTACGTTCTGAGTTCAAATCCCACCAAGGTTGACTTTACCTTTCATCCTTTCAAGGTGGATTAAATAAGTAGCAGTTTGGCACTGGGGTCGATGTAATTGACTTAATGCCTTTGTCTGTCCTTGTTTGTCCCCGCTATGTTTAACCCCCTGTGAGCAGTAATGAAATAAATATTTATTCACTTACTTTACAAAACTTTCTGATACCATCGAAGAAATTCTATAACAAACAGTTATCTTTTGTTGCCTGAGATATTGCATCTAACAAGAAACTCCGGGTGATCAGCTGCAAATTAATACATATTCTCTCTCTCTTTCTTTTACTCTTTTACTTGTTTCAGTCATTTGACTGCAGCCATGCTGGAGCACAGCCTTTAGTCAAGCAAATCGACCCCAGGACTTATTCATTGTAAGCCTAGTACTTATTCTATCGGGCTCCTTTTACCGAACCGCTAAGTTACGGGGACGTAAACACATCAGCATCGGTTGTCAAGCGATGTTGGTGGGACAAACAGAGACACGCAAACGTATACACACACATACATATATATATATATACATATATACGACGGGCTTCTTTCAGTTTCCATCTACCAAATCCACTCACAAGGCTTTGATCGGCCCGAGGCTATAGTAGAAGACACTTGCCCAAGGTGCCACGCAGTGGGAATGAACCCGAAACCATGTGATTGGTAAGCAAGCAACTTACCACATAGCCACTCCTACGCCTATATATAAATAAATAAATGAGTGTATGTATGAATGTAAGAGAGCACACACACACACACACACACACACACTCTTTCCTTTGCTTATTCATGACCTCCAAGAGCAATTTTGGAATGCAAAGCAAGACTGTATTCAGATCATGGGTGGTTAAGGTGAGTAGGGTGAGAGATTGTCTGAAAATTGATATTTTTCCAGGTTGTAGTTTCCGTTTCTTTGTAGAAAGAATATAGTTACGATAAAGTGTGAACAAAGCCGACAGTTTTTAATGTAAGATTATGAAAGCATAATTGAACATGATGGCTAATCTCTGGCTATCTGAAATATGACCACTGGTAAACTTTCATAAATACTTTATTCCCAGCGCACCAGAATGACCAGATAACAATATACTTTATATACAGAACAATGATAAGCCTAATCTGCTAATGAAATGAGCTTTTCTGGTATTTTTTATCTGCAAAATTTCTAATAACATTATCATAATCAATTTCTCTTGTAACACTTGATTCAATATTCAGTCTTGCTAAATCCTCAAGTTGACTTCATGACATGATAGACCTAGAAATAAAAACAAAGAACAATTATATTTCAATATTGTAGACAATATTCTCAAACTAGCACAAAAAACCTAGAAATTGCTGACAGAAAGTTGATAACCATTGGATAAATTTTATGATTTTAAAGGGCTGATATCTGGTATTCCAAAATTTGGCTTTTGTATTGACAATAAACATAGCATTTTTTGTTTCAAAATCATCATCAATTAAAGTCAGTGGGATTTTGGTGTGCTCACATTTTAATTTTATTTTTATTTTTAATCTAATTAATTTTCATACATCATGGAATATTTTCACAGGAAATCAAAATTTTCAACCAACTGCATTAACACATACAGTTGATCGGTCTTTTCTGAAGACTGTCTCTTCTAGTGAATCATCTCTGTCAGACATTCCCCCCAGGTTGGCATCAGGTATTTTGTCATTGTGCACCCTTCTTCATTTTCAGTTTAAGCCTGTCTGACCCAGGGAACATTTGATTTCCATCACAAGAGCTGGTACCATTTCTTTGGGTTCATTCCAGATGCTTTTCCATTGCTTTTGTAACTTCGTCAAGTCTCCAAGAAGAATTTCACAATTAAGTACCTCCACATCCAATGTAAAATTTCTGGCTTAATTTAATTTATCTCAACACATATACACATACTGCAGCCAATACTTTATGCTAAACAGCTGACATTAAGTGCATACACACACACAACATTTTAGGTATGCTAATATTCCATTCCCTTCACTCTTTGTCTTGGCTGTTAAGCTCTAAAAGGTCTTGCAATTCTGACCAAATGTTGGTAAGGTATGATATAAAATGTTCGATACTTCTAAGTGTATCAGATCACCTGGGTTTTAATATATGTCATATAGATAAAAATTTGTCATTTTCAAGTAATTCTTACCAATAAGAGTTGGAACTAAACACATCAAAAACTATTTTAGTTGTTCCAAGATATGTAGTAGCTTCCAGTAAGTGTTCAGCTGTGTTGTTTTTATGAACACTTCTCTAGTATTCTGCTTGGATGCAATTGTACCCTGCTGCCATGTTGCACCATTGCCTTCTATTTGCCTCCTGAACTTGTTCAGAGGAAGACATGTTCTTCCAAAGTGTTAAATAAGTAATCATTTCCTTGTGTTTTATGTATTACATGAAATATTAAAAACTACTGTTTTGGATTATAATAGATTATCTCCACTTGTGTAAAAAAAAAGGTAAAGAGCCCCTTTGGTCGTGAATGACCATGGGATGGCCCCTGTTCAGACAAAGTCGATTTGATGGAGAGAGTGAACAAATATGTGTTATGAATATTTGATCACTATAAACAAATCATTTGTGCAGGTCATTCAGCAAACACTGAACACTCATACATCAACTTCGATGGCAGAGTCCATCACCCCACCACACATACATATACATATAGAAACACTGCCAGATCAAACAGGAGCCTGGTGCAGCCTTCTGGCTTCCCAGATCCCGGTCGAACCGTCCAACCCATGCTAGCATGGAGAACGGATGTTAAACGATGATGATGATGATGATATATATATATATATATATATATATATATATGTGTGTGGAGGCGCAATGGCCCAGTGGTTAGGGCAGCGGACTCGCGGTCGTAGGATCGCGGTTTCGATTCCCAGACCGGGCATTGTGAGTGTTTATTGAGTGAAAACACCTAAAAGCTCCACGAGGCTCCGGCAGGGATGGTGGTGATCCCTGCTGTACTCTTTCACCACAACTTTCCCTCACTCTTACTTCCTGTTTCTGTTGTACCTGTATTTCAAAGGGCCGGCCTTGTCACTCTCTGTGTCACGCTGAATATCCCCGAGAACTATGTTAAGGGTACACGTGTCTGTGGAGTGCTCAGCCACTTACACGTTAATTTCACGAGCAGGCTGTTCCGTTGATTCGGATCAACCGGAACCCTCATCGTCGTAACCGACGGAGTGCTTCCAAAAGAAATCCAATATATATATATATATATATATATATAGACAGAAACTGTCTATTTAGATAGAAAGAAACTGAAAGAAGCCTGTTGTGTATATATATAATTATGTGTGCATGAGAGTGTGCGTCTTCATGTCTGTGTTTGTCCCTCACCACCACTTAGCAACTGGTATTGGTGTGTTTATGTCTCCGTAACTTAGCGGTTCAGCAAAAGAGACTGATAGGATAAGTACCAGGCTGAAAAATATAAGAACTGGGGTCAATGAATTCTTCAATTAACTATGAATTCTTCAAGGTGGTTCCCCAGCATGATTGCAGTCTAATGATTGAAACAAGTAAAGGCTAAAGAATATAAAGCCAGAACATTTCACTTAGTCGCTCAATAGAATAAAGATTGATCTGGTAAATATCAGAATAAAATAAATACATAAGTTGATATGATCAGCCAGAGGAACTTGAAGGCAGTAGTAGACTATTGAATAGAAATTAGTGCTTCTCTGGTCACAGCTTTGGTGCTATGGACAAGTAATTAGAATGTTGTGAGGAAGAATCAGAAGACAAACCCTTCAAGCCAAGTCAACTGGTAGGAGACCTAGGGTTAGACGAAGAATGAGATGGTAAGGATAATATCCATAGTCTCAGTTAGTAATGCTTAGGAGTGCAGCTGAAAAGTCTAATGGTGGTTGCTTCTTATAGGATCCTATGGAAAAGGCACCTGAGGAGTCTGTCCTCACAACTTTCGCAGGAAAAGTGAATGGAGAACATAGAAAAAGTGGTTGGATGAATATATCATGAGGAAACATTCTCTAAAACCTGGCTTCAATATATGACTGAGTCTCGCCTGAAAATCTCTTGTAACTTTGAAACATGTGTTACTGAATATATTTGTGTCTAATTTTGCTACGACCCACTTCCAAATTTCTTTAATTCACATCATTTACTTCTTCAAATATTCAATAGATATCCATCGTATTTGATAATGGTACCATTATATAACTTTATTTTCTCTGTGGAAATTCCATAGACTTAGGGAGCAGCTTCTAGACATTATCTTCATCACATAACAATACCCAATCCCTCGGTCACACTGGAAAATTCCTCTTACTATTTCATGCTGACAACTTAGAAACTGCTAGATTTTATTTTCTAATTTTGTTTCTGGAAACTGTATCTGGCCTTGCTTGTTTCCTTGTCTCTTGATTCTCTTTATATATTCTTTATATATCTGTAGCATTTGTTAATGGTGTTAGCGATCATATATCTTTTGTTTAAGTGCTATGTGGCAATTTGTCAGGATGCACTTCAATTTACAATGCTTTCATTTGGAAAGCAAGACATTCTACAATATTGGAGTACTTCCAGGCTTTCATGTCAGCTAGTATTAACATGGCCTTGTAATAAAAACAAAACCTTGTAAGTAATGACAGATGAGAAAAATAAAAGGCATTTTGTCTGCTAACAGAATGCTCTGGTATCTCTTAAAGAAACCATTCTACTCAACTTACAGCTTTTGTTTTGATGATATTTCCACTCGAAAGTGTTTGCCAATTCATTCATTTTCAAGTGAGAACAAGATTTGATGTCAGTACTTTAAAGTCCTCAAACTACATGTAACTGTCCAATTACTTTGATCTTTATTGCAGAATCATTCTTTTCCTGATCTTATTTGCATGACTTGTTGGGAGCTGCTGCACCTCATTGATCCCATGATTAGAAGTTCAAATCTTGATTTAGCTATTGCAGTTGTTCCCTGAGTAAAGCTAAAAACCCAGCTACCTTTAGTTTGCATTCGTCGCCCTTTTCAAGCCTAGCCAGGCTCATGGCCCGGTTTCCCAGTTTCTGTTGTGTATGTGTTCCCCACAGCTGGACAGGACGCCAGTCCATCATAGGAATAAATGCACCCTTTCAAGCCTAGCCAGGCTCATGGGCCCAGTTTTCCAGTTTCTGTGGTGTAAGTGCTCCCCCCAGCTGGACGGGACGCCAGTCCATCATAGGAATAAATGCACCCTTTTAAAGCCTAGCCAGGCTCATGGGCCCGGTTTCCCAGGTTTCAATGGCGTATGTGTTCCTCAGCTGGGACGGGACGCCAGTAAATTGCAGCATTACTCATTTTTGCCAGCTGAGTGGACTGGAGCAACGTGAAATGAAGTGTTTTGCTCAAGAACACAACATGTCACTCGGTCCAGGAATCAAAACCACAATCTAACGATCATGATGCTGACACCTTAACCATTAAGCCACGTGCCTCCACTTTAGTTTGCATGACTACTACAAAATCCTCAATATTCTCCTAAACGCTTAACATTCAGATTAATCTGTCAAAGTGTAATGCATTCTTATTCACATTGTTTTGAATTAACGATTCATTATCTTGTAGCTTTATGGTCTTGATGATGTGATTGTGTATTTTTAGAATGACAGGTGTGAGAGGTTGGATATGACCAATTTGCACATAAAACAGGTAGAATATTTGGGCTGGATATGGCCAGTTTTAAACTGGTCAATGTACCTAACTAAGAAGTGATGACTTAAGCTGTGGTAAATGGGAGACTGCTTTGTGAGATAAGGGCCAAAGAACTGAGATTTCTTGGTCATGTGATGAGGAAAGAGGGCCCGGAGAATTAAGTGATGACTGGGATGATTGAAGGAAAAAGAAGTAGCAGAAGGAGAAAGATGATGAGGATGTCAAGCTTGATGTAGTGGTTGGAAGAAAGAGGCATTAAACATGGTTAAGCAGAACTGTCATAGAAAATAAAGAACAGAGAATTGTGACTGGACATGATCGTCTATGTCCAACATTTTGGACATGGCACCAAATGAAGAAGACTACAAAATTACATTTCCTTCCCTACAAAGCTGTCCATCATTATCATCGTTTAATGTCCATTTTCCATGCTGGCATGGGTTGTTTATCTTGATATTTGGTCTAGACTGTGTTTCTGATGACTGGGAATGGTTTACAAGGACAATTCCTGAGAACAAATTCAAAACTGGAGTCCTAAAGCAGCTCATTACTGCATGCCATTCAGGCACTGTTTTTTCTTTCTTTCTTTCTTTCTTTTTTTTTTTTTCTGTGAATGATTTGCAGAACTGGCATTGCAGAGACATTTCCATAAAATGCTGTATTGTAGGACCGAAACCAAAGTGTACATTTTGTAGCGACACTAATACAAGGCTGTATTAGTTCTGTTCCTTATGGGTTAATTTATTATTGATGAGAACCAGAATTTAGGGCATGGGTAAAAGCTAGCTGATTTGAGTTTTCCCTCATTGTGCACCAGTCTCTGCATTAACTTGTGTCAAGTTGAAAAACTCTTTTTGCTACTCTATTGCTGTAATTTACGTTTTTCAACACATTCTTTGGTATGTGCTGTCTCTCTTCATATGGGCCATTCCTGCAGCTTTCATTCAGGCACTCTCTTTCTCTCACTTTCTCTCTTATTTCTTCTTTTTTGCTGATGCTTTGTAGAACTGGCATTGCAGAGATATTTCCATAAGTTCTGTGCTGTAGGACTGAAACCAAAACGTTGTGGTCAGGAAGTAAACACCTTAATCATACCACCACCACCACCACATCTGTGCATAATTTATCGATATTTTTATAAATATATTAATTTTATAGAAGTATATAAATTTTCTGATGGTATTTGAATGATAACTGAGGATATGGTGGTGGTGGTGGTGGTGGTAGTGATGGTAGTAGTAGTAGTAGTAGTAGTAGTAGTAGTTGTTGTTGTTGTAACACAGTCATTTGAATATCCTTTACATTTAGAAATAATTACTGTTGCGCTGATAGGAGTTGTTAAATAAATGTGAAAAAAAAACAAAAAACAAAAAAAAATAACAAAAACAAACGTAAAGCAGAAAAGAACAGAAAGCCACACACACAAACAAGTGCTAATACAAACAACAAGGCGATAATATTTAATTAAATAAAGCTTCTGTGCTTGCTTTCATTGAAATAGTATACACCACACGCATTTGTACTAACGGAAAATCATATTTAATACAAACGGACATATTGACGTGTGTGCGTGAACAAGGACTGTGTATGGACACTTGTTCTATTCATATACACCAAATACATTTTAAATTAAGTGTACACATACAGCTTTATGCAAATAGAATTTTTAATATTTCACATAAAGATGTAAAACATGCATGGATATGTATGAACTCACTTTTATATATGCGTGTGTATATATGTGTGTGTATGTGTGAGTAGCCTAGTGTGTATACATGTACATATTCATTTGACATTAAGCTATTTGTACATTCAAAATAATTTGTGTCTTCTCTTATTGATGTGGTCACGTGAAAAGAAATTTATTTCCCAACCACATTGTTTGGGTTCAGTTCCACTGCATGGCACCTTGGGCAAGTGTCTTCTGCTATAACTTCAGTATTTATATATATATATATATATATATAGGGAAAGTTTACGAAAAAAACAAAAGACGAAGACAGATGGTGTACAAAACAAACAGATGTATTAGTATAACGCTCAGGAATAGAAAAAGTCTTTTATGTTTCGAGCCTACGCTCTTCTACAGAAAGGTACACAGAAAAAACAAGGAGAGAAAAAAATGTGTGTAGTGGCTAACGATCTATGTTAAACTGTCATATGTCCAAATTTGGCCAAATGCATTTTTTTCAATATTTATTTTTGCTCGCAATAGCCAGTTCTCTTGGTCAAACTATTATATCTCCAGCTGCTTGAGATGCCAAGATACCAAAAATTGTCAAAGTGTAGTACAACAGTTTTGCTATGGCATAGTGAAACTATTTTTTCCTTTTCTGAAAAAGCAACATTTTGGACTTAGAACACTTTAGCATAATATCAACAATATACGTTTATATATTTGTTGTGCAAGATTTTTTATGAGAAGCCGTGTGTTGAAACAGATATTGTTATATTTCGGAATGGTCATTTTGCCAGTTTAGCCAATAAAAACACGCGCACTATATATATAGTGTTATTTTGCTTCAGTGTTATTTATTTTTTACATTAATGTAAAAAAAAAAAAAAAAAAAAATAATAACACTGAAGCAAAATAACACCAAATATATAGTGCGTGTGTTTTTATTGGCTAAACTGGCAAAATGACCATTCCGAAATATAACAATATCAACAATATATATATATATATATATTGTGGAGTGGCTGTGTGGTAAGTAGCTTGCTAACCAACCACATGGTTCCGGGTTCGGTCCCACTGCATAGCACCTTGGGTAAGTGTCTTCTACTATAGCCCCGGGCCGACCAATGCCTTGTGAGTGGATTTGGTAGACGGAAACTGAAAGAAGCCTGTCGTATATATGTATATGTATGTATGTGCGTGCTTGTGTGTGTCCCCCCTAGCATTGCTTGATAACCGATGCTGGTGTGTTTACGTCCCCGTCACTTAGCGGTTCGGCAAAAGAGACCGATAGAATAAGTACTGGCCTTACAAAGAATAAGTCCCGGGGTCGATTTGCTCGACTAAAGGCGGTGCTCCAGCATGGCCGCAGTCAAATGACTGAAACAAGTAAGAGAGTAAAAAGAGTATATATATATATATATTCCGCAAGGTCATTCCCCAGCATAGCCACAGTCTAATAACTGAAAAATATGTGTGAGTGTGTGCATGGGAAGATTAGTGGTTAGGCTGAAGAATTTGTGATCATAAGATCATGGTTTTGAGTTCCAGAGTGATGAGGCATTGTGCTCTTAAGCTAAACACTTCATTTCATGTTGTCCCAGTTCACTTAGCTGTTTAAAAAGATAATCATGTGAAGGACTGGCATTCCATTCAGTGAGAATATTGGTTGGCTCACTTAGCTAGCAAGGAGGTATCACTTGAAAGCTACAACACTGCAAGGAAACACATTGTGATCAGCATTGTTGTAAAATAACATTTCATAGCCTGGTTGATACAATTATATATATACATATATTTCTTTACTGCCCACAAGGGGCTAAACATAGAAGGGACAAACAAGGACAGACGAAGGGATTGAGTCGATTATATCGCCCCCAGTGCGAAACTGGTTCTTTATTTATCGACCTCGAAAGGATGAAAGGCAAAGTTGATCTCGGTGGAATTTGAACTCAGAACATAACGACAGACGATTATATATATATATATATATATATATGGAGAATTCACAAAAAAAAGCAAAAGACGAAGACAGGTGGTGTATACAACAGATGTATTAGTTTAACGCTCAGGAAGTGAAAAAGTCTTTAACATTTTGAGCCTATGCTCTTCCACAGGAAGGAACACAGAAAAGAACCAAGGAGAGAAATTAAAGAATGTGTAGTGGCTACACACACACACACACACACACACATATATTATATATATATATACACATGCATAAATATATATATATTTAATCATTATCATTTAACATTTGTTTTCCATGCTAGCATGGGTTGGGCAGTTAGACAAGAACTCGCAGGTCGCAGGGTGCATTGAGCTCCACTGTCAAGTGAAACTAGCTTTCTAAAGCAGGAAGTTCTTCTTAATGCCAACCACCTTACACTGTATAGTGGGTGCTTCTTTTTTGTGCCACCAGTACCAGTGAGGCAACCAAGAAACTTGTAAGACAAGAAAAGAACTGGAAAAAGGCAAAAGACCCCTCAACTAAATGGCAGTGTTGGTGAGAAGTATTTGAGAGGTGGCTTTATGCTAGGTGTGGAAAGCTAATTTATGATAGAGCAACAAGCCCAGGTATTTTTCTACAGTGGAAATCCATGGCTATACAGCATTATATAAGAGTAGAAATCAAAATCGAAATTGATCTACATCAATGGAAATTGCAGCTGTGATACCAGTGCCGGTGGTATGTAAGAAAACCATCCAAACATGGCTGTTGCCAGCGCCGCCCTGACTGGCCTCGTGCCAGTGGCACGTAAAAAGCACCATCTGATTGTGGCCGTTGCCAGCCTTGCCTGGCCCCCGTGCTGGTGGCACGTAAAAAGCACCATCCCATCGTGGTCGTTTGCCAGCCTCGTCTGGCACCTGGGCCGGTGGCACGTAAAAAGCACCCACTACACTCACGGAATGGTTGGTGTTAGGAAGGGCATCCAGCCGTAGAAATATTGCCAGATCAGACTGGGCCTGGTGCAGCCTTCTGGCTTCCCAGACCCCAGTTGAACCGTCCAACCCATGCTAGTATGGAAAGCGGACGCTAAACGATGATGATGATGATGATGATAGACGGGAGTAGCTGGAAAGAAGACAGATATTTTGCATGTGATTGTAGAAACATTCATACAGATTCACACATATACATTTGCACACATAAATACATACACAGACACTGGAACACTCATACACACATATATGCTCCAGAATACAATGTGATGCCAGGTCCAGGAATTAAACCCACAACCTTATAATTCTGAGTCCAACACCCTAACCACTGGGCCATGTGCCTGCACTCGTAAATGATGTGCTTTAATACAACCGTATGATGATATATATACCACCCGGGGGTGTAGATTTAGCAATCAGTTGTTGAAAGAAAATTCGATAATGCACAACGATGCATGTGAATAAATTAAGTTTTATATAAGAATATTTTTCTAACTTTGCTCCAAAACAATTTTGTATTCATAACCCTTCATTTTTGTAGCGAATTAATTAATTGAAATATTCCTTGGTGTATTTTGTAATCTTCCCTCACAATCATATATATGCATACATACAAACACAATATGTGTTTATGTGTATATATATATATATATGTATATATATATATGTATATATATATATATATGTATATATATATATATGTATATATATATATATGTATATATATATGTATATATATATATATATATGTATATATATTATATATGTATATATATATATGTATATATATATATATGTATATATATATATGTATATATATATATATGTATATATATATATATGTATATATATATATATGTATATATATAATATGTATATATATATGCGTATATATATGCGTATATATATATGTATATATATATATATGTTATATATATATGTGTATATATATATGTGTATATCTATATATATATATATATATATATATATATATATGTATATCTATATATATATATATATATATATATGTATACATATATATATAACACCATTCATCCGTTACACATGAAGACTATTGAACTGAAAATTCTACAGTGGTAGGGTATGTATCAATTTGAACATGATTGGTTCAATGCGTGTAAATAATATACATCCAAATGTAAACCATGAATAAATCGGAAGAAAAACAGGGGTCAGAATAAATTTGCATATCTTAGTTAATACACAGATTTCAAACTACACTTAACATGCTCACATGCGCACACAATTCACACACCTCCAAACCGTATATATATAGAGAACGCTCCTTATTTATAATAGTTGACTAGCTTTTCACTAGCCACCGTTATAACCAACCTGTTTTTGTTGTGAACATAAATGTTCATGTTGTTGTGAGAATAATTGTTGATATGTTTACTTGGGAACATTTTCCAAAACCTTACTTGCCATGTTGCGGCTAAATCTGTAAGTAACAAGTAATGCTAACTGCCGTTGCTTTGTTTAAAAGCACACATTAAATGGTGCGGTCTGGTTGCTTTACAGTGTTTACCTTTTATAATTATCCTGTTAATAGTCTCACTGCTGCTAGTTTTGCCTCTGATCACTGATGTGCTCCACCATAAGCACATGTAATCGAAATGTTATCTTTGATCTGTTGTTTTTCAAGAACTGAAAGATGTTTCACCGACCAATCAGAATTTGACATGCCTCTGGTTTTTGCTTTCCTCTATCATCTCTCTCCTCTCTCTCTCTTTCTCTCTCTCTTTCTCTCTCTCACTTTCTCTTTTTCTCTTCTTTGTCTTCTTCATCTTCTTCTTCTTCTCTCCCTTATCACTTGCAGTCAATCAGCCAAAAGCGGCAGTTTGGTGATAGATAAAAGTCTTGTCATTAATCGAAGCATTATAGTTGACAGTAATGTCTGTCATGTGTTTCAGAGCAAACATTGAATTCAATCCAAACTAGTACACATCCATTAGTTAAACTTGGCAGCTTCATGCTCATCTAAAGTGCCGGCATTTGGAGGCTTCATGCTGTAATGTGCTTCTCAGTTTCTGCAGTTCCCATGTTCCATGATCACAAGTGGAATTAAGATGAGGTTACACTGTCACAAGTGGCATTAAAACATAGCTAACCAATTGTATCCAGTGCCCTGGTTGCTGCCTTTGAATCTAACAATAATTTTGGTAAATGACAAGTACAGATATCATACAAACATACATGTATTCTTACACTGAGAGTTAGGTACCATATGAGGAAAATATTGTTTTTCCTTCTAAATGAATATGAATAGAGATTTGAAACATACCTATGAACAAATAGCTTCCAGCTATGATCATGCCAACCTTTTGTATATATCTCAATTATGTTGTCCAACATAGCTTACCATTTTTGTTCTGAAGCTGAGGGATATTTAGTAGCCATTTCAAGCAGGCCAAGTAACTACATATAGATGCTCTTCTTAGCTTGTGAACTTTAGTTTTTAGATGAGATGGGTATACATATGAATATACATACATATATACATACATATATATATGTATGTATATTCATATGTATATCCATCTCATCTAAAAACTAAAAGTTATATATATATATATATATTAATCAAAGGACATACTGAATATGTCTACCTGTTGGAAATAAGTCAAAACTCTTATTTAAACCACTGATAATAACTATGTAAATCAACTGTCTGCAAGCATACAGGTTAAGAAAATCATTCAATAACCCAATATAGTGCCCAGCTATATATATTTTCTAGTATTTGGACTCATGTGGACCAGTTTCTAAACTGGCATTATAGCCTCACCTTCTTTAGCACATGATGAAAAATCCCCCAACTGTCTGTGCTGCAACTGATTGCTTTTGTACCAAATCATAGCATTTTCAGTGTGAAAAAAATAATTCCAATACAGAGCAAATAATTCAGCAGAAAATATTTGTGAAGATACCATTAACTCTATTATTATCTAGGATAAAATAATTAAATTGATAATTACAGAATTAATAATATAGGCGGCTGGAGGCCCAAAAAAGGCATTAAGTAGCTGAACGGTTAAAATATATATTAATCAAAGGACATACTGAGGGTATCTACCTGCTGGAAATACCAGTCAAAACTCTTATTTAAGCTGTTGAAAAAATAACACTGATAATAACTACAGGAATCAACTGTTTGCAAGCATAAGGGTTAAGAAAATCATTCAACATTCCTATATAGCACCCAGCTATATATTTTCTAGTATTTTATCCTAGATAATAATAGAGTTAGTGGTATCTTCACAAATTTTAGCTCCATATATATATATAAATAGTAAGTGTGGCTTGTTAGCAATTTTTCAACTGCAAGGCAAAAATATATATGTCACTAAAGTGACTGAGTGTACTATTCAGCACCAGTATAGTTAGAAATTAGAATTGAAACATAGCAACAATAATGCACTGTCTTATTTACTGACAAAGAGGTGAAGCTTCCTAATCAAGTATATATTTCTTTACAACCCATGAGGGGCTAAACACAGAGGGGACAAACAAGGACAGACAAAGGTATTAAGTCGATTACATTGACCCCAGTGCGTAACTGGTACTTAATTTATCGACCCCGAATGGATGAAAGGC
>NC_043017.1:22567587-22590087 GCF_006345805.1 Octopus sinensis | reverse complement strand
ATCAAGTTTTAGGTGCACTATCAGACATCCCCTGCTTCACACATTCACTCCTGTCAACCCTACCCAACCCATTCCTAAGTACCTCATATCTTGAGGGTCCACTCTGACACTTCATCACTACTGAATTCATTTTCAGGCTCTCTTTGCATGCTAAAATGTGAATTGTCATATAGCTCCTCTACAACAAGAAACCCATTTTTCTCTGGTCCTTTATCTCATGCCCCTCTCTACTCCTTGCCCTCCTAGTGTATTGCACCTCCTCCTCATTTAGGGTTTATAGTTTTGCAAGTTGCATGGCAAACTTACTAGAGCTGGAGGCATGAAAAAAGCATCCAAATATGGTGGTGTGGTAAAAACTTTGCTTCCCAACCACAAGGTTCTGGGTTCAGTTGCACTGCGTGACACCTTGGGCAAGTGTCTTCTACTGAAGCCTTGGGCCAACCAAAGCCTTGTGTGAGGATTTGGTAGGAAGAAATTGAAAAAAATCTCATCACATACATACATATATACATACATATGTATGTATGTATGTATGTATGTATGTATGTATGTATGTATGTATGTATGTAAACATATATCTGTGTGTGTGTGTGTGTCTGCATTTGTCCCCCATCATTGCTGCTTGACAACCAGTGTTGGTGTGCTTATGTACCTATAACTTAGCAGGTCAGCAAAAGACACCAGTAGAACAAGCACCAGGTTTTGAAAGAAAAGTCCTGGGGTCAATTCATTTGACTAAAATTCTTCAAGGCAGTGCTCCAGTACGGCCACAGTCAAATAAATAAAACAAGTATAAAAGATACACTGTAAAGTAGTTTGTATTAGGAAAGGCTGTTGTGGAAACCATACCAAGCAAATACTGGAGCACATGTATGGTCCTTGGGTCCATTGGACCCTGCCAAACCATCCAACTCATACCAACAAGGAACAGAGGTGTTGAATGATGATGATGATGATGAGGATGATAATTCTCTATGATAGACTGGTTTTAGCGAATCAACCTATTTCCACTCTTTTATCAAAAGATTATCAGACTTTATCAGTTAAATTTAGAAATGAATTCAACAAACCAGAAAAACACATATAAAAAAAGAAAGAGAAAACTAAGAAAAATAGCAACACTGAAATTTAGTGGAAATTCACTTCAATTAACCAGATCTCTACTTGTTTCAAGAAGGACAGTTTTTATGGTGAATTACTTCAACTTTTTTGTCATGAACAGATTTTCTTGTTGAGTTACTGCACTACTTTGCTTCTTTCTTTTTTTTTTTTTTCTTTTTCTTCTTTAAATGAATAACTAAGAATCTGACAATAGCAGAAAATTAGATTTGTTGGTAATTATAGTTTTGGATAAGATCAGAATGAAGTGGCATTCAAAATATAGCTTGACAGTATTTTTTTTTTTTTTATAGCTTTGCAATATTCTAACAAATAGTCTACTGGTCAGTTCGTCTGTTTATCTGTTCATCTCTCTGTCCCTATATATATATATGTGTGTATATATATATATATGTATATATATATATATGTGTATATATATATATATATATATATTATATGGTGTATATATATATATATGTGTATATATATATGTGTTTATATATTATATATATATATATGTGTATATATATATATATGTGTATATATATATAATATATATATATATGTATATATATATATATATATAATATATATATATATGTGTGTATATATATATATATGTATATATATATATATATATATTGTATATATATATATATATGTATATATATATATATATGTATATATATAAAGTATGTATGTATATGTATGTATGTATTAAATATGTATGTATGTATATGTATGTGTGTATGTATGTATATGTATATATGTATATGTATGTATATGTATGTATATATATATAATGTATATTATATTTTGTATATGTATGTATATGTATTATATATATATATGTATATATATATATTATGTATATAGATATATATATATATATATGTTATATATATATATATATGTTATATATATATTATGTATATATATATGTGTGTATATATATATATGTGTGTATATATTATATGTGTGTATATATATAGTGTGTATATATATATATGTATAGATATATATATATGTATATAATATATATGTATTAATATTATATTATATATAATATGTGTGTGTATATATATATATGTGTATAGATATATGTGTATATATATATATGTATATGATATATATATATGTATAGATTATAGTGTATATATATTATGTATATATATATATATATATATGCAGCATATGTTTTCATAATCACTTGAATAACCTCGAAGTAAGATTATTGAGAAGTATTTTGATTCTAATGAAAATTTTAATGATTTCATCTGAATAAGATTTGTCTTTTATTGTTGAATATTTGCGATAAACTGTGATTGGGACATAATTTGTCAATTAAATGATTGGTGATGACTCTCCCCACCGCACCCCTCATAGATCAATACACTTCACATTATAAAGTATTTTTGCTGGTTATTACAATGACTTACTTTGACAGAATTTGAACAATAACAAGCAACGTCGCTATTCCAAACTGGGTTTTAATTACTGAACAAGAAATTAAAAAGAAAGTCATAGTCTAACGAAGTATTGTTTAATTAAAAATCTTGTGAGCTAGATTTGCAATATAGTTTATTCTTTTACTTGTTTCAGTCATGTGACCGTGGCCATACTGGAGCACTGCCTTTTAGTTGAGAAAATCGCCCTCAGGACTTATTCCTTGTCAGCCTAGTACTTATTCTATCTGTCTCTTTTGCCAAACTGCTAAGTTATAGGGACATAAACACACCAACATCGATTATCAGGGGATATTGGGTTGGGTGGGACACACACACACAAATACAAAAACATACACACACACACACATGATGGCCTCTTTCAGTTTCCATCAACCAAATCCACTCACAAGGCTTTGGTTGGTCCAAGGCTATAGTAGAAGACACTTGCCCTAGGTGCCACGCAGTGGGGCTGAACTGAGAACCATATGGTTGGTAAGCAAGCTACTTAATACACAGCCACTCCTGCACCCATTGTTGAAGAAAGACATTTAATTATTTAACTTTAACTTTCACTTCTAATGTCCTCAAGGAAAAATTTTTCCTGCCTGATATAATTGACTAGACCTCCATCTCAAAAATATGAGCCCTTACACTCATCTTATAAGTGTTCATTAGATTTTAGCCCAAGTAGAAGGGACAGAGTCTGTTGCATTTTCTGGATCTCATAAGATTGTGCAGGTAAGGTATAGAAAGAAGGATAGTTTCAGAGAGATGTAGTCGAAAAAAAAACCCCAAAAAACCAATTGGGTGACCTGTTTAGCTCAGGTTTTGGAAAAGGAGATAGAATCAAATTGCATAAATTAATATCACATTCTGAAAATGCCTGTGCTACTTAAAATGATTACAATCTCTTGATGTAGCACTTAATGTTCCTTTTCCAAAAGGTAGTCTGTTGTGTTTATAGCCTGATTGGAGATAAAAATCTAAGAATTTTATGGATGAAGTTCCTAATTTTTAAATTTTGTGCGTGATGTTCAAAGATTTTAAAACCTGCATATTGTAGTAAGTCAGACAGCTGCTTAGGAAAATGGGTGCTGCCAATAAATAATAATAATAATAATATTTTGACAATCAACAGGTACCTAATGTGTATGTATATAAAAGTATGTGAATATTGTTATTTCTTTATTGCCCACAAGGGGCTAAACATAGAGAGGACAAACAAGGACAGATAAAGGGATTAAGTCGATTACATCGACCTCAGTGCGTAACTGGTACTTAATTTATCAACCCTGAAAAGATGAAAGGCAAAGTTGACCTTGGCGGAATTTGAACCCAGAATGCAGTGACAGGCAAAATACCACTAAGCATTTCGCCTGGTGTGCTAACGATTCTGTCAGCTCGCTGCCTTGTGAATATGTGAATATTGTGTTAGTATCTACACAACACACACACACACACATATATTCCTTTTTAACGTTTCTGCCAGCTTGCCGCCTTCATATATATACATATTATTTTCTACTCTAAGCACATAGCCAGAAATTTTTGGGGAGGGGACCACTCAATTAGATCAACCCCAGTATGCAATTGGTACTTTATTTATCGACCCTGAAAGGATGAATGGCAAAGTCGACATTGGTGGGATTTGAACTCAGAACATAAAGACAGACGAAATACTGCTAAGCATGTCGCTCAGCATGCTAACGTTTCTGCCAGCTCACCGGCTTCATATATATAGATATTGGCTTTCAAATGTGTTTGTTTGTGGTGAGTGTATGTGTATGTATGTGTGTGAGAATTCCAGTTTTTTTAGAATAAGTACACTGCATCCCTGTGTGTTGTAAGAAGCAGCTAAAAGGGTTAACATCAAGAAAGGCATCTAATTGTAAAACACTGCCTCAAAAAAATCTCACCCAACCTATACCAGTATGGAAGAGCGGATATGAAAATAATGAAACACACACACACACACACACACACACATACACACACACACACAATTTATTCCTAATAATAAGAAAATAAAGTTCTGTTACGGGTATTGAATGCTTTTCTCTCTCTCTACACACACACATGCACACATGTATATTTATATGTGTGTGTGTGTATATATATATTATATATATATATATATATATATGTGTGTATGTATATATATACATGCGTACACCACACACATATATGTTGCTTATATATCGGTATGCAGATGCATCACATACAAAAGTATACTTTGAGAGTGTGTACAGATTGCAGACAATAACGCTACAACATCAAAGCAGAAAGTTCTTTGAAAAATCCCTTATTTAAAGAAGAAAAAAAAATAATAATTTGATGGAAACTAATAAAAATTATCCATTTTTCTTTTAACTTCCTTTTTGATGAATTACATATTGACTTCATAAACAACTTTTGAAGTATCTTTTCTATTTTTTATTCATTTCGCATGGCAAATTTTTTAGTTTAGACTTTCATAATTCAAATCCCAAATTATATAAAATATGTTTATAATTTAAATTTAATGCCTGCTACTAACATCCCTCATTGTTATGAATGCCATCATCACCAGTATTATCATCTGTATCATCATTACCATTCTGATTAGTACTAAGGTTGTTATATTAATAATATATTGCCATCATCATAACTAGTTTAAAATCCATTTTTGTTATGAGCTGAGTTTCAGAGGTTTGTTAAAGTTCCTTTCTTTTCTTCTTGCATTAGATTAGCTTCACCTGTAAATATCAATTTGAGGATATTATTTTAAAGTAAACTTAACAATAACAACGTATCCTTAACTGAGGGATCGACTCAAAATTAAGACAAATTTGTTACAAGTTTTGTGTTGACCAGGATTTAATCTTTTGTCTAAAGCAGTGGTTCTCACTTGGGGTTTATATGGCCCTTGGGGGAGGGGCCCATAAAAGATTTTGTTGTTAAAATTTATCTGCATTAAACTGGTTATATTTCTACAATACATGAAATATTTAAATGATTTTTTAATGCAATTCCTAATAATACAATGGGGTGCTAGAAAGTTCCTGGTTTTGGGGTAAAAGAAAATACAGGAAGATCAGTTAATTATGATTTTATTCAACATATTTCCTTCTCAGATTCACACACTTATTGCAGCAGTCCTTTAGTTTTTCTAAGCCCTGTAAAAGAATTTGAAAGGTTGAGCCTCCAACCAGGTTTTTCACCTTAAATCCAAGAACTTTTCAGTACCCCACGTATTTGACCATAAAAATATAATAGGAATCTTTAGACATTGAATTGTTACAAGGGTCTTGACTCTGAGTAATGTAGGAATCAAAGGAGTTTATCAGCAAAGAATGGTTGAGAACTGCTGGTCTAAAGGCCTATTCTATCAGTGGAGCAAGATTCCCTTTTATATGAGAAAATGAAAAAGAAGTCTCTTTAAATGATAAAGGTGTTTGATAAGGCTTTTCTTTCATTTCTTTATGCTTGTCCCTTTATCATACTTTAAGCCTTTCAGTTGTTGGTATAAAGACATCTGCCTCTCTCTCAAAATACACTCCTACTCAGTCAAGTGGGGTTTTTTTCTTGTCATCCAAGTAACCTGGTGACCTCACTAATGCTGTCATTGCCCAGTTTGACAACAACCAATTGGTTTCTTTTGGCAGAATTCACTCTGTTACAAAGATTTCAGCTTGGTTTCCAACTGGATAATCAATAGAGAAAACTGTTAGCATTAATGTTAATGATTTCCAAGACTTATCAGTTGGATTCCATTGTGATGCATTCTTTGTAATAATGATGCATTCTTCATAATACGATCTTCCTTTGAGATCTTTGTGTATCCTTTGTATACTGGCAAATTAGCAGAGTTGTTGGAATGTAGGACAAAATGCCTTAAGGTATTATTTCTGGCCCTTCTTTTGCTGCCAACTCAAGAAGGGGCTGAAGTTGGCTGTGAAGGAAACAGAATGTAGAACAAAATGCCTTGTGGTGTTTGTTCTGGTTTTCTGTGCTCTGAGATTAAATTCTGCCAAGTTCAATGTTCCCTTTCAGAGTTCAGAACAGTGGATTGGTGGATGGGTTAGAATATCAGACAAAAGGTCTTGTGGTATTTCTTCTGGCTTTTTGCCATATAAGTTCTTGGATGGCAGTCCTTAAATTGTTTCCCAATTTAACACCACTGCCTCATCTTAAGATGTTCTGAGTGGAGTTCAAGCAGTTGTAAGCATTCAGGTTAGGCCTCTAATTCGATAACTTCCTTCCTTGCCCTTAACAGACTCAAAGGCCCTAAAAATAAAGGGCCATGTATATTGTCTTTTCCTTCCTGACTAACTGGCAAAAAAAAAGAAAAAAAAAAACCTATCAAAAGATGCCCTGAGTAGCTATCTGTTATGTTTAACACACCACAACCATGTAGGATCTCTTTATTTACTTGTCTCCACTTTTTTTAATCTATTCCTTGCCATTTCTTCTCCATATTATTCCTTCCTCACCTACCCCTTATCTTCACTCCACCTACACTTTCCCATCCCAACATACACATCCTGTCATCTCTCTCTATATAAACGGCAGTTTGTCTGTGCGTGTTTCTGTGTGTCTGTTTGCTTGTACCCTCACCCTGACCATGGCTTTCAACCGATTCTGATGAAACTTGACACACACACATAGCCCAATGTCATAATTCAAAACTAACGCAGCGAAAATTTTGAAAAGTTCCCCCAGTTCTGAAAAAAATCGATAAATTCGACATGGGGTCGAGAATCAGAAACAACGCCGGGCGATACTGCTAGTCGTATATAAACCCTTCCTCTCCTCATCTGTTCATTGGGGTCCAGACTTCTTCTCCTGTCCTCCTTACCTACACTTTCCCATCCCAACATACACATCCTGTCATCATATATAAACCCTTCCTCTCCTCATCTGTTCATTGGGGTCCAGACTTCTCCTCCTGTCCTCCTTACCTACACTTTCCCATCCCAACATACACATCCTGTCATCATATATAAACCCTTCCTCTCCTCATCTGTTCATTGGGGTCCAGACTTCTTCTCCTGTCCTCCTTACCTACTGTTTGCCATTCCATCACGGCTTCTCCCGTATGTTATTTTTCATTTTGTTGCTGTTTCCTTATTTACTTCCAACAATTTCTTCAGTGAGTGACATTCCATTGAATAATGACAGAAAAACGAGTCTATGATATCCTTCTTCGCATCACCACTTAAAATAGACACAGTTCTTCACCCTTCAGCAATCATGCAGTTCTGCTGTGCAGTCCATTGAAGCATTTGATCTTAAGTGGGACACCATTACAGTCTCGTTGACTTCATCACTGTTCACTTTCCTCGTCCTCTTTCTCCTCCTTTCACTCAGTCACCAACAGCAGCTCCTCCCCCTACTTCTGCCACCACAATTAATATAGCATCCTTCGTTTTGTATTTTCTTTTTTTACACTTTGCACCTTTTTTTTCCCTGCCTTCTTCGCAATTTTTTTTCCTTCCCTGTTTTATAATACTTTGCTCTTTCATTTGTATCTACTTATTTTGTTAACTTCACCACTCCATTACCACAGAACAGTATCAAACTAATAAGTACACATTCCTTAGGGTTCCATGTTCACTGTTGCTCCCTCCGTGTATTATTCAAAAGGACAAAAAGGAAAAAAAAAAGGGTTATCACTTCTTCCCCCTTGTTTCCCCTTTTTCTGTCTCTCACACGCAAGCACACACATATCCTTTATATCTTCTTGACAGAAGTTCTGAAAGTCCTCCAGCAGCTGTTAATATCTGTCAAATAAAGGAAACAAAATATTATTGTAGCGTTAGGGGTCAATACAGATTTTAAACCTAAGTAAAATGGTGCCACTTTTACCTCATGCCTTAACCACACTAATCCCTGCAACTATCAGCTGCAGTAACCCTAAGCAGACCACTTGTTTAACTTATTCCTTATATTTTTTGTGTTTCATGGGGTTTTCAGAAAAAAAAAGCAACAATAAATTAGATTATCATCTTCACTGCCTCCTCATCTCTCCCACCTCCTCTTCTTCCTCTCAGTTTTCTCTCTTCTCAGTTCTTCTCCCTCCTCCCAGTTCTTCTCCCTCTTTCCAGTTCTTCTCCCTCTTTCCAGTTCTTCTCCCTCCTCCCAGTTCTCCCTCCCTCCAGTTTTTCTCCCTCTTCTGTCCTTGTTCTCCCATTTTCCTCACTCTTCCTCCTCCTCCTCGACCAACCCTCCTCCTCCTCGTTCCTCCCTACTCTTCTTTAGCATATCTCTCTTCTCCTCCTCTCCCCCTCTTTCCTTCTTCTTCTACCTTCCTCCCTCCTCCTCTCTCCCTCTTTCCTCCTCCTTCTCCCTTCCTCCTTCCTCCTCCTTATCATTATTGCTATCGCCTTCCTTCCTCACCACCTGTCCTCTTCTCCTCTATGCCCATCCTCTCCTTGCCTTCATTTGTCCCTTATTATTGCCTTATTCTCCCTTCCTATCTTTTTTCTTTGGTCAGATCCTCAGGAAGTGAGGTGGTATTGGAAGGTATTTCTGATTACTTATGTCATAATGTCATTCAGAAATGTCTTTGTTAAAAACAGGCACATCCTGCTCTTAGCATCTGGATGCTCAGTCCCACTGCATGGCACCTTGGGCAAGTGCCTCCTACTATAGTCTCTGGCTGACCAAAGCCTTGTGGGTGGATTTGGTAGATGGAATCTGAAAGACGCCTGTTGTATATATATATATATATTTATGTGTGTATGTCTGTGTCTATGTTTGTCCCCCCCCCACCATTACTTGATAACCGATGCTGGTATGTTTATGTCCCTGTAATCTAGCAGTTCAGCAAAAGTGACTGATAGAATAAGTACTAAGCTAACAAAGATTAAGTTCTGGGGGTTGATTTCTTTGACTAAAACCCTTTAAAGTGTTGCTCCAGCATGGCCGTAGCCAAATGACTGGAATGTGTAAAAGAATAAAAGAATATAAGAATATAAGTAACTGATTGGCAGTAGTGGTTGGTATGAAATATAAGACTCAAGATGAAAAACTGCTGAGAATATTTATTTGTAAAGTTAATGATTAAATGTGATTAAAACTTACTACAAGTATATTTTAGTCTTTTGAGCTTGTCAGACTAAAGTTTGATTAGTTTGACAAGATCAAAAGATTGAAATATATTGAAGTTTGTTATTAGACATTAAATTTCTAAATAAATACGCAGTCATAAAAAAATGCAGAGAATGTAATTGGAATTTCTAAGCTTTATGTAACATACACACATTTCTGCAAGTCAACTGGTGCTATTACACAATCTGCACATTATTTGTTGCGTGCCCTTGTATCCCCATCAAGCATATTATAAAGTAAGTTGGTGTAGCACAATAGAGGGTGAGACATTAGGATAATGTTAAGAAAAGAAGGGTTAAAAGGGGACGTGGGAAAGCAGTGACTGACCTCACACATTTAAGCAAAAATCACACACTCATACACACAACTACCCACATCAACACAAACACACACCCACACATATACATTTATATGTATATATATATATATATATATATATATTATAATTAGGGTTCAGTAAAGATTTACTTTACCACATACCGAAGTTTAGAAATAGCAGCCAATCCTTTCCTTTCATTACTTTGTCATGTGTCCTTCAAGTCCCTTATGCCATTCTTCCCACCTTGTCGTTCTCCCTCCCTTTATCTCCTCCTTCTCCCACATTATTCAGTCCTCCATATGTTTCCTTACCTATTTATTTCTCCTTGAAGTTTCTATTTATTTCTCTTCCACCACTTCTCATAACACAGCAAGCAGTATACTCCACACCAGTTTTTATTTCCAGGAAAAGAAACACGACGCTGGTGATCAAAGATCACAACACATTGTGTGTCAGTGACCTTATATTATTAAACATATGATCCTCGGAAGCAGTCATGCATGATTGTAGATGATTTACGTACACAACATCATTTCCTTGATCCGTCTGCAAGTTTAACATTATTATATCCACATTAACACCCAAATGATAATTAACCATATGTGATTGCAAATTCCTTTATTGATAGTCCATGTCGTTTTGACAATGATATTATTAAAGAAGAAAAAATATACTAAAATTATTAAAAAAGGCCAAAACAAACAAAAAAATAAAAAGATCATCCTCCCACTCCTTCCAATCATGGCCACTCAATGTCTGGTACCACATGTCTTTGCTTAAAAACACAGGCAAACTACAGCACGAGGGAAAACAATCTGGCTGTGTTGTTTGTAGGATTGCAGTGAGCAACATCAGTCCAACAACCCATCTGTTTGCTGTCAGTTCTGACAGTTAGTTTCAGATAAACCTCTGTCTTCTTCACTTAGAGCCTCTACCATCACCATGACTGCCATCGACACCACTGTCACCATCACGGCCAGCACCACCAACACCACCAACAACAACGACGACGCCGACAACAACTGTACAAGTAGCAAAATTGATCGATACTGGGCGCGAGATCTGCTTCAGTTTGATACAAAACTTGGCAGGCAAATATGCTGGCCTTTTTCCTCTACCTCATTTCTTTTCGTCTCCACATCCCCCTACCCATCCAACTTTCACTTTCACTTTTCCTCCCTCTCCTCCCCACCTGACACCTAGCTACACAGACATTTTTTTCCATCCTTCCCCCTAACCTACATCAAGTTATTAGCTGACTCCCTGCAGAGATTACATCCTGTTGGAAAATGGCAGCGCTTTTATTGATCCACTTATCAAATGATTCTTCATTTGATTTCGACCAATAAGAAAACTGTGTTTCCAACTATTTCCAGTCTTTCTGATATTTTTAGTTCCGTAAAACCAAATGACGATAAATCATAAGCTGCTACCACGGGTTTTATTTTATTTTATATTTGAGTTGTATTGTTTATGTTTTGTTTTTATATTGTTACCAAGTACTTTTGGTTTGTGAGATTGTAACATGCTTTTACTCGAGAAGTTGTTTCCCCCCACCACCCATCAACTGTCTTTAGTCTCATTTGTAATATTGATTCTTATTACGCCCATTCTCTTTAAGTTTCTACCTTCACTCTTAAGATGTGGTTATATTTTATTGTTACCTCAAGCATTGTTGTGGGCAGTGCCAGTTTAAAGTATGGATACACAGGGAGTTGCTCAGGGCTCTGTGTGCCTCAGAAGTGTCCAAAGCCAATCTATGAATGCTGTGGTTGTGTTAGTGGTTGTAGCATGTTGCTTTGCCTGGAGTCCTTGGGTGAGTATCTTCTATGGCCTTGAGCCAACCAAAGCCCTGTGAGTGGATTTGGTAGATGGAAGTTGAAAGAAGTGTTGACACATAAAGCAGTTACTCAGGGCTCTTTGGGTCTAGGAAATGTCCAAATCTAATCAATGAATGCTGCAGTTGCATATGTAGGATCCCAGCACATTAATTTACCTGGGGTCCTAATGATGCTGTTAAGATGGCCCTGGGTGTGAGATATAGCTTTTATTATTTTACTAGAAAAAATGATTTAACACATTAACTGCCATGGTCTGTTGCTGGAACTTACTGGCGACACTACACATTTTCAGTCACACTGCATACCTTTTAATTTCAAAGAAATGTATGTTTTTCTTGTTTTTTACATTTTCATAATATTTTGTAATTAAACTTTAATGTCAAAGACACAGAATAAAATATTTTTTAAAATTATAAAAATGTACCACTGGTGATGTATAAGGCAGTTGTGTGAAGTTTGTGACGAACCAGTGGTTGTACATGTGAAAATTAATGCATTAATCTTAACTCTATAAGTTAAGGCCTTAGAAGATACTCACCCAAAGTTCCACACAGTGGGATTGAACCTGGAACTATGTGGCTGGGAAGAAAACTTCTTACTGCACAGCCACATCTGTGCCTATAAATACATGACAAATTTTAGCTGTCCAGTACAAAAAGCGTGTCTCTCCAGAAGGCATTGGTGACATAGTAGGATATGTTTTGGTGCTTCTAAAGAAAGGCACAGAGCTGAAAAATCTAAGGAAATCCAGTAGAATTATCTGTCTTCTTACAATGCTCAACTTTTTCTCTCTTTTTTTCTTTTATGACAACTGTATTTATTGTATTGTATCATATTTCACACCAATGAGTTCTTATCATCACTGAAAGAATGTCAGTTAGTCTGAACTATTATTCTGGTAAAATTGTTGCTTCTCCAAAATGTGAACATTTTAGAACAAGATAATTTCTTGTGAGTAAAATGAAGGAGCCAAAAGCTCTATTGAAGTTTGGCTAGAATAAATGGTGACTTGCAAGCCAGAGAAAGGAAATCTATATGGTTGCGCATCTTGCTAGAAATAGCTGCCAATCTCCTTCATATTACATATTAAGTTACCATCTTAAAAAAGGTTATATTAGATAAGGTAGATATAGGTATACCATGTTCGAAAAAAAAAAAAGGGTCACTGCTAGAAAGCCTTTGAGTTATCCTCTCTGTGTATGAGTATCTCCTTTCATTCCATTACATTTTGACCAACACTAACCAGAAGCTTTATAAACATGAATCAAAGAAGACTTTTCTCTAGGCATGTCTTTGTGATAAAGACATGTGTTTTTCATTTATTCCACTTTTGGTCTGTCTGTTTAACATCTGGAGCAAGCTGTTCTGCTGTGGTTGGGAAATGACCAATGCTTTGTTTGGGAAATTTGATTGATAGGAAACTGTGCAGAAGCCTCTTGGTGTGTATGTATGTATGTATGTATTCCTTTATTCTATTACTTGTTTCAGTCATTTGACTGCAGCCATGCTGGAGCACCACCTTGAAAGGTTTTAGTCGACCAAATCAGCCCCAGAACATTTTTAAAGCCTAGTACTTATTGTATAGGTCTCTTTGGCTGAACCACTAAGTTATGGGGACATAAATGCACCAAGGCCAGTTGTCAAACAGACACAAAGGCACACACATAGACACACAAACACACACACACACACACATATATATGAAGGGCTTCTTTCAGTTTCCATCTATCAAACCCACTTACAAGGCTTTGGTAAGAGACACTCGCCCAAGGTGCCATGCAGTGGCAGTGAACCCAGAGCCATGTGACTGAGAAGCAAGCTCCTCACCATTCAACCATACCTGTGCCTATATCTATAGATTTTTTAATCATGTCTAGACAGAGGCAAGCACTTTGTCAATACATACAGTATTTCTGTGGAGAGAAATAGTAGGATATATCAAACTAGTTTCCCTTCTGTGTTGGGATTTCATTTGCGAGTACCCTCTTTAATCATCCAAGGAGATTCTGCTTATAAACCCACAATTACTGAAGGCTTAAACAGACTGGATAGACTAATAGACTACTTTACTAATATAGACTAATTTACATATGTAGCAGATTTTTGGTAGCTGTATCTGTATTTGTGCATTCTGGTGTAAATACCAATTATATCATGTCCCTAAAGAGATATAACTTGATAGGTGAAAATAGCCATTTAATAAACAGAGATCATTAAAATGAATGCCAGACAAAGTACTGGAATTGATATAGAATACCAATAAAAGATTATATGATCTGAAAGAAATTGTGTTTCTATGGTTCTTTGTATGTATAGCATAGTGGTTAGGGTGTTTTGTTCATAGTCATAAAATTGTGGGTTCAATTCCAAGAACAGGCATCCTGTGTGTCCTTAAACAAGTCACTTCAATTCAGATGCTCCCGATGACTCAGCTGTAAAGGAATACCCGTTGAATGCTGGTGTGGCCCTCTTACCTTCTAGCTGTCACATTCTAGGTGTGCTGTGGGCCTAAAAAGGTCTCTACATCTCTTTTACTTGTTTCAGTCATTTGACTGCGGCCATGCTGGAGCACCACCTTTAATCGAGCAACTCGACCCCGGGACTTATTCTTTTGTAAGCTCAGTACTTATTCTATCAGTCGCTTTTGCCGAACCGCTAAGTAACGGGGACATAACACACTAGCATCGGTTGTCAAGCAATGCTAGGGGAACAAACACAAACACACAAACACACACATGCATATATATATATATATATATATACATATATATGGCGGGCTTCTTTTCAGTTTCCGTCTACCAAATCCACTTACAAGGCATTGGTCGGCCCGAGGCTATAGTAGAAGACACTTGCCCAAGGTGTCACGCAGTGGGACTGAACCCGGAACCATGTGGTTGGTAAACAAGCTACTTGCCACACAGCCACTCCTGCGCCTGTTCATGACTACATAAGAATCTAGAGCAAATAGCAAAAGTAGGATACATTTTTACTATGCTGTACTCAATGGTGAAGATACGTGGTTTAGTGGTTAGTGCATTTGGCTCACTATTGTAAGGTTTTGAGTTTGATTCCATAGACTCTTTCTCAGTTGCTCATCCTCCCAGTTTTATTTATGAAATCCTTTCAGCTTTTAATGTTATGTTTAAATTAGTTTCTCTAGCTTAATTGTTGTAATAAACACTTTATTCATATATTTATGGAGGCACATAGCATAGTGGTTAGGATATTTCTTATGTCTTTGGGGTTTGAATATCTCATCACCAATAATGTTATGATGACATTGAGGTGTGCAGATTGGTATAGGAATAGTATTACCCAAATGAATATTTGGATATGGTTCTCTAGAATAACCTTTCACAGAATTAACATGTTCACACAGAACATACTCTGTTAATCCCTAGATAACTTGCTAAATAATAACAATGGTGTAATACATTACAAAAAATGCAGTTATCTATTTGAATTAGTAATAATTAATTCAAAAATTTTTGGTGCATTTTGTGTGTCTTTAAGTTCTGAGTTCAAACTCTACCAAAGTTGACTTAACTTTTCATCCTTTTCAGGTTGATAAACTAAATACTAGTTGAGCTCTAGGGTCAGTGCAATCAACTAGCTCTCCAAACCTGAAATTGCTGGCCTTGTGCCAAAATTTGAAACTAATAAATAATTGAAAATTTAGATTTCCTAGCTGAAAGAAGCTCATCATATATATATATTTATGTATGTATGTATGTCTTTTTTTTGTCTCCTACCATCGCTTGACAACCGGTGCTGGTGTGTTTATGTCCCTGTAACTAAGTAGTTCAGCAAAAGAGATTGAGAAAATATGTACTAGGCTTACAAAGAATAAGTCCTGTGATCGATTTGTTCAACTAAAGACAGTGCTCCAGCATGGGTGCAGTCAAATGACTGAAACAAGTAAAAGAATAAACGAATATAACATAGGCGCAGGAGTGGCTGTGTGGTAAGTAGCTTGCTAACCAACCACATGGTTCCGGGTTCAGTCCCACTGCGTGGCATCTTGGGCAAGTGTCTTCTGCTATAGCCCCAGGCCGACCAAAGCCTTGTGAGTGGATTTGGTAGACGGAAACTGAAAGAAGCCCATCGTATATATGTATATATATGTATGTGTGTGTGTTTGTGTGTCTGTGTTTGTCCCCCTACCATTGCTTGACAACCGATGCTGGTGTGTTTACGTCCCTGTCACTGAGCGGTTCGGCAAAAGAGACCGATAGAATAAGTACTGGGCTTACAAAGAATAAGTCCCGGGGTCGATTTGTTCAACTAAAGGCAGTGCTCCAGCATGGCTACAGTCAAATGACTGAAACAAGTAAAAAAATAAACAAATATAACATAGACCTACCCATTAACAACCAAAATGAAGTCAAGTTGGAGGAGCACTTTAACTGTAATAGGAATTCTGGAATATAGCAGTACTCCAGTTGAAAACTCCAGAAAATTTATTTTGCTAACCAATTGTATATCACTGATGTTTTTCATTTACATGTTAGCAGCCCAAGTTCCATGTGACGAACGTCTTGGGTTTGTATTACGTTGCATTTCACCCACTTTCTTTTTCTTTCTTCCACAAACGCACAGACGTACCTACCAACCCTCTTACATACATACATGTTTATATATATATATATATATATATGTATATATATGTGTGTATATATATATATATATGTGTGTGTGTGTATATATATATATATATTTATATATATGTGTGTGTGTATATATATATATATATTTATATATATATATGTGTGTATATATATATGTATATATATATATATATATGTATATATATGTGTGTGTGTGTGTATATATATATATATATATGTATGTATGTATGTATGGATATACGTGCAAGCACGCGTGGATTTTATTGTTATTTTAATGGAGGGAGAATGATTTATTGATAGTTTTCTTTCATCTATCATTCCCACAGTTGTTATTCAGTTGGAAGTCAATACTCGTGGTTCTGATAATATATTCAACATGTGCTTCATTCTCACTGATCCTAACCAGTATCTAATGCTCTTTGTGTTCAGCCATTTTTAATTTATCTAGAAGTCTGTTACATCAAGAATTCTTTGATATTTCAAGTGTTTATATTCAGTAATACTATTGTTTTGTTTTGTTTGTTTTTTTGCATTTTGGTTTTAGTTTTTTTTTTGTTTTCTTTAATTTTACTTTGTTTTTCAAGTTTATTTTATTATTTATTAAATTCAAATATTAAAGAGAAGGAAAAAAAATTTCAGAGAAACCTTTGTAATTTATTTTTATGAAAGGATTTTGTAAAAATAGGGGTAAAAAAAAAAAATACCAAGTAAAATTCCAAAACTCTTTCAACAGGTTTCTCTTTGTTTGAGTCAAGTTTTCAACAGTTTTGGAAATGTTTGATTATAAAAGACAGGTTATTGGATTCTGTGTGTTCAAATGTACTTTCTTTTGGATATTTTTTTCTTCAATTCTATGCCTTCCCTGGTGTTTGCTGGTTTGATCTGAAGTAAACTTCTGGGTGAAATAGCAGAGTATGATAGGAGATAAAAACAAAAATGATGTATGAGGATGTATTGTAGATGCGACCACAATACCTTAAAAGCTTTTGAGGGTTACTACTTAGCTCTAGTTTTGTGACAGTAAACATATGAGAAATACAGTGTGTCCATAAATTCTCTTTACAATTTAATACAATATATCACATAAGGTTTTAAACATAATTTATGAACACCCTGTATCTTTCTTCTTTTTGTCTGCTACATATTCTCAACTGCTAGTTGAACTACAAGGTAGAATAAAGGCTTACAAAAGCATAACAACAAAATTTCATGAAAACATTTGAACTTACAGTCTATGTGAGTAGTTAATCAATATCTTACACATTAAGGGGCAGGCATGGCTGTGTGGTAAGAAGCTTGCTTCCCAAACACATGGTTCTGGGTTCATTACCACTATGTGGCACCTTGGGCGCAGTGTTTTCTACTATAGCCTCGGGCTGACCAAAGCTTTGTGAGTGGATTTGGTAGATGGAAACTGAAAAAAGCCGTCATATATATATATATATACATACATGCCAGGCTTTATGTATGTATATATATATATATATATATATATATATATATATACTCAGAATAAGCAACAAGAATGACTCCGGTAATTTGGTACAATCGTTTCGTACTACATCATTTTATTAAATATATATATATATATATATTTATATATGTATATATATATACATGCCAGGCTTTATATATATTTGTATATATTTGTGTGTCTGTGTTTGTCCCCTCCCACCATGACAAGGCTAGCAATTTCAGTGGGGTGGCAGGTAAGCCAATTACATCAACTTATTTTATCAACCCCAAAAGGATGAAAGGCAAAGTTGACCTCAGCGGAATTTGAACTAAGAATATGATCACCAAAATGTCACAAAGCCTTTTGCTTGGCATTCTAATGATTCAGCCAACATACGACTTTATCTTATACAGTAATCCTTCGATTATCATGGTTGTTATGTTCCAAAACCCCCAGTGATAGGTGAAAATCCGTGAAGTAGAAACAGTACTGTACTGTATATTTTTAAAATCATTTTTATAATTTGGCATGGTGTTAGGAAGGGCATCCAGCTGTAGAAACACTGCCAGATCAGACCGGAGCCTGGTGTAGCCTTCTGGCTTCCCAGATCCCGGTCGAACCATCCAACCCATGCTAGCATGGAAAACGGATGTTAAACGATGATGATGATGTATATATTTATTTTATTATAAATGCAAAACAACACCACAGAGGAATCAACATAAGCTTAAATAATAAACTGCGATAGGTGAACCGCGATATGGTGAGAGATTACTGTACATTAATGTATTAATTAACTATGTTATTGTTAATTAGGTAAATTCAGCTGTCATATAATGTAAAATAAAGTTCTCTGTTTGGAAAGATAGTAAAACGCTTGCATCAAATTTGAACACACAACCTACAAATAAGTAGTCCAATCCTTTATCCACTGGGTCATCTCTCTTCTGCTTGTATGGTGGTGTACTGTGTAATGTGTTGGGTGTATATAATCATTGCTTCATCTCCTGCCATACATATCTATCAGCTTCATATTTTCAACCTAGTTTATGCCAAGTCAATATTAATATCTGCTCTTCTTTCCTAGTCGATAACATAATCTTGGTAAATGTTGGTACATTAAATTAGAGAATCGAGTTGTAGCATAATATTCTGGCCTCAAGAGTATTTCTTTTTTTTTCTTTTATATTATTTTTCCTTTCCTCAAGTAAACTACAGGATGTTCTGTCCACCAGCTCAGTCTTTGTACAAGTTATTTTTACCTTAATAATTGTGAATCCGCAAGTCTTTCAGCTCGAGTTACTTGCACTGTCTGGTTTATCTTTGTACTTATCCACTGAAAATTATGAATCAAAATACTTGACATAAATTCTGCTCCACTCCAGCCATTTATCATGTCTACACATTGTCATTATATTGCAATCATTTTACCAAAGATAAGCAAAATAAATAAATAAATAAATAAAAAACACTGCAATAAAACCCCAAGCTTCAGAAGTTAAATTGGATCATAAGTAGTTTTCTGAAGTATATTTTATCCATAACAACAATAACAATAATCATCATCTTCCTAACTGGTTTACATCTCTGTTTATTTTCATTTTGGTATATGTCTGAGAAATAATTTCTCTTCATCTTCTCTGCCAATAATTCCAAAATTCTGCAGATTAGATTTACATAACAAAGTTACTTGAGCGCATTTCTCCCCCAACTCGTGTTATTCTTACTATCTCAACATGAAAACAACATTATCCTCTAAAATTTTAGCTGTTGCATCACGGCTTTTTATACCTCAGACAAAATACATTAATATATAATTAAAGCGATCATGAAATCATCTCTGTTAATTGGATAAAGTCTAGACTTCAAGGAAACTGGTGACAGGCTGTGTCGGCAAGAATTAATCCAAACAAGAGCTAATACAGTGTTGATGAGTTGATGAGTGCCGTGAGGAATGTAAAGTCCAATGTTGCAGGTTCAATCATTGATGTCTGCTAAGTTAATGACATTTTCGTCTTTTTCAACTCTTCATTGGAGAATAACAACCTGAAATGTTAGACTTCCCAGTCTATAGAGCAATTGAACTTTTAAAAAATCATTCTATCAACTTTCCTGTGTAATATATCTCAACATCAGAATAAGATATTGGTTTCGAATTTAGGCGCAGGGATAGCAATTTTTGGGGAGGCAGAATGCTGATTATATTGATCCCCAGTGTTTAACTGGTACTTATATTATCGACTCCCCCACAAAAGGATGAAAGGCAAAGTCAACAATGGTAGAATTTGAACTCAGAATGTAAAGAGAGATGAAATGCTGCTAAGCATATTGCCTGATGTGCTGACGATTCTGCCACCTCACCACCCAAGAATAAAATCACTATCAGAATAATGATTTAAAATGTTGGCACAAGGCCAGCAGTTTTGGGGGAAAGGGCTAAGTCAGTTATAGTGACCCCAGTGCTCAGCTGGTACTTATTTTATTAACCCTAAAAAGATGAAAGGCAAAGTTGACACCTGTGGCATTTGAATTCAGAATGTAAAGATGGACAAAATGCCACTAAGAATTTGTTCTGGCACAGTGACAATTCTACCAGCTCACACCCTTAAAGTCAACCTCAGTGGAATTTGAACTCAGAACATTAAGATGGATGAAGTGCTGCAGGTCATTTCGCCCAGCATGCTAATGATTCTACCAGCTCACTGCTTTCAGAAATTAAAGTCAACCTCAGTGGAATTTGAACTCAAAACGTAAAGACGGATGAAATGCTGCAAAACATTTTGCCTGGTGTGTTAACAATTTCGCCAGCTTGCAGCCATAGATTAAAATCACCATCAGAATAAAATATCGAAAATCTGGCACTACTTTATAAGTACTGAACTTTAAATGCACCAATATCTGTACTATTCCTATCAGCCATTGATCGCTTTTGTCATTTTAACATCATATTGTTAATACTCTAAAACAGCTTTTCCTACATCTTAACTATTATACTCTTGAGTGCGTACATATAGATTACAGGAACACATTTATTCTATACTTAAGCAGTGGAACTAAGAGACAGCAATCTAATGACAAACAGACAAGAAAGATGTGTGCTTTATGTCTTCAATATAAATGGTGCCTCTTACTTGAGATCCAACCCATGTAAATTCTGCAACTACGTTATCAGTGCACTCAACTATTTCAGTAAATTTGTTAACAATACTATAGAACTCAAGACAATGAATGACCTGCTAGTGGTCATTCGACTGCTAGAAATAGCAATCAAATCTTCCTCAAATTACTCAGCGATAGAAGAATTCCATTGCCAATTCAACATTTCATGTTGATGTTCACTCTTTTTTATATGCTCGTCTATCTGGTCTACTGTCTGTCCATCTGTCTACCAGTCTATCGGTCTGTTGGTTTGTTACAATCATTGGTGAATGGTAATTGTTTAACTGAAGCTCAACTCTGTTTAAATAGATCCGTGGTTTTCAACCAGGGTTCCGCGGAACCTTAGGGTTCCGCCAGTACAGTCCAGGGGTTCCGCAAGAAGTTACAAAACTGCTAAAATTGGCAGTAATTTTTAATTTTCCTGTGCAGATATGTGTGCATAAGACTATTAAATTATTGCACAGGGGTTCCCCGAGCCAGTGGAATGTTTCCTTGGGGTTCCGCTCCAGCAAAACGTTTGAAAAGCACTGAAATAGATTTATGATGAAATACATTCCAGCTTTGTTCTTCCTGCCTTTTTTGTTCTGTTATTTCTGTGACTTCAAGCGATTTGGCTGCTAATTCTAGCATGTGAAAAGACCATATCAAAGCTTAGAGGATGTACTTGTTTAATTCCAGGTCAACCTTAACTGAATAAATCTATGATCAAAGGAATTCCAGTGATGACCATCTCATCTTATTAGTAGGCAATTCATCCAAAACTGTCATGCATATTGTGTCTGTATCTTTTAGCAACATAGTAGAATGTGGTTTGAGGGAAATTTGACTGCTTCTTTTAGTAGGCTGGATGACTATGCGAGCAATGGTTCTCAACAGGGGCCCACGTGACCCATGGGGGTCCACATAAGATTTCGTTGTCAAAGTTCATAGGCAATAAATTGGTTACCCTTTTTTCAATAATGTTTTAACAATTTTTTTTATGCAATTTCTTATACTTAAAGATAAAAATATAATCGAATTTTTTTAACATCAAATATCTATGAGGGTCCACCTGAGTAAAATAGTGATCAAAGGGGTCCATGGGCAAAAATTTTATTATTCTTTATTATTTTTTAATTTTATTTTATTTTATTATTCTTCATTGATTTCTGTGTGCGTAAATAGTTTGATCCCAGTGGTAGCTCATAGTTGTTGTAGTGGTTTAATCATGTTTGTTGTAGTGGTGGTAATGGTGGGAGACAAATAATGATGGTGGTTGTTGTTGCTGTATGACCCTTGCTCAACCCTGAATCTGGCAGATCTCATAGTCAGACACATTTCAGCTGTGACCATTCTGTCTTAATTTCAAACAGAAAGGCAGTGAGCTGGCAGAAATGTTAGCCCACCAGGTGAAATGCTTAACGGTATTTCGTAAGTTCAAGTTCCACTGATGTCGACTTTACCTTTCATCCTCTCA
>NC_043017.1:22547587-22557587 GCF_006345805.1 Octopus sinensis | reverse complement strand
AAGGCAGCAAGCTGGCAGAAACGTTAGCACGCCAGGCAAAATGCTTAGTGGTAATTCGTCTGCCGCTATGTTCCGTATTCAAATTCCGCCAAGGTCGACTTTGCCTTTCATCCTTTTGGGGTCAATTAAATAAGTACCAGTGAAACACTAGGTTTGATGTAATCGACTAATCCCCTCCCCACAAAAATTTCAGCCCTTGTACCTATAACAGAGTGGATTATTGTTATTATTATTATTATTGAGCAAGTGACTATCATCATCATCATCATCATATAACATTCCCTTTGCCATGCTCACAAGGTTTAGACAGGATTCATTGAGGCAAATTTCCTACAGTCAAATGCCCTTCCTGTCATCAAACCTCACCACTTCTTAAACATGGCCATATTTCCCCCTGCTGGCTAGACATGTTTTCACAGAAAGACTGGAAATGAATGACACTGCATGTATGACAGAGGCAATCAATTTACAAATACTGCATGATGTTAAGACAAGGGGGACACAAACACAGGGCATCCAGCTGTAAAAACCAAGCCAAAAGAGACAGCAGTGCTTGGTGCAGCCCTCTGGCTTGCTAGCTTCTGTCAAATCATTCAACCAATACCAGCATGGAAAATGGACATTAAATGATGATGATGATGATGTGTGTGTGTGTGTGTGTGTGTGTGTGTGTGTGTGTGACATGCTTCACTGATTACTTTTATAAATGTTTTTCTGAAAAATGCCTGACATAGTTTGCAAGATAGGTTGAAGATGTCTTAGCTTTTAAGATGTTAACAAGAGGAAATATGAACAGATATCCCTAACATTACTGAAGCATTGAGACCCTGAAAAAATCTTCCTGTTATGTCAAATCTCATTACATCTTATTTTCCTATTGGCTTTCATGTTACATGACACGGAAGTTTGTGGGAAAATAAGTTTTACATTATAAAACGCCATGTTATGATAATATTTTCAGGAATGCAGTATCTCGATAAGGCAGAATATGACTATATAATTCTTCCTGTACTATGGATGTTTATCTGTTGTTGGTATAAGAATATTTACACTCAGAACTACATGCATATAAAATTCTCATCATTTAAACACTTAGATGGCTACCAGTAACAGCCATGTCTTGTAGTTAGTTGCCTGTCAACAAAGTATCTAGTCACAATTATGAAATGAGCTCTATTTATAATAAACAAATTATCATTATTATTATTATTATCATTATTATTATTATTATTATTATTATTATTATTATTATTATTATTATTATGGTGGAGGTGTGTGGCTTAGTGGTTAGGATGTCAGCATCAGGATTGTAAGATTGTGGTTTCGATTCCTGGACCGGGCGATGCATAGTGTTCTTGAGCAAAACACTTCATTTCACATTGCCCCAGTCCACTCAGCTGGCAAAAATGAGCAACGCTGTGATGGACTGGCGTCCCGTCCAGCTGGGGAACACATACGCCATAGAAACTGGGAAACTGGGCCCACAAGCCTGGCTAGGCTTTAAAAGGGTGCATTTTTTTTTTATTTTATTATTATTATGTCAAAGTGTGATATACATGATCAAATAGGAAATAATATTCTTTTGCTGGTCAGTGAAAATCCCAATGGCTTTGGTGGTTGTGACTGTCAGATATTTTATTATTATTTAAATGACCCAAGATGAATATATTTTATATCCTTATTTTTTGTTCCATTCTGTAAACTGACAGTATTCAAAGGTTTTGAGGACAGATTCACACACACACAACACACACACACACACACACACACAGAGTATCAAACAACATATACACAGATGTATGTTTACACTCAAAAGAAAATAGCACTTACAGCATGGTGTAACTTCATATTTATTTGTAACAGAGGCTTACTCCAGTGTTCGTCAGTCCTTTTATACATGTGGAGTATATCAGCAATTGTACAAAAGTGTGCATGCATGTGTGTATATATATATATATATAAACAGCCGAAATTACTAAGATGATCCGGTTCCCGACTGAAGATTAGAGGCTTCGAGTGACCCATCGGTTTTTTGTGTCGTCTCCTTGTGTGTTTTTGCGTTCTTGTCCCACTTTGTAATTTATATTTTATATTAAATTCTATACATATAGTATATATATATACTCACTTTTACTCTTTTACTTGTTTCAGTCATTTGACTGTGGCCATGCTGGAGCACCGCCTTTAGTCAAGCAAATCAACCCCGGGACTTATTCTTTGTAAGCCCAGTACTTATTCTATCAGTCTCTTTTGCCGAACCGCTAAGTGACGGGGATGTAAACACACCAGCATCGGTTGTCAAGCAATGCTAGGGGGACAAACACAGATACACAAACACACACATACATATATATATATATATATATATATATATATACATATATACGACAGGCTTCTTTCAGTTTCCGTCTACCAAATCAACTCTCAAGGCATTGGTCGGCCCAGGGTTATAGCAGAAGACACTTGCCCAAGATGCCACGCAGTGGAACTGAACCCGGAACCATGTGGTTGGTTAGCAAGCTACTTACCACACAGCCTCTCCTGCTCCTATATATATATATATATATATATATATATATATATATACCACACACCCACTCCTGCGTATATATATATATATATATGTTCATGTGTGTATATGTATGTATATGTGTGTGTGTGTATATTTGTATGTGTATAGATGAGTTCAACTAATATCTACAAAGACAAGTGGAGCTAAAATAATGGGGACATACCATTTGCTGCAATACCTTACAGGCTGCAGACTTGTTTCACTGTTTACATTGCTCTTCAAATATATATGTCTCTGAAGAACTATGTAAATAATAAAACAAGTCTGCAGTTCATAAGATCTTGTACTGAATAAAATAAATACCTTCTACATTCTGATGTGTTGAGTCCTTTCTTGAATCCTAACCCTCCGATTAAGGATTTCTAATAAACACCCAGCCACACAGGCATATGTACACATGTTTATGCTGAAATAGGGTTCTGTATGCATTTACATTATATATGGATTTGACCCTCCTCACCTTTTTAATGTGTCTGACTTTTCCTCATTACTCATGACAATATTTGTGAGGAAAAGAATGTAATTCTATTTCTGTTCTTGAGTCAGCATTTTTTTGTTTTTTTTATTGATTTCACGTTCTTCTCTTGACTTTTATTTATTGATCTTAAAGCCACCCACCACCTGCATCATTCTTTCTTTGGTTATGGGCGGTTGGGAAGGTGGCAGTAATGATGCAAATAAAGCTTGTCTGAATTTTACTTAAAAGTCTGGATCCTGCCAATGGGCCAACGATATTTATGTCGAGAAGCAAGACAAATGGCATCAGTAATAACCCACAGCATAAATACTAAATACCGCTTTAATTACAAAACTAAGAATTTTTGTCCTAAATTGCTACAATGCCATGCCATATTTTTTTTGCTTGACTTACAAGGGATTTACACACTGCTAATGCAATGAGAAAATAATTCCAAAGTGGTATGTGTTTAAATGATGTGTGTGTTTGTGTGTGTTTGTTTACATGAAGGTGTGCATAGGTAAGTAGTTTGTTCACATATACATGTGTGTGTTGTTTTTGATGTATTGCTTGAAATTTATTACAGTAATTACTTTTACCGCTGTAGAAAAACATATCATAGGTGCAGGAGTGGCTGTGTGGTAAGTAGCTTGTTTACCAACCACATGGCTCCAGGTTCAGTCCCACTGCATGGCACCTTGGGCAAGTGTCTTCAGCTATAGCCTCGGGCTGACCAAAGACTTGTGAGTGGATTTGGTAGACGGAAACTGCAAGAAGCCCGTCGTATATATGTATATATATATATATATGTGTGTGTGTGCATGTATGTTTGTGTGTCTGTCCCCCTAGCATTGATTGACAGCCGATGCTGGTGTGTTTATGCCCCCGTCACTTAACGGTTAGGCAAAAGAGACCGATAGAATAAGTACTGGGCTTACAAAGAATAAGTCCTGGGGTTGAGTTGCTCGATTAAAGGCGGTGCTCCAGCATGGCCGCAGTCAAATAACTGAAACAAGTAAAAGAGTAAAAGAGAGTTAACACAGCAGTGTGTATGTGTGTATCCTGTTAGTTTGGACTTAAAGATTATTTGAAAATTAGGAGGAGAAAATATAGAAAGAGCCATACTACTACATGTATAAACTGAAAGCGAAATAGAAATATTGATATCTTTTGATTGAATCAAGAAGTTAACTTTTTTAGTGTTGTTGTTGTTTGTTTCTTCTTGAGCTATGCCTGGCTCATAAGGGCCAGTTTCCTGGTTTCATTGGTGTATAGGTTCCCCACCTGGACAAGACACTGGTCTGTCACAGGTGAGTTGCAAGTGAGCTGTTAGATGCAGGAGGAAAGACTGAAAGAAAGTTGTGGTGAAAGAGTTAGCAGAAGTTTGCCATTATCTTCTGCTGGAGCCGCATAAGCTTAGGTGTTGCACTGATAAACACACACAGTACCCAATCTGAGATTCAAGCCCATGGTCCCTCGACTGCGAGTCCACTGCTCTAATCACTAGGCCATGTGCCTCCACAACTTTTTTAGTAGTAGAGTGTAATTGTTTCATTAAACCTAATTATAACACTAGTGAAGGTAATTAGCTTGCAGAATCATTAGTGCAATAGACTAAATGCTTTATATTCGGTATACAAAGTCTGCTGAGGTTGACTTTGCCTTTCATCCTTTCAGGGTTGATAAAATAAATACCAGTTGAGCATTTGGAGTCAATATAATTGACTTCTCCCTCCCCTAAAATTGCTGGCCTTGTGCCAAAATATGAAACCATCATTATAACACTGGTGCATGTATTTCCTCAAATTTTGGTTGATGAAATGCAGAGCTAAACCTTGCAAGACTGGCATGCAAAACGCGAAGGTACCAAACTTAATATGGCAAAACATGAAATTTGACACAAATATTTCTGAGACAATATTCACTCTTCCTTCATTCAGCCATCAAATACACTTTGCTGAGAGTAAATTTTTTTGCCACTCAGTGCTAGAGTAATTTGAAATTAAGTGTTTTGCTCATGAACACAACATGCCACCTAGTCTGGGTAACAAACCCCATGATTGGGCAACTGTGAGTGTACGCCCTAACCACAAGGCCATGTGCCTTCCCAAACTACTAAGTGGTGGGGATAAATCAGATGATGAATTAGGTCTTCTACTCAAGCGGACCATGGTGAGATTTGAACTCAGAATGCAAGGCATCCAGTGAAATGTTCCTATACTTCCACCAGTTCACTACTCTGCATTGGCACTTTTTACCAATCCTCACTGCTAATAGGATGAAAGGCAAAGTTGACCTCAACAAGATTTGAACTCAGATAACAGAGAATCATAAAAAGAAAAATTACCATGAAACATTCTATCTGATGCTCTACTGTCTCTGTCACTTCATTGCCTGAATATTAATGATTTAGAATAATGTTGTTTGGAGTGTTGCGAAGTGTAGCTGCTATTATCTAAGTATTTTTATATGGCTGGATGTCTAACTGTTTGGACTGTGACATTTGTAATAAACTGCAGCCATGAGTTATGTTCCTCATGGTCTAATTGATCTTTCACTCTGAATATTTTCTGTTCACTTTACTGTAAGTGTTTGATGCAGAGATGCAATGTTTTGGATAATTTGTAATTTATGTATTGTTGGGAGTGGGAGTCTGTAGGCCTTGCGAGACTTGGCATTGTCCTGCATCGATCTGATATATTTTAGTCCAGTGTCATAGTTTATGTTTCTCAAGTAAATAATTTACATTTTGCTTAATAATCTTTACTTGTTTATTGATTTATCATTTTCTCTCTGCGCTAAGTAAAAGTTATTTAAGTTTATGACGTGTATCAGGGTTTTTTTCCTTCCTGATATTTATTGCTTTTTGTTGGTAAAAATTATGGAATGACTTAGAATAAAGTACTATCTTCTTGAGACTATTATATCTATTTCAAATTTTGGTATGTGGCTGGCAATTTTGGGTCTCTCTCTCTCTGCTAAGTAAAAGTTATTTAAGTTTATGACGTGTATCAGGGTTTTTTTCTTCCTGATATTTATTGCTTTTTGTTGGTAAAAATTATGGAATGACTTAGAATAAAGTACTATCTTCTTGAGACTATTATATCTATTTCAAATTTTGGTATGGGGCTGGCAATTTTGGGGTCTCTCTCTCTCTCTCTCTCTCTCTGCTAAGTAAGAGTTATTTATGTCACGTTTCAGGATTTTGAACTCCTGATATTTATTGTTCTATATCCTTTTCTACTCTAGGCACAAGGCCTGAAATTTTTGGGGAAGGGGGCCAGTCGATTAGATCGACCCCAGTATGCAACTGGTACTTAATTTATCGACCTTGAAAGGATGAAAGGCAAAGTCGACCTCAGCAGAATTTGAACACAGAACGTAAAGACAGATGAAATACCGCTTAGCATTTCACCCGGCATGCTAACGTTTCTGCCATCTCACCATTTTGCCACAAGTAAAAGAATAAAAGAACAATAATAATACTCATAATTGTTCTTTATTTAGGCACAAAACTAGCAGATCTGATGGGAGCGGGTTTGTCAATACCATTCACCTCGGTACTTGACTGGTACTTAATTTTATTGACCCTGGTGGGGATGAAAGGTAAAGCAGACCTTGGCTGGGATTGATCTTGGAAAGTAAAGAACCAAAATAACTACCTTCTTTCAACACTAACAATTCTGCCATTCCACTGCCTTAACAATTTCCAATTTAGGATCAAAGCCAGAAACATTTTGAAAAGGAGATTAATTGATAAGATTTATCCCACTACAAGACTAATACTTTATTTTATTGTCTCCAGAGGAATAAAAAGCAAAGTTGATTTCAGTAGGATTTGAACTCAGAACTTAAATAGTTGGAACAAAATATTTTTCCAACACCCTAGTGCAGTGATTCTCAATCATTTTTTGCCTTTGGACCCTCTCTGACTCCTATTTTTCTCAGTTAGACTGTCATAGCTATTTGATTTTTAAAGAAAATCCTATTATATTTTTATAATTAAATATTGTTAGTAATTGTATTAAAAAAAGAATATTTTGTGTATTGTACAAATATAATCAATTTATTACACAAAATTTTTATAAAACAAAATTATATTTGGACCATCAAGATCATGTGGGCTCCGGTTGAGAATCACTGCCCTAATGAGTTTTCCAACTTACTGCCCTCAACAACCACAGCAACAATAATTATTCCTACTATAGACACAAGGCCTGAAGTTTTGCAAGGGAGGGAGCTAGTTTATTATATTGTCCCAGTACTGAACTGATACTTACAATATCAATCTCAAAAGGACGAAAGGTGAAGTCAATTTTGGTGACATGTGAAGGCAGAACATGAAGCCAGAAGAAATACTGCTGAGTATTTTGTCCAGCCAGTAAATAATAATGGTTTCAAATTTTGGTATAAGGCCAGCAATTTTACAAGAGGGATAAATTGATTACATTGACCCCAGTGCATTACTGCTACTTATTTTATCAATTCCCCCCCCCCCAAAAAAAATGAAAGGCAAAATCAACCTCAACTGAATTTGAATTTTATCTAGAGTACTAATGGTTCTGCCAGCTTTTCGCCTGAAGGCAGTAAAGAACCCTTTCGACTAAAGTCATAAGGCCTGAGATTTTGTGGGGAGGGGGCTAGTTGATTGACCCCAATGCTAGACTGGTACTTATTCTATTGACCCTGAAAGGATGAAAGTCAAAGTTGACCATGGCGGAATTTGAACTCAGAAAGTATGGACAGCTGTAAATGATATTTTTTTTTTCTAATTTAGACCGAGGCCAAAATATTTGAGTAATTAAGGTTAGGTGACTGAATTGACCCTTGTACTTGACGAGTACTTTAATTTTGTGGCCACTGAAAGAATGAAAAACTAAGCTGACCTTGTGGGGTTTGAATTTAATGAAAGTTACAAGGAACAGATGAATGATGTTTGCTTGATGTGTGTTCCACCTACGATAAAAATGTCATGCCTGAATCTTCATATAGATATCCTTAATTCAAACCTCAAACAAATTTTAGGACACCTGTGGGAGTTTTAGCATAACTCATAAATTGGAAAATATATAATAAACTGATCAAACACCTGGAGGAAGAAGAAGAAGAAGAAGATGAATCAGAGAAAGAGATCAATAACTTGTAAATGAGGCTTTTAGATTATAGTTTTAAAGATTTCCTCATATTTTTCTATCATTTAATGAATATTAATTACTTTCATATTCTACAGGTATCGGAATATTATTAGCAAAACTGTTTCCAAATTTTTAGAGCTTTTCACAAAATATAACAAAACAACATCTGTGCTTCAATTCATACACTCTTGATCCTGATTATAAAGCTTTAATTTCCATAATCACTATAAACATATACGTGATGTATTCATAGGAAGAAAAAAAAAAAAGCAAGCAAAATAAATAAACAAAAGAGAACAAAACAAATTTTCCCAGCTGAATTAACTCAATTAACATTAACACATTATAATGGAAAAGTTAATATTACTATTAATCAAGCATGGTTTTTTTATTTGTTTTGTTTTTGTATTTATTTATTTGTATTTCTTTCGTTTTGTTTTCTCTTCTGTACGCAGTCATGCAAGTTCAGTTTTGTTTATTTCTATATTCATTACTTAATCAATATTTTGACAAGGGAATTTATATGGCAGCTACTATTCCAACAGCGATTATTTTATTCATGAAATAGCCTTAAGTAGCTTACTGGCTTTGTTAGTTTTATATTTGTTATCTTTTTCGTTTTGGTTTTCTCCCCATCTTTCTCCGATTTAAAGAGGAAGACAAATCATGTCTTAGCACTCTGAATTCTACTACTCACTTGGTTTCATTCTCTTTCCATTTTCTTCATCAGAACTTTCCAAATTTTCCTTAGTTGTTAGTTTGGTAATTGTTGCAGTTTACATTAAAATCTTGTAAGTAAAATAAGTAACAACATTCATTCAATTCATTTTTCCTCCCTTTTTTATTTTTTGTGTTTTTCCATGCTAGAATGGGGCTTGATGAATATATTATTAACCCTTTCGTTATCAACCCAGCTGAAACTGGCTCTGGCTCTAAGTACAAATGTCTTGTTTTCATAAGTTTTGAATTAAAATCTTCCACCAAACCTTAGTTATCATTAAGCTAGTGTTAGGAACATAAATTGTGACTAAGTTATTTTACTAAATTCTGAGTTGTATTTAAAGTAATTGAAAGAAACACAGAACATCTCAAAATAAATACAGTAACAAAAGGGTAAGCAGTGTTTTATAGACAAATAACTTTGCAGTGGTAGCCCTTACCTGTTTTTCAAGCTAGGGGTATCTTATTCCATATATCTTCAATAGTGCAAAAGTAGATAACCAACTGAACCCAGAACCATGTAGTTGGGAAAGAAGCTTCTTACCACACAGCCACACCTGCACCTATAGCAAAAATTGTCTGGAATAATTAGAAACTAACACCTATCCAAATGAAATGAGCAGAATTTGAAATGATCAGTTGTGGTCTGCACTAAATGTCGGTTCAAGAAAAAAACTAAACTTTATGGTGTGTTAGTTATTCATGAAGCATATCAATTCACTCACGGATTTTCAATTAGTCATGCATGTTAAATGTTTTGAGTTTTAATTACTAACTATCATAGCTAAGTGTATTTAATAAATTCTGTTTTCAGATAGATTTTGTTTGATTCAGCTACTCCCACAGACTGAGGTTTTGCCCCCTACTTTATTACAGATGAATCCTACTTTATTATGGGAAGTTGCATCTTTTAGTCAACAAAAATGTTCCGACGATAGGTAGACATTTTGCTCCTGCATTCCATACACACATAGACAAACACACAGACAATGAGTTGACTGGCTGAAACTTCGAATTCTTTGTCACCAACATTCTTGTTGAAGAATAATAAATTTATACTCAACAAAAGTAGAGAGATTAACGTAAAACTGTTTTGTTTTTGGATTTGGTTTGCAA
>NC_043017.1:22517587-22542587 GCF_006345805.1 Octopus sinensis | reverse complement strand
TGGCACATAAAATCACCCACTACACTCTCGGAGTGGTTGGTGTTAGGAAGGGCATCCAGCTGTAGAAACACTGCCAGATCTGACTGGCCTGGTGCAGCCTTCGGGCTCCCCAGACCCCAGTTGAACCGTCCAACCCATGCTAGCATGGAAAGCGGACGTTAAATGATGATGATGATGATGATGTGTGGCCTCTCCACCATTTCACTGGCCCAATCTTTTCTCCACTTGATGTTGGCTGGTTGAAGAAGTGGCTTCCTTCTTGCTGCACTGCCATAATAACCAAGTTTGTGGAGATACGTGACACCTGTTCTAGGACTGACATCAACTTGTTCTGCTATGTCAGAGGCCTTGCAATGAGGATTATCCTCCACACTTCTCTTAGCAAAGAGAAAGGTCCTGTCAGAAGGCCCTGCTTGATCTGGGTGAGGTGAAGTGGACACATTCCCTTCTCTGGTGAATTGCACAAACTCTCTATTAACTTTAAAGAGTGGGATCCCAAGGTTTTCTGTGATTTTATGCTGACTATGTCGACCATCAGAACGACCCCCAATACTGCCTCTTTGAAATTCAAACAGTTCCAAGGCTTCTTTTGTACAATGTTTTATGGGGTGTCTATTTTCTTCTGTTGTGTGTATGTATATATATATATATATATGTGTGTGTGTGTGTGTATGTGTATGTTTCTGTGCGTATGTGTGCATATATGTACACAACATACACACACACATGCACACATATACACACACACATATATATATGTATACACACACACACACACACACACATATATATATATGTGAATGCATAGAATATAATATATATATGATTCTCTGATGTCCCATCTGTTTTTATCTATTATATATAAATATTTTCTCCCCTATTACACCGTTTTCTTTACTGTTTCCCTTCCCTTGAATTTTTGTTTCACACCTTCCTCTCACCTACACCACATTGACATCTTGCAAACTCCACTCACCCCTGACCAACCTCCTGTACCTCCAAACCACTCACACACCTCCTTCCTATGCCCATCTCCTATACAAGAACACAACTCCCTTGCCTCTTCCTCTCTTTTTAGCTCCTCCCCCTAGAACTGCATTCCCACCTGGCCCCTAAAGATTTTTCTTATTCTTCTTGCCTCTTTTTCACCATCTTCCCTCCATGTTTTGCTTTTCTGATGAACACTGCACACACACACACACACACACACACGTATACACACACACAGTTGGATTGATAGATCCATAGATGGATAGATATGTGTGCGTGTGTGTGTCCTAAACATACAGTCAGTATACAGATATATAGGTATTTACTTCACTTGTCTATGTAGATAATTATTTGTGTATGTTGAAATGTGTTCACATATTTTTCATTGTACATACACACACACACACACACACACATACACACAAACACATACAGATAGATAGGTGGATAGTCATATATGAGCGTGTGTGTCCTAAGAATACATTCACTATATACAAGATGTATAGATATTCCCTTCACCTGTATAAGAAGATGATTGTTTGTGTATGTTGAAGTGTTCATGTATCTCTCATCGTGCATACTCCCCCCTCTCTCTCTCTCACACACACACACACATAAATAGATACATAGATGGATAGATATATGTGTGTCCCCTAAACATGCAGCCATTATAGGGTTTCCCTCTTTCTGTATAGGGTTTCCCTCTTTCTGTATATGAAGGGTTATTTGCATATTGAAAAGTGTTCATGTAGTGATCATTGCACACACACACACATTATGTACTCTGGTGTATGTATATTACTCTTTTACTCTTTTACTTGTTTCAGTCATTTGACTGCGGCCGTGCTGGAGCACCGCATTTAGTCGAGCAAATCGACCCCAGGACTTATTCTTTGTAAGCCTAGTACTTATTCTATTGGATCTCTTTTTGCTGAACTGCTAAGTGATGGGACATAAACACACCAGCATCGGTTGTCAAGCAATATATACGACAGGCTTCTTTCAGTTTCTGTCTACCAAATGCACTCACAAGGCTTTGGTCGGCCCGAGGCTATAGTGGGAGTCACTTGCCCAAGATGCCACGCAGTGGGACTGAACCTGGAACCATGTGGTTGGTAAGCAAACTACTTACCACACGGCCACTCCTATGGAATAAAATTTAATTAGACATCACAATAGGATTAGTTGCTACATGAACTAATTCTTAACATTTTTTCTTTTCTTTTTTTTAAGTAGCTAGCCTGCATTGTTGGAGAACATGAGTATCTGGGGATAGATATTTGCATGAAATAGTAAAGAAATATGTTTCTGAGATTGGTACCATCTTATGCAGCCCATAATCAGAGCTGGAATTTTAATCTAGTGGCAAAGTGGGCTGAAACTTTTGGGAACTTTTATATAAGTTTGAATCCATGAATGACTTACCCAGTACCCCATTATTCCAAAAATACAGTACCTACTTTTAGCAAGATGGACTAGGTCATCTTAAAGTTAAGAGTCATGGATAAATACACAACTTAGTAATATTGATAAGAGAACAAATTACTTTTCCACCAGTTGTCCAAGCAATGTTCTCACTGCCACAGTTTTATATGTCCAGATAGCATCATATTGATATGCTATACATTTAATTATACATCAACTATACATCAAAGTGTATATAATTACATATCAATTTTATGGTATGTTTGTATGATATTATAGACTATAATTCTTCATGTTGTTATCACTTTGATGGAACAGCATGGAATAAACATTGTTGTAAGTTGTATGGTATTTGGGTGATTTATGCATTATAGCCTATGTTATATATAATTTGAATTTCAAAGATATGTTTACCTGCATTCTTTAATCTTCCCTCTTTATAACATTGCTTAGTATCAGTCACCCCCACCTTATATACATATATGATTACAGAAATTATATGCATACATTAAAATGTTTATTGATTTATACAGAGAATTTGTCATTAATTTTCTTTGATGAATGTTATTGATTTCTTGATTGAAAATTATAATATTGCTAAATTGCTGTATCATTGAAGAGTGCTACATGGCAAGGCAAAGATGATACATTTGCACCCCGCTCCATATTATGCCAGCCACTGTACCCCATCCTCAGACCCAGTTCCTATTCTTCCGTTGAATCATCGATGCAAACAGAGTCTGAGACTTGCCGGAGGCAAGGGAAATTACGCTGACATAGTGAGAAGTTTGATAACTAGATAGCTGCTCATCAACATGTTTGATTCTGAATTAGTTCTTAATCGCTTCATACATCAGATATCAATTGCTTTTTAACAAACCAATTTTCTGTCTCGATATAGGGTCACGAACCCAACAAAATAGCAGCTACATTGAAACCCTTCTGACTTTCAGCAGTCCATCTCCCCTTTGAAGTAAGTGAATTAAGATGGAACCACGCTAGCAGAAATTTCAGTTAGAAGTGATTGCAGTCTGTGTAAACCCTTAAAGATATCTTCATTTAGGGTCTGATTGGTTTTAAAGGAAGTAAAATGGGTTTCTTTTTCATATCTTATTTTGTGGGTTTGCCCTGCCCTCCTCTCTCTCTGTAACAAATCTAAGATGACTCATCCCAGTTCTGTGTCTTTCTTAATCTCTCTTTTCTCCGCAAACCCTTATTTTTATTTTCATTAGACGTAATTCATTTTATTCTGTAAGGAAACTAACTGTAAAACTTTTCTTTTCACCCTGGAGTGAATCATAAAAGTGGAAACTACTGGATGATTAGATCTGTCCTGCTAGATCTTGGATTCCTTCCCTCACACTCCTCTCTTTATCAAGTTTGCTGAGGCACAGACAGACTATATTGACAAAAGAAAGAAAACAGAAACCCACACCAGACCTCACCAAACCTGACTTCTGATACCGATCTTTTATAATATACACGCTACATACGAAGGCTGGTGCTCTGCAATGTTGTCCTGTCATGCATATTTTCCTGGATATGGTAGCTATTTTTGCTTTCTCCTCTACCTTTTATTTTCTCAATAGAAGACAATAATATTGTGTAGTGTAGTGTTATCTGCACCTTCTGACTAAGAAACTAGGCTTCTTATCAATACAGTCTGTAATTTTGAGTTGTAATAAAAATAGGTAAATAAAGATGTGTATCTGTTAGAGTTCCGATCATTGCTGAGTCATACTTTGACATATCTCATCCAAGTGACTGACAGACTGATCAGCTATCAATGGATAAAGAATGCAAGAATAGTTCAGTCCAGTGTTTCTCATAGTGTGGTGGGGAGGGTAGTGGTGGGATTATGAGGATCAGATAAATGAACAGAAAAATTGCTATGTTTAATGAAATTATGATGGTTTCAAATATCTTAAACTCATCCAACATTGTAATAAATAAAGAAGAATCACATTGAAACAAAATCTATTTTGAATTCTCATAAATAAAGCAGGAAGGACTAAGATTTTCTAAAATTTTGGGGTGGGGAAAGAGGGACTGGTAATTTGTTTGAGAATCACTTGTTTAGTCTGTTAGTCATTAAAGTTTAGTCAAAGAGGGATCCAGTTTCAATTCAGAGTGCAAAACTATAAATTAAACTTCTTATTTTCTCTTCAGTTTTTTTTAAAAAACTTGTATAAGCTGGCCATAGACACACTTTCTGTGCCCTATCAGTGTTTGCAAAGGGAAGCCATCCTTCCCATCGTCAACCTGACGTGATACGCACGGACTAAAATTTCTGGGTATTGACCCGTCATCGGCGTGTGACAATCACGTCGGATGGGTCAATACCCAGAAACTCGAGTCCGTGTGTATCATAAGTTGAAGACTGGAAGGATGGCTTCCCTTTGCAAACACTGATAGGGCACAGAAAGTGTGTCTATGGCCAGTTGGAGGAAGTGTCCTCCTGGGGCTACAAACTACAGTAGTATCCACCCTTAGGGGTTAGCCATATCTAAATGGCAAATATACTTCACAATGTATTGTAGCTACTGTTTATAATTCGCTCTGAGATTTATTATTGCTGGTATAAGTTATTTTTCTTATTCCCTGTTTCCTTTCATTTGTTTCTTGGACATCCTAAATTCTTTAAATGAAACGTGGCCATTGCCAGCACTGCCCCGATGGGCGTCCACATAAAAAGCACCATCTGATTGTGGCTGTTGCCAGCCTCATCTGGCCCCCATGCTGGTGGCACGTAAAAAGCACCATCCGATCGTGGCCATTGCCAGCCTTGCCTGGCCCCCGTGCCGGTGGCACGTAAAAAGCACCATCTGACCGTGGCCGTTTGCCAGCCCTGACTGGCACCTGTGCCGGTGGCACATAAAAAGCACCCACTACACTCACAGAGTGGTTGGCATTAGGAAGGGCATCCAGCCGTAGAAACATTGCCAGATCAGACTGGGCCTGGTGCAGCCTTCTGGCTTCCCAGACCCCAGTTGGACCGTCAAACCCATGCTAGCATGGAAAGCGGACGCTAAATGATGATGATGATGATGATATTCAGTTTTTTTAGCATATCGTCAACATTTCAGTTTAACTTATGGTCAAAGTATTTAAATAAAATAAAAAGATTACATCTCAAGTTTCAGTCTTAAAACTTTTGGCAGCAAAAATCCTACATTGTAGGAGAGAAGGATACTCGATTAAATCAAGACCGTTCACTATATTATTGATATAATTTTATTGATCCTTAAAAGATCCTAATGGTCATTTATTCCTTCTTGGGTATGAACACTATAACTATATATTGCAAGGCGTTTGATTCAATACACATTTGTTTCTTAGATCAATAACAGCAATTGCTGACAACAACATACAATAATGGATATACAAAAGTGTCGCATGGGCTAAATGGCCCTTTTTTCCTCCAGAGATCCCTTGATCAGCATCAGTTTTTATGGGGTCAAATTGATGACTGATAAATATTTCTTTGGATAAGATGCAGGTATATCACAGATAATATTACCAGCTGATTTGATTTCCATTCCTGACAATTGGATGAACAGAGTAGAACAAAGGATTCTGTTCAAATACAAACACAGGCTTGGCTGTGAGGTCAAAAAGTTCTAAATTCCAATTCACTATACAGCAACTTGAGGGAGCAACTATCTTCTACTGCAATGGTTCTCAACTGGGGTCCACATGACCCTTCGGGTTCCATATTACATTTTGCTGTTAAAGTTTATGTGCAATAAACTGGTTAATCTTTCTACAATATACAATATTCTAACAATTTTTTTTAATACACATCCTCATAATATTTAATAATCCTATCTATTATAGGCACAGAGCCTGAAATTTAAGGGGAGGAGATAAGTCGATTACATCGACCCCAGTGTGTAACAGGTACTTATTTCATCAACCCCGAAAGGATAAACGGAAAAAAATTGACCTTGGCAGAATTTGTGAAGACAGGCGTGGGCATGGCTGTGTGGTTAGGGAGCTTGCTTCCTAGCTACATGGTTTTGGGTTCAGTCCCACTGCATGGCACTTTGGTTAGGTGTCTTCCACTATAGCCCCGAGCCGACCGAAGCTTTGTGATTGAATTTGGTAGGCGGGAGCGACTGCCATGTGTGTATGTGTGCGTATAGCTGCTCAGTGCCTCTCCGAAAGAGGGAGAGGGAGACAAAATGCTGCCAAGCATATTGCCTGGCATGCTAAATATTCTGCCAGCTCACTGCCTTATGAATAATATTTAATAATAAAAATATAATAGGATATTTTTAAGCATTAAATGTCTATAAGGGTCCACCATCACACTAAAAAAGGAATCAAAGGGGTATATAGGCAAAAAATGGTTGCGACTACTTATTCTACCGTAACTTCTAGTTGATCATTACTTTATGACTGAGATTTGGTGGACAGAAACGTGTATGTGTGCTTGAGGCTATGTATGCGTGTCTGTTTTACATTTAGGCTGGTTTCAACTGGTGTTGTGCTTATGTTGTTTCCTTTTAGTGTCCTGTAACTCAGCAGGTTCAATAACCAGAGATCAATAAAATGAATGGGTGAAATACCGCTACATAATTCGTCCAACTTGCTAACGATTCTGTCAGCTTGTGGCCTTAATAATAATGATAATAATAATAATAATAATAATAAATGCCCTAATGCAATACTAGGCAGTGGCTTTTTAGGATAGACTAAACCCTTGCAGGTAATACTCCAGTATGGCCACTGTCCAATGACAGAAACAGGTACAAGAATATAAGGATAAAAGAGAACCAAGGACCAGTTGCTGGATTCTGTGAAGTGAGTATGACAAGGAAGAGGAAGTTCTGTACTGTTATCAGCCTGGGGTTACCTGTGCATTTGATGTGATTAGAAAGAAATGCAAAACCTTCATAACTTCGTATAATTTACAATTAGATTATAATTAACAGCAATAGCAATTAACATTAAAAATACCAATTGCTTCAAAATGGAACAGTGACAGCAATGAAAAAGCCATGGTTGCTGCTGTTATTACAACAATAATAACAATCCTTTTTACCATAGGCACAAGGCCTGAAATTTGGGAGAGGGGACTTGTTGATTACACTGACCCCAGTACTTGACTGGCACTTATTTCACTGACCCCAAAAAGAAGAAAGACGAAGTTGATCTTGGCAGAATTTGAACTCAGAACATAGTGACAGGTGAAATACAACTAAGCAGTCTGCCTGGTGTGCTAACGATTCTGCCAGCTTGCTGCCTTAATAATAACAACATTGGTTTCAAATTTTGCCACAAGGGCAGCCACTTTGGGAGGGGAGATGAGTCAATTACATCGACCCCAGTGTTCAGCTGGTACTTATTTTATTGACCCCAAAAGGAAGAAGGATAAAGTCGACCTTGGTGGAATTTGAACTCAGATTGGAACAACAGGTCAAATACCACTACACAATTTGTCCAATGTGCTAACGATTCTGCCAGCTTGCAGCCATAATAATAATAATAATAATAATAATAAATGCCCTAATGCAATACCAGACAGTGGCTTTTATTGAAGAATGAAAGGCAAAATTAATGCTGGTGAGGTTTGAACTTAAATCATAAATGGACATATATAAATGTCACACTGCTTCTAGGGCAGCATTCTATCAGTTCTGCCTTTGCAATAATATTAATAATAATGATAAGGTGGCAAACTGGCAGAGTGATTAGTACACCAGGCAAAATGTGTCATGGCTCTTTGTCTGTCATTACATTTTGAGTTCAAATTCTGCTGGATTGACTTTGCCTTTTATCTTATTGGGGTTGATAAAATAAGTACCAGTTGAACACTGGGGTTGATGTAATCGATTTACTCTCTCACCTGAAATTATTGGTCTTGTGTCAAAATTTGAAACCAATATTAATAATACTTTCTGATTTAGGTATAGAGTCAGGTTTGTGGGGAAGGTCATTAGTTGATGCAGTCAACCCCAGTAGATGACTGGTGCTTTATTGTATCAATCCCAGAGGGATGAAAATAAAATTTGATCTCAGTGGAATTTGAACTCTAAACATAAAGGGTCAGAAGGCAGTGTATTCAGTGTTCTTACAATTCAGTCATTCCATCACAATGACAGTGACAATAGCAGTATTAACGATGTCAAGAATATTAATAATAAAAATAATTGCCAACTCAGTGGATTATACACTTTATTTATATTTGTTTTGTTTGGGGGATTTGAAAGATAATGTAAAAGCTTGTAGGTTAAACATAGATAGATTTGAAGGAGAGGTGTAAGCAATTTCAAAAGTGGGTAAATGAATATCAAATAAGAAGAAAAGAAATTACAATAGAAAACGTATCTTCATCTATTATTGAAGAAATAAGCAAGACACTTAGTTTTATCAATTAGTTGGCAGGAAGGCAATTATATTTTGAAAAGAAAAACAACAAAAAACAAACTATGAATCAGTTATTTGTATATTATTAATAATTTTTTGAAGAAAGAATGAAAGATGTAATTGAGGTTTATTATGAAAAGATATTTCAAGAATGTAATTAAAAAAGATTTTGTTGTCAAACTCTAATTACAAACCCTTCAGATATTGTTAGGAGGTAGAATGAGTAGAATAAGCATTACATCCAAAATATGAATATATTGTATTATAAGCTTCAGTCATACAATATGGGTTCTGCTGGGGATATTTGATATTTGTGTGTTTTAAGTGAAGAGAAATAGCCAAAGGAAGAAAGATGTGTGCAGTTTTCTATTAATATTCTTTCATCAAAATAACAAAAATAGTTTGAACACCTCTACCAAAAACAACTTCAGAAACAATTAAAGAAACACTGTATCATTGAGATAGAGTGATAAAATAAGCAGAATCACAAGATTTTAATATAATGAGACTACATTGTTAAATATATACTTCTTTTTAAATACAACAAGAGCACTCAGAGGATACAAACCTCCACCAGGGCAACACCAGCATCCTCTCAACGATTAGCCAGAGATGTTTTTTTTAAAATGAGAATATCTGAAAGAAACTCGACTGCTCTCACAAACGAGAATACTAAAAATGAACCCGACCGCTATAAAAAATTAAGTAAAACAGTAGGAAAAATAATCCAGAATCCTTGTCTGGTACTGGATCGATCTGAAAATCTAATAAGGTGGTGCTAGTCATGAGGCCAAACATCCCTGAAAGTTTCATCCGAATTCATCCAGTGGTTCTTGAGATATCTTGTCCACAGATAGACAAACAAACAAACATAATTGAACACAATACCTCTGCCTTTGCTAAGGGGGAGGTAACTAGGTGCAATCTGAAGGAGATTTGGCTTTTTTTTTAATTTCTAGTAGGTAAAGCGACTATAGAGAGCTTCCTTATCGGCTTGTATTATTGTAAATATTATGGACTATAATAGCTTTATGTTCTGAGTTCAAATTCTACCATGGTCATCTTTGCCTCTTATCCCTTTGGGGGTTGATAAAATAAGTACCAGTTGAGAACTGGGGTTGAGGTAATTGACTTACCTCCTCCCCTGAACATGCTGGCCTTGAGCCAAAATTTGAAACCAAAATAGACAAGTACTAAGGTAAAAAAGTGGGTTCTCAGCGAGGTGAGTTCTGGCCTAGTATTGGTATCTTGTAACCATTTCATTTTGATTTTATTGTCAGTGCAAGTGATAAAGTGTTGTTACTTTCCTTTTTAGGCTTGGCTGTGTAGTAGTAAGTTCGCTTCCTAACCACATGGTTTTAGGTTCAGTCCCACTGTATGGCACCTTGGGAAAGTGTCTTCTGCTATAGTCTAAGGCTGACCAAAGCTTTGTAAATGGATTTGGCAGGCAGAAACTGAAAGAAGCCTGTTACACACAAACACACACACACACATATACATGTGTGTGTGTGTTTGTGTGTGAGTCTTTGTGTTTGTCCTCCACTACCGCTTGACAGCTGGTATTGGTGTGTTTATGTCCCTGCAACTTAGCAGTTTGGCAAAAGAGGCCAATAGAATAAATACCAAGCTTACAAAAAGGAAGTAATTCCTGGGGCCACTGTCTAGTATTTGAAACAAGTAATGGCTAATTGTTTATGCCCACTCAGAGTAAGCAAAAGACGAAGTTCTTCTACGTAGATTTCCAATTCATGTTTTGATATTCTTTTATTCTTTCACTTGTTTCAGTCATTTGACTGTGGCCATGCTGGAGTACCGCCTTCAGTCGAACAAATCGAACCCCAAGACTTATTCTTTGTAAGCCTAGCACTTATTCTATCAGTCTCTTTTGCTGGACCAGTAAATTACAGGGATGTAAATACACCAACATCGGTTGTGAAGTGATGAGCTACAAACATAGACACACAAACACATACATACATACATATGATGGGCTTCTTTCAGTTTCCATCTACCAAATACATTCACAAGGCTTTGGTCGGCCTGAGGTCGCAGTAGAAAACACTTGACCAAGGTGCCATGCAGTGGGACTGAACCCAGAACCATGTGGTTGGGAAGCAAGCTTTTTACTACACAGCCACTCCTGCACCTACATATTAATACATGAATGATAAAAGAACAGAAGTTAACATAATCATTTTCATTAGGTTATAACTGTTTCAGCTATAAGAAACCATGCACCCTGCACCAATATAATGTCTTATAGCTTCTTCAGAGCCAATTTTAAAAAGTGCTTCTTTTTTTCCACATCAAAGAAGCACTAAATATAATCAAATAATGGAACTACTGTTCTTTTATCATTAATTTATCAATTAAACTCTGAATTAACTTTCTGGATCATATAAGAATCCAGAGTGGCAGACCACAGTGAATTCACACTTCTTCACTACAAGAGCTTACTTATACTGCGTGTCATAAATGTATTGAGTTCTAATAACCGGTTATTGATACTATTACTACTACTATTTTGCTGTGGCAAAATGGTTTGTTGTTATAAACATTTCCTTCTAAAACTGAAAATGCCACAAAGAGAGATTAAATTATTCTAGAATATCACTGTCAGTCTTTCTGTTTGTGGTTTTTAATAAAAGACTGAACAACGAAATCGTGATCTGTCTGATTATTTAGCATCAACCACTTAAATATGCTAAGATTCACAATTTGCATACAATAATACATATTCTGCAATTGAGTATCACAAAAACGAAAAAAAAGGACAACTATACAAACAAATAAACAAAAACAAAAACTTCTATTGAACTGTCTCTGCCTGTAAAATAAGCATTAGCTAGTTTAATGATCTAAGTTAATGAAGAGCTATTGAAACAGAATTCATTACTGTAACAAGTCCTTTGTACATGGCTTGATAGAAAAACTGCTGACCATTAACAAAAGACCAGGTCAATAAATGGCCGGATCAATGCCATTTCAATATTATCTTCCACATTCTCCCCCCCCCCCCCACTTCGTGCTATTGAGACCCCCACACCCACCCCAATCACTTCCTTCTCTTCTTTGTTATTTGCTGATATTGTCATTGTCTATTTCTAATGTTCAATATGTCTAAACAAAAATGATTGAGCAAACAGTGGTCAGTTTTATAAGTTTGGGGAGTGAGGTCGGGGGGGGGGGAGGGAATTGCTTATTTCTATTACAACAATGTGTGCAGCTCTTTGACGCCATCCGGTTTGTTATTGTCAAAGTCAAATTACAACATTTTCATTGTAGAATTCATAATGTAATCATGCATGTGATTGTCTATATATGTATATATATGTTTATAACCATATGTGTATGCATGGATATATATATATATATATATATATATATCATCATCATCATTTAGCGTCCGCTTTCCATGCTAGCATGGGTTGGACGGTTCAACTGGGGTCTGGGAAGCCAGAAGGCTGCACCAGGCCCAGTCTGATCTGGCAGTGTTTCTACGGCTGGATGCCCTTCCTAACGCCAACCACTCTGTGAGTGTAGTGGGTGCTTTTTACGTGCCACCCGCAGAGGTGCCAGACGGGGCTGGCAAACGGCCACGGACGGATGGTGCTTTTTACGTGCCACTGGCACGGAGGCCAGTCGGGGCGGCGCTATATATATTCATGTAATATGTGTGTATGGATATATATATATATATATAATAAATTTATGTAATATGTGTGTATGGATATACATATCCTCATCATCATCATTTAACATCTGCTTTGCCATTTGAATGAAATTGGTTGTGTAGTTCTCAAGTTTTAGGGAAACAGACAGACAGACAGACACACACACACACATTCTCAGTTTTATATATATATAGAGATATATATATTGAAAAATAGGATAAAATCTTTATAAGAATTTATCAAGTGGTTAGCATGAAAAACCTCATAAGGGAAAAATCCATAAATTATTTCTCTTAAATATATTTATTTATATTAAGGGCATTACTATACATAAATGCATCATGCTAGGAGGGACTCTTAAAGTCAAAACTTAAAGTTTTGACTTTAAGAGTCCCTCCTAGCATGATGCATTTATGTATAGTAATGCCCTTAATATAATATAATATTATATATATGTATATATATATATATATATATCATTTCTCACAGATACTCATATTGATAAAGGCATCCATTTTTCTATCCAAACAGACACAATTATGACTGAGGATGGAGTATGGATTTATAAGGTTGTTCCCTGCTGTGACCATGAAATTGGCTTTAAATTGTTTGAAGAGCATACAAAGAAAGCTCATATATTTGCCAGTGACTAAATTTAAAGGAATATCTACATTATTCATGTATATTTAAAACATTAAAAATGGAAAGAAAACATTATTGTTGTCCCATGGGGGCTTCATAAAAGCCTATTGGAAAGAGAATGAATCTCTCTGCAGAGTAAACAACAGTTATGTTTGAATCCATGTTTTAGTACTGTCGCTTTGTTAAAGACTCTTTAAGAATTGTCACTTTACCAATAGCTATTATTTTTCTAAGAAAATTACTCGTTATAAAGTGGAAATTTAAAGAAAAATAGATCTTTTCTTGTACACATGTATGCACACACTCACTCAGTCTCATGCACACACACACACATCTATTTAATGGATTCAGTCATGCGTTTTGCATTACTACTTGCAGTTTCCACGTATTCACATCTCCTCAAGCAACAAATTTTGTTCTTTATTTAAAAATGAATCAAATAATTAAAAATCCAAGAAGGCATAAGGAGGCTCTCTCTCTCTCTCTGTATATATATATGTGTGTGTGTGTGTTTGTATATATATATGTATATTCATATATGTACCATATATATATATATATATATATATATATTTATATATGTATATATATATATATAATATATATATATATATATATATTTGTATATGTATAGTATATTTATAATATATATTTATATATGTATAGTATATTTATAATATATATTTATATATGTATAGTATATTTATATATATATATATATATATATTTATATATGTATAGTATATTTATATTATATATATATATATATATATATTTATATATGTATAGTATATATATATATATAATATATATATATATATATATACTGTGAAATATTGCTTTTTGCATTGTATATAGTTCTGTTTGTCTAGTCATTATTGCATCTTAATTTGAAGTTTCTTTCCCAAAAAGCAACACTCACAAAGTAATATAATGTAATGTTTAAACTCATTAACAAACTGATACTATTGTCAAGAATCAATCAAGCATCTCTGCTCATTTTTTAATTTTTTTTATCTATTGAATATAGATCCGATATTCATGGAAGCAATTACTCGACACTTGGAATGTATTTGCAACTATTGAATATTTCCCAGGATTGCTATTGGAAATGTTTTATAATGCAATAGTTTGTGTTTAGTTTAGCATGTAACCCTCTTCTTCATATTTAATAGACCCTGCTCTTGAGATGCCAATATTAGCTGGTTGTGGCTGGCAACAGTGCATTCAATTGCAGAAACATTCTGTATAACAGTGGTAATGAATCTAAACCATATAAATAATGATATAGTTATTAAATTGACTTTTAGTCAAATCTGTCCAACTGTAGTAACATCTTTTTCCTTGTTTTTCTTCTGTGTTTTTTTTTCTTCATATTATGAAGACAGCGGAGAAGGAGTATCTTTAGAGTGTCAGAAAAAAGAAAAAAAAATGCATTTCATTGCGTGTTCCAGCTTGGTACGTTCTGGGTTCAAATCCTACCAAGATTAGCTTTACCCTTCATTCCCGCTGGGCAATAAAACAAAGCACCAATCAAGTTCTGGGGTGCCCAAATTCCGCCGAGGTCAACTTTGCCTTTTACCCTTTTGGGGTCGATTAAATAAGTACCAGTTACGCACTGGGGCCAGTATAATCTACTTAATCTGTTTGTCTGTCCTTGTTTGTCCTCTCTGTGTTTAGCCCCTGTGGGTAGTAAAGAAATAGGTATTTCGTCTGCCGTTACGTTCTGAGTTCAAATTCCGCCAAGGTCGACTTTGCCTTTCATCCTTTTGGGGTCAATAAATTAAGTACCAGTTATGCACTGGGGTCGATGTAATCGACTTAATACCTATGTCTGTCCTTGTTTGTCTCCTCTGTGTTTAGACCCTTGTGGGTAATAAAGAAATAGATAATATCTCTTTCTTTCTTTCTCCCTCTCTCTTACACACAAACATTATCTCTCTGTCCCTTATCTCCCTCTCACACCATGCTCTCTCTTTCCAAAGTTATTTTTGGTATTTTTTACCTATTCCTTTGAACCCTAAATTCCCTTATTTATAATTGAAAACACTATCTATGACTTGAAATTAATTTTGAAAATTATCAATAATTTGATGGCATCTATTAAAATAATTTAATTGATCATAATTAATTTAATATTTGAAATGTAAGTTAGCAAAAACGATTTTAAATAAAACTATGTTGGAATGTGTTAATTTAATTATGAAATTTTAAATGGGAAATTTTGCATCATAGAAACGAGAGCAATTTTAGATGAGTTGGTTTTAAAAGGGTTAAAAATAAAAAAAACAATGAGGAAGATGTCTATAATAAATGCTGGATTTGAACTGTTGACCTGGTTGTCACAAGCGTAACTGACTTACTCTTTTTTTGTTCCAGATAATGCACTCCTCATTTAAATTTTGCCATTAATTAGATATCAAAATATCAATTATGACAACGTGAATATGTAATTAATTACATCAATATTAACGATAGAATTAATAAGAAGGATTTTTTTTTGTTTTACAAAATTGTGCATTAGCTAAATATTTCTTTTTTGTTTTTTTCTTGAGGAATTTGTTTTACAGTTGGATGGTCAGTTCTTGCTGGTCATCTCTTAATCATGCATTAGCAGTCACAGCCTGATTAACATACCTTGTCTCTGAGTAAAAATCAATGACTATAACAAGGTTTCCATCTTAAGAAAAATCTAATAATCAGTAATCCAGCTGCCTAAACCCACTCATTCAATTTTCCTTTATATTTCTGAACCATTTGAGATATATTATTATGGTGCTAGTAAATTGTGAAGGTGCATGGCTCAGTGGTTAGAGCATCGAGCTTATGATCGTGAGGTTGTGAGTTTGAATCCTGGACCGGGCTGCGTGTTGTGTTCTTGAGCAAGGCACTTTATTTCACGTTGCTCCAGTTCACTCAGGTGTAGAAATGAGTTGCGATATCACAGGTGCCAAGCTGTATTGGCCTTTGCCTTTCCCTTGGATAACAGTGGTGGCATGGAGAGGGGAGGCCGGTATGCATGAGTGACTGCTGGTCTTCCGTAAACAACCTTGCCCGGACTTGTGCCTGGGAGGGTAACTTTCTAGGTGCAATCCCATGGTCTGTGTTGTGACCGAAGGGGGTCTCAGAACTAGTAAATTAACCTGTTAATTTTATTTTATATAAATACTAAAATAATTTCATCATCATCATTACCAATATCATCACCACCATCATCTGCATCATCTCCAATGTCATCACCACCATCATCACAGTTGTCATTGTCCTCCTCTTCCTTATCGTAAGTTGCAACATTATTCCCATCATCTATCAACTACAACTTCGCATGTGTGTCCATGATGACAGACACACCGCATATCCCCTTGTATCATCAAGGTCCTGAGTTCACCAGTAGTCATTATTAGGAACTCCCTACTATCTGGTTGATCAACCGGGGTGGGGGGGATCACCATGCAGTTGCTCATAGGTTAATTTTTTCTTCCAAATGACATGGAATAAAAATAGCTGAAACCCTTTAGCATTTAAACCTGTCATATCTGGCTCAAATATTTTGTTTCATGCACACACCAATCAGATCTGGCCTCTCTTACCTACCCTACAATGTCATTCTAAAAATAAACAATTACTGTACATTATCAAAATCTCAGAGCTATAAGATAATACGTAACTAATACAAATGTGAATAATATAATGAGTAAATAAGCATTACATCTGAGAGTAGTCTGAATGCCGAAGGGTCAAACCAGTTCTCTAAAATTGTTTGACCAACACAGAGATAGTCACCAATAGAATCCATGTTTGCAAGTCTGAGACCATTGGGAGAATGAAAAATAGGGTTGTCTAAAGAAGCCCTGATGAATGTATAATTACCATATAGATTGATTGTAGCAGCAAGGATCACCTTACTAGGAGATCAAGCTAAGAACGAATAAAAACTGGCAGAGAATTTATGAGATGAAACATAGTGGTCAACGTATGGTCATATTTTATGTAGTAGATTTTGGTAGAGTTAAATAACTTCAACTACTGTGAGGTGACATTTTTGACTCTTCCTCTCTAAGTCTGAGTGCAGAAGATTGTGAAAGTGGTATTGCTTAGCCTGTAAGTAATCAAATTGTTGACAATGCAAACCATTACCAGTTTCCTAGGATTCTAGATTTTATCTTGAAAATGTTTTCCATATTCAAACATGTGTTTCCTTCCAGTAGACATAGTTGTTACGAGGGAGATAATGATTTTCCCATATTTTGGTGGGATTAGAAAACTCAGTTTGAAATTAAAGAAATTTAAGGGAGGAGATGCATAGAATTCACAATGTAATTTATTTTGTGTCTACTTATTACAAGGTTCTTAAAATTCCTAGTTGGTTCTAATCATGTCAATAAACATTTCATTCTTTTTAGAAATCATCAGCATGGTATAACCTGTGATTTTTTTAATTAAACATTTTTGTTTGGTCTTAATAAGTTTCTTCATTATAAGTTTAATCTTGATAAGCTTGTTTCCTTGGTCAACCCGAAATTTGGTAAACAAGGGCTAAAATACGACTGAAATAAATTTAGTGCAAGTGTATCTGCTGTTTAAATTATGAACCTTGTTGTGAAATAGTAAACAAATGTAAAACATTTAATATTCCCTTTGTACACAGAAAAATCTTTGCATGTTTTACAGTTATTAGCCATTCTCCAGAATACAAGTACCCTCACTCTCTGATCACAAATTAGTCCTCTGGAGAATAACCCATTAGCTGTGAAACACATAATACCATCCTATGTATTTCTTCTGTGTGCAAAGAAAATAATAAAATGTATATTTGTTTACATTTTTACAGCAAGGTTTATAATTTATTGAAGCAGTAAGCATACCAACAGTAAATTTATCTCAGATTTTCTAATATACACACAGTGTATATTGGAACATTTATCATATAAACATTTATTATTTAAAATACGACTATAAACGAAGGCTATAAACAGAAGGAAAGTTATAAATTATAACAGTATGCAATGATGTGTTGTAAGATAAAATAGAGACAAACATTTTGAGCAACACTCCTTATTGAAATATTTGATCTCTGCTTTATCTAATAAGTAAAAAAACAAACAAAAGCAATCGCTTCAGTTTATAGTTCTGATCTAAATCTTGTTAATGCAGACCTACTAAATTTATAGTCTGTGGAATGTCTCTGCACTTAGTTTGGAAACTAGGTCTAAAGATATGTAAGTATTTTGGGTAGGAGTAATGGTGTTCCTGAAATGTGTGCCATCTGGGTAACCCTTGAGTTTTCTGTTCCCACCCTATACAAGCTTATATATATTTCTTTACTACCCACAAGGGGCTAAACATAGAGGAGACAAACAAGGATAGGCAAAGGGATTAAGTCAATTACTGGTACTTTATTTATCGACCCCGAAAGGATGAAAGGCAAAGTCGACCTTGGTGGAATTTGAACTCAGAACGTAACGACAGATGAAATACCGCTAAGCATTTCGTCCGGCGCGCTAACGTTTCTGCCAGCTTATACAAGCTTATATAGTGAACCCAAAAGTGTTGCGCCCATAAAAAACATTGCACCAGGCAGACTGCCTCCATTACCCCACCTCACTCCACCAAATTATGCTATTGGATATGTGTGTATTTATGTGTGTTAATCCTAACATCTGTCTATCATTCTTATTGTCCCCCCGCCTCATATTTACTATCTATCAAATATATCCCTGCTCAGTATTTACTATGTTTCCTTCCTATATTGCTGTATGCATCCACCCACCAATGCTTTTCTCTCAGTCTCCCTTGACAATCTTGTGACTAGGCCTGAATTGCCCTGCAACATTAGCAGTTCAGTAAAAGAGATCAATAAAATAAGTACAAGGCTTAAAAAGAAATTATGTACTAGGCCCGATTAAAATTCCTCAAGGTGGTGCCCCAGCATGGCTGCAGTCTAATGACTGAAACAAATAAAAGCTAAAAGATATTATGTAATGACCAAATAACTTCAAAATTTCAATAGTTACATTGAAAGAAGATTTTTTTTTGGTTTAATGTACAAAATAAAAAAAAACAACAAAAAAAACAATATCATTATGTTCAAACTGTAAGACCTAATAAAGATGTGTTGGTGACATGAAAAGTTTGAAGAGAAATTCATGTTTATATAAATATATATATATATATTACGGAGATGTACTTGCATAGCGAGTGACTTGCAAAACTTTGTACTGCATTTCTTGTCACTGCAGTACAAAGTTTTGTCAGTGAACAGGTCGTGGTATCAAAGCGACAAAAATATTTTGACAAATTGAATTTAAATGTTGAAGTGAATCTAATGGTTTTGTGTGTTTCTTAAATGGCTTATAAACACACCTTCCACACTGCAATTGTATATATATATATATATATATTGAAGACTGCTTAAATGCAAGAAAGTATACTAGTCCCTTAATATTTGATATTCAATATTTCATCTATTCAATAAGACAATCAATACTTCATTTAATTTTACTATATATATATTATTTATACTATATATTCTATATTCTACATTAATATTATAAAGAATATAAATAAAACATAAAAAAACAGAGTTGGAATTCCTTTGAATAGTATATATCCCTCTATACACAATCATACAAACCCCTTTATATATATATATATATATATATATATATATATATATATATATAACAATTTAGGAATGGCCTAAACAGGCCATTCGTCCACCAGAAAGAGCAGCCAGAACTCAAACCGCCAAGTAGTGCAATTCGGAAATAAGGTGAAAATTTAAAAACGTTTACCCTAATTCATCTTTTATACGATGCATCACCGAAACGATGCATCGTATAAAAGATGAATTAGGGTAAACGTTTTTAAATTTTCACCTTATTTCCGAATTGCACTACTTGGCGGTTTGAGTTCTGGCTGCTCTTTCTGGTGGACGAATGGCCTGTTTAGGCCATTCCTAAATTGTTATATTTATATATATTTAGTCTTTGACTATTTTCTCTTTTCCACTAGGCCGCTGGTAGCAATAAATTTTTACTGAATTTTTTGCTACCCTAAATTGATTAATTTATATATATATATATATATATATATATATATGATAAAAAAAGGTGATAACAAAAGAATGAGACCTCGATCTTAGGTAAATAGAGGATATTTATATATGTATAGTTTAGGACAATCAGTAAGTTATTGTAATAGTGCTCAGAGTTTCAAATGCTGGAGCATTTTTATAACATCTATTACCATTAATAGATGATGGGAATGCATCATATATAGTTTAGGATAATCAGTAAGTTGTCATAATAGTACTCAGAGTTTCAAATGCTGGATCTAAGAGCTATGATGCATTCCCATCATCTATTAATGGTAATAGATGTTATAAAAATGCTCCAGCATTTGAAACTCTGAGCACTATTACAATAACTTACTGATTGTCCTAAACTATACATATATAAATATCCTCTATTTACCTAAGATCGAGGTCTCATTCTTTTGTTATCACCTTTTTTTATCATATATATATATTATATATATATATATATATATATATATATATATATATACACATATATAAAACTATCATTGCTATGCTACTGGTGTTTGTTCAACAATTTAATGTTAAACCAACCTGTTGATCTTGAATAAACAGCATCCCAATTCGGGATTTAGCAAGAGATAAATTTTTGTAGGAAGAGTGAAAGAAGATCCTATTTATTGTAGCATTTTGTATCAGCTATGTCAGAGTCAGTGGGAAATGTTGACAAGTAAACTTGTCAGCAGAAACCATTGCACTATAGCTGGCTTATTTTAAATGCATTTACTTGTTTCTTTATTTTCTTTCCTTGGCAGTTTTTCCACCTTTCTATGTTCAAATGATTCTGTTTTACACTTGTCATTCAAATAATTCCATTTGGAGAATTGAAATCATAAAATGACATTTATCAAAAATTTTCTCCATAAAATTTTTTTTTACTTTAATTTATATTCTCTCAACTTCCAACACACACACACACACACACTAGCAAACACACTTTTGTACTGTAATATTGTAAAACATGTCATGTTCCTCACACTGCACTTTGAGAATCTTGGTCTCTCTCTCTCTCTCTCTCTCAGAGAAAGCCAAAGAAATATATTTATATATAAATTTGACAGAAAGAGCTGCTTAGTTGTGTAATAGGTGCAGATTTCATTTCATGAATGTCTGATGGTGACACATTGATGAAAGAAATAGCTGCAATAAAATGAAACGAGTAGAAATCTATCAAACTTCTTGGATTATTACACACACATACACTCACTCACACATACACACATGTAGTGTTTTAACTTGTTTCTATGAGAAATAAAAATCATTAACAGAGACAGATATGAAGACAAGTTTTGGCACTTGATGTTAAATTCCAGATAGAAATCTTTTAGGTGAAGAAAATATAAATTTTGAAAAATAAAAAAAACAAACAAACAACCACTCAATGAAGCACTATTGTGTAACCAAAGTCTGGATCAGTGTTTCCCAACTATTTCGTAACTATGGGACTCCTTTGATTCTGATTTTGCTCGGATGGACTCTCAAAGCCATTTGCTGTCTGAATAATCCCAATGTTATATTTCTGTAATTATTTTTTTATTCTGTTACTTGTTTCAGTCAGTTGACTGTGGCCATGCTGGAGCGCCACCTTGAAGAGATCGACCCCAGGACTTTTTTTTTAAAACTTGTCTCCTCAGTGTTTAGCCCCTTGTGGGTAGTAAAGAAATAGGTATCAGCTGGACCCCACCACCTACTAAAATTTCTGGCCTGTGCCTATAGTAGAAAGGCTATTTTCATATCTGCATGTGATTTTATTGTTGTCAGCTGGTCTAGATATCTACAATTGATCATACTTCAGCATGGGAATAACCAGTTTAACAGCTGAAATTAGATACAGTATTAGCTTAACCTTTACATATTTTATTGCCAATATATATTCCATTGACCACTGAGAGATACAGTGAATTTTAAGACAATGCAGATACTAAATGTCTATTCTGATGGTGATATTATCAATTAGAAAATCTAAACTGGCACTTTAATACTAAACTACTTTTAAGACTATTGACTAAATTTTACTAACATTTCATTGTTTGATTGGTTCTGTAATTGTGATCTTTATGTCATGTTGTTGGATGGATTAGAATTCAGAATGTATTGCGTTAGCACTTAGGATTAGAAGAAAATTATTTGAGAGAAGATTTTGCTTCCGAATTTGCTGCTTAACTGATGGGCATAAATATTCCCATGGTGATTTATATTCCTCATATTCTTGAAGCAGAAAATTTTAATAAGTGTGTGATTTTATGAGCATCAGTTAATCTCTTATGAAATAAATGCTTCTGAGCATATTGCTTGTGGAAGATTGGCCTTCTATCCAGGATGAAATTTATATGTCAGTAGATTAATGCCACTCAACTAGAGCTAACTAAACACTGGTTCCTAAAAGCTTCCGCATGAACATACGAGGCATTTGTATTTTGTTAAAATACAAACATACGAGGTGATGCTGAAAAGTTTCTGGCTTTGGGTAAAAGAAAATACAGGAGGATCAGTTACTCTCTCTTCCTCTTTTACTCTTTTCAGTCATTTGACTGTGGCCATGCTGGAGCACCGCCTTTAATCGAGCAACTCGACCCCGGGACTTATTCTTTTGTAAGCCCAGTACTTATTCTATCGGTCTCTTTTGCCGAACCGTTAAGTAACGGAGACATAAACACACCAGCATCGACAGTCAAGCAATGCTAGGGGGACAAACACAGATACACAAACACACACATGCATATATATATATATATACATATATACGACAGACTTCTTTCAGTTTCCGTCTACCAAATCCACTCACAAGGCTTTGGTCAGCCCGAGGCTATAGTAGAAGACACTTGCCCAAGTTGCCACGCAGTGGGACTGAACCTGGAACCATGTGGTTGGTAAACAAGCTACTTACCACTCAGCCGATTTTATTCAACATATTCCCCTGTCAGATTCACACACTTATTGCAGTGGTCCTTCAGTTTTTCTAAGCCCCGTAAAAGAGCTCAGAATTTTGGGCCTCCTATAATAAGTTAAAAAAACTTATATAAATGCACAAACAAACAGAAAACAGACACAAAAGGCCACCAAATCCTCACCAGTTATTGGCCAGAGTGTCAAATACAAATTTTCCCCTTCATTGATAATACTGATCTCCTCTGGTGATGCTGGCTGCAAGAAATTACAAATCTGACAGAAAGTGAACAGAAAATAAACAAATATGCAATACAGAAAGTGGACATATAATGCTGAAATAAATGTGATTCAAGATGAGACTGTTGGTGGACAGATGAGGGACTAAGATGAAATGTGGACATACGAACAAACTGGAATGAATAAACTGAATGTGGCCTTAGGGCCAGGCAGGAGATGAAAATGTGGTTAACGCCAGGAGGGATATCCTTCAGGATTATAAACAGGAGGACAACAGAGAGACAGCAAAGTATGTTGAAAGTGGGAGATGAGAAAATACGACCAGTTGCTTTGGCAGTTGGCATAAAAAGGGAAAGGGAATAATGAGGATGACAATGACCACTGGTCACATGTTAGTAGTAGGAGGGAGAAAAGTGGTAGAGGGTAGAGAGAGACAGAGAGCAGAGAGGGAAGGGAGAGGGAAAGCAAAGGCAGGAACAGATAGCAGCACAGAAGAAGTGTAAAGAGAGAATGGGAGAAGGAGAGAGAGAGAGAGAGAGAGAGGGGAGTGAAAGGGAAAGAAACGAAGAGAAAATAAAGAAAAGATGTACAAAAATATAAAAACACTTATTGTAAACAAAATAAGAGTTTGTGGACTTCCATTAAACAAGAAGTTTAAAAACCTGTAATAAATGCACAAACAAATGGAAAACAGACACAGAAGGTTGCCAAATCCTCATTAGTTATTGGCCAGAGGGACAAATGCAATTTCGAGCCTTCCTCAATAATAGAGACAACCACATCTTTTTTTTTTATGGAGGTGCTTAACTTAGTGGTTAGGGTTTTGGACTCTGAGCATAAGATTGTGGTTTCACTTCCTGGACAGGGCAATGTGTTGTGTTCTTGAGCAAAACACTTCATTTCATTTTGCTCCAGTCCCCTCAGCTGGTAAATATGAGTAATCCTGGTATCCCATCCTGGAAGGAATATTTACACCAGAGAAACTGGGAAACTGGTCCTAACCTCCTTATGTGGACTAACCATACATTCCTTTTTAGGGGTATGTAGCATTACAATCTTTAATGTGAGCTTACCACATGTAAGATGGTGGGTATAGCTTAGGAAAATTTGGTTGTTTTTTTTTCTACAGTGCAATTGTCAATTAACACATCACATAACATCCCTTTGTGGTGCCTACTTATACCTAGATGGACTTGGCAATTTCAAGTGAAATATCTTAGCTGTGGACAATGTCAATGATAGGGTGAAAATGGTCAATTATTTAGATGCTTGTTTTGTACCCTATCAGCATAAGAAGTTTGAATTGGCAAAGCCTAAACAGGACCAGTATTTAGTTACAATCATCTATGTTCTAAATTTAAATAGTGTCAAGGTCAATTTTGTCTTTCATCTTTCTGGGATCACTAAAACAACGTATTTTATTTCGTTTTTGGATTTGCTTTGCAAGATTCTTTATGTAGGTTCGTGTGTTGAAGCATATTCTGTTGTGTCTGGGGAGAGTAATTTTCTTTTTGTGCCTTATAATTTAACACACTCACGGGTAAAATTTCCATTTATTCCTTATTTTTATTTTCTTAAAATTTTCGTTGCATCTTGCAACCTTTTCAATAGTCTTGACTCTGTATTTTACATGTCAAGAAAATTACAATAGAAGATATCAGTCATACACACC
>NC_043017.1:22500087-22512587 GCF_006345805.1 Octopus sinensis | reverse complement strand
TAAGGATGAAAGGCAAAGTCAACCTCAGCGGAGTTTGAACTCAGAACGTAAAGCCAGACGAAATACTGCTAAGCATTTCGCTCAGTGTGCTAATGTTAATAATAATAAATTAGGAAAAGTTAAGTGAATAAATAATAATAATGATAATAATAATAATAATAATACTATTACTACCCATGTATTTTAAACTATTACTACCCATGTATTTTAATTTAACTTAAAAAAAAAAAAATTAACGAACTATTGAGTTTAGTTTAATGGCCTACCAATGTATACTATGAGTTTCTTTACCCTAGGAGTCGGGAAGACACTCGGCAAGAAATGGAAGCAAATTTGAAAGAAGAAGAAAAAAAAAATTATTATTATTATTATTATTATTATTTTTGAGTGAGCGAGCAGAGCATGCCATCAAAGTGACAGTGGGGTAAAATATACGAAGCCCAGTATACCCATCATGACTACCCGTCTGATAAGGGTACACCAGGCACATGCATCACAACCATATGTGCGAGACATGGTGATCTCATATCAAGATAAGCAGCACATGACCTTGCAGGTGGAGCCCAGTTAGAATTTTCTTCAGATCGAGTAACCCATCCCGCTCAAAAGGTCCCTGAATAAGGGTTGTTTAAGGACGTTGAACGAAACACCCATGTTTCCAGAGGTGAATTATTCAAACCCCAAAGAATCCCTCTCAACACATGGCTATGATGCTCCCCCCTTATTATTATTATTATTATTATTATTATTATTGTTACTATTATTATTATTATTATTGTTATTATTATTAAGTAAATAAGAAGCCAACAGTTTACTTTGTTATAAGAATTGATATAGCTGAGTTAATCAATCATGGTATTTTACTGGCAAAATATGACCTCTGCAGAGCTTGAACGCATAACAACAAGGTAAACAATATTAACAATCATAGTAATAATAATAATAATAATAATAATAATAATAATAATAACAATGGTAACTTAGTAAGTCATTTTAGCTAATAGAATAATATTTTCCAGGACATTAAGCATAGTCTGAACACTTTGCTAATCCAAACATCAAACAGTGGCTGCTAGCCAAACGATAGTCGTATAAATAATTTTATCTGTAGACTAATTCCATAAAAACCTCTCAGTCATTCAGGAAATCTCAATATGTACTTTTTATTGAACAGGCATGTGCATTGCATACGTAAACACACAGACACAATCATGTCTCTACACAATCTGCTAGGAAAACCCCCTACATATTGAGACTTTGTTAGAAATGTAATCGATAGGTTACACATATTTGTTTGCTGGTTTAGCATTAATATGCTTTTCATGTTAGCTAGGGTTGGATGGCAAGTTATTTCAGGTCAGCTTTTATGGCTGGATGCTCTTCCTGTTACCAAACCTTATCTGTTTTTCAAATAATGCATTTTGTATATCAGAGATCTTTCAAAGGGCAAAGTGACCATTCATAATGTCAACAAAGAATGTCAACATCATCACCTTTTCACAGAGAACATTAAAGCTTTTTTTTTTTACCATATTTCTATTGATATAGAATTCCTTTATTTCAATTAATTGTGAAAACAAACCTTTCTACTACAGGCAGAAAACCTGAAATTTTGTGGGAGGGTCTAGTTGACTACATTAACTCCACTGTTAGACTGGTACTTATTTTACTTACCCCAAAAGGATGAAGGGTTCAGATTATCCTGAAAGAAGCCTATCTTATATATATATATATATATATATATATATGTATGTGTGTGTGTCTGTGTGTCAGTGTTTGTCCCCCCAACATCTCTTCACAACCATGCTGGTGTATTTATGTCCCTATAATTTAGTGGTTCAGCAAAAGAGATCGATAGAATAAGTACTAGGCTTACAAAGAATAAGTCCTGAGGTTGATTTGCTTGACTAAAGGCAGTGCTCCAGCATGGCAACAGAACGCATTGCTGTCTAATTTCCAATTGATTTAACTCGTGGTTCCAAGACACAAATAGGGAAAAGTTCCAGTCGTAGGTAGGGTAGGATGGGGGGTGGGTGATTGAAAATGCCCCAAGATCCCGATCACAATAATTTCTCAGATTTGACCAAAATAACAATAATCAACAAATCATTTCTATTAAAAAATTATATATAATGAACTTATAATGTGATATATTTCTTGTTTAATTTCTGCCTCACTTTTCTTTCCTCACTCACCCTCTTTCAAATGATTTCTACACTTCTTCTTCTGAGGAGAAGCAGTTGCAACAATATTGTTCAATATAGAATGTTCACACCAGTCCAGTTGTTTATTGTGTATGAATTCTTTCCTTTTTCTTCTCTTCATTTATTTTTACATTCCTCCTCTCTCAATTTCACCCATCCTGTTTACATTCCTCTGCCTCCTCTTACAGTGCTGTTTGTGGAACCTGTAAGTAGAACAGGAGAAAATAAGTGTAAAAAAAAAAGAATTCATCATTTAAATAGGTGTAGGAGTGGCTGTGTGGTAAGTAGCTTGCTTACCAACCACATGGTTCTGGGTTCAGTCCCACTGCGTGGCACCTTGGCTAAGTGTCTTCTGCTATAGCCTCGGGCCGACCAAAGCCTTGTGAGTGGATTTGGTAGACGGAAACTGAAAGAAGCCCGTCGTATATATGTGTATGTTTGTGTGTTGTGTTTGCCCCCCTCCCCCAACATCGCTTGACTACCGATGCTGGTGTGTTTACGTCCCCGTTACCTAGCAGTTCGGCAAAAGAGACCAATAGAATAAGTACTAGGCTTACAAAGACTAAGTCCTGGGGTCGATTTCCTCGATTAAAGGTGGTGTCCCAGCATGGCCAGAGTCAAATGGCTGAAATAAGTAAATGAGTAAATAAGACAAGCAGTAAAAAGGAAAGAAATGTCTGAATTTCCTTAAAAGATGTCACAGTCAAATATTCGGCCTTGTGCTCTCGTACATGTTACTTGCATGCATGTATATATACACACATAATATATACAATATATATGTGTGTGTGTGTATGTATATATGTTTATGTATACACACACACATGCATACATACACAAATGCCCAAATAAAATAGAGAATTAGGAAAAAATAATAAACCCAGTCAGCAAAATTTGATTTACACATATCATAAACATACTGACAAACATGATACACACACACTCACACAGACACACACACACACACACACACACACACACACACACACACACGTGCGTGCACGTGCTCTCAGAGCTCATATATACAGAGAGATTCAATGTTTTGTGTATCTAACTTGTTGTTTCCACTTTAAAATTCTTCTTTTTTTTTCAGTTTTTTTTCAATTTTATTTATCGTTTTTCTTTCTTTCTTTCTTTTTTTTTGATTTTGATTTTTCCTGCTACATGCCAGTGCATCTCATTACTCAATATTAACCAAGCATGAAATAGTGCAATTGTTGTTCACATATGGTGTTTATTTTGTTCAAGATACAGTATTTATTTCCGATCTGAAAACCTCTTTAAAATCCCATTATTATCATTATTATTATTATATTATCATCATTATTATTATTATTATTATTATTATTATTATTATTATTATTATCATCATCATTATTTTTATTGTTACTATTATTGTTATTGTTATCATCATCATCATCATTATTATTATTATTATTATTACTATTATTAGTATCTTAAATTTTTTTGTACTTTTGCTTTTATTTCTTTGTTTTTATAATCTTGGCAGTATTGCAAAATCTGTTTAACAAAAGTAAAATTCCCAGCAGGTTTATTACACATCATATGCTTTTTTATTTTCTCTCTCCACTCCCCTTCAGCACCACCCCACACTCTTTCATTTCTAAAATATATCAACATTGGCAGTCGTCATAAAAATAACAACACTTCTATTATTTTATTATATATATATATTTTTTTTCTGCTCTTAAGATTCATTCATTTATTTATTTATATATTTTTCAAACATTTTCTCCATCTGACTAATTCTGAGTTTCTTTCAATCGATAAAATTAAATCAATTGCTATGATTTTCTCATTAATAATATTGATGAAAATTTCGTTTCTGGATAATTTTAACTAAATTTTTCACAAATTTGTTTATACAGACACTCATATATATATATCTATATATATATATATATACATACACATAAACATACACACAAACACACACACACACGTGGCATTTCATTATACTTTATATTTTATTTCAGTTTTTTTGTTATTAATATTTATTTTTTGTTTTTTTTCATCCAGTGTAAATGTAAAACTTATTTTTCAATATTGAAGTCTGTTTCAACTAGTGATTGTCTAATAGATTAGTATGTGTATGTGCATGTATTATATACATGTGTGTGCGTGTGTGTGTGTGTGTGTGTGTGTGTGTGTGTGTGTGAAAAGGTGAAATAGTTAAGTGGATAATGCATTGAAGTAAAAATAAAATTCATGCTTTGTGAGCTTATATCTACTTTAGGAATTTTTGTTACAATCTCCGTGTGGAATATTTAATTCTACTTATCTCATTTCCCCTCTCTTTTACTCTTTTACTTGTTTCAGTCATTTTACTGTGGCCATGCTGGAGCACCGCCTTTAGTCGCACAAATCGGCCCCGGGATTTACTCTTTATAAGCCTAGTACCTATTTTATTGGTCTCTTTTGCCGAACCACTAAGTTATGGGGACGCAAACACACCAGCATCAGTTGTCAAGCGATGTTGGCGGAACAAACACAGAAACACAAACATACACACACACAAACCTTTAGTCGAGCAAATCAACCTCAGGACTTATTCTTTGTAAACCTAGTACTTATTCTATCAGTGTCTTTTGCTGAACTGTAAAGTTACAGGGACATAAACAGAGTGAATTGTGTCATGATGCTGTTTTTCTCACAGACAGTGTGCAACTGACCCTACTATACTGTGTAGTCAACAAAATAAAAAACAAACAATGTGTATGCACAAAATTAATAATATAAAATGTTGACAATTTACCCATCGCACCCAGCATATATATATATATATATATATATATATAATGTATGGAGTCAACGACCATTGAAGAGGTTGCAAGATGTAATGAAAATTTTAGAAAAAATAAAAATGAATAAATGAGGGGAAATCAAACCTGTGAGTGTGTTAAGTAATAAAGCACTAAAAGACAATGACTCTCTCCAGATACAACAAAAAATATACATGTATATATATCATCCTCATCATTTAACATCTGTTTTCCATGCTGGCATGGTTTGGATAGTTTGACTGAGGTCTGGAAAGCCAGTGGCTGCACCAGGCTCCAATCTGATCTGGCAATGTTTCTACAGCTTGATATCCTTACTAGTACCAACCTCTCTGAGAGTGTAGTGGGTGTTTATATATATATATATATATATATATATATGTATTATGGAGATGTACTTGCATAGCTAGTGACTTGATCTGAGATTGTGTGCTGGAACGAAAACAATTTAAATTTAAATGTTGAAGTGAATCTAACGGTTTTGTGTGTTTCTTAAATGGCTTATAAACACCTTCCACGCTGCAATTGTTATATATATATATATACATACATACTTACACACACAGAGGTACATATTTTATTGCTTTATCTTCATTACTACTCCCACTGACATAAGACTTATCAGTTTCTTCTCAATTTAAACCAGGAAGCAGTGCATCATCATGCTCCCTTCCTCCACTCTCAAACCAGACTAATTCCTTCTGCCCTTTTGCCTCTTCCCATATTGTGAATCCATCAGGGTTCTAACACCTTAATCTTGCACTAAACACTTCTCCAATCTTTTGTACCTGAAGTTGTAACTCTTTGGAACTCTCTGTTCACGATACCTTTGCATGCATCTTCAGGTGTTAAAATTTACTAAACTTGGAAGTATAATTAATTAAATATAATCAGAGAAATGAAAGATGAACACCAGGTATATTCAACTCAAAAAGTGGCAAAGTTCACAGACACTGCTTTCCCAGTTGCATATAATAAATCAAAATATGCCTTACCTTCAAATGAAAATAGCAGCAAAACCACAGAATATATATACATATTTGTACATACACATACATACATATACACACACATACATACATTTATACATGTATATTAGTATGTGGAGAGAGAGAGAGGAATAAGTGGTTAAATACAATTTATTCTAAGAATAATTTCTATAATTTCATTAAATTAATTATGTTTTCAAAGTTTACTAAATTAATAATGGAAATAGTGCAAAAACCAGAACAAATCATTGTAATGAAACCTACTAAAGCAAATGCAACAGGTAGCTGCTTGCTTGGAATAACCATTTATTTTGGAATTTGTATGTATGTGTGTGTGTGTGTGCGAAGGTGGTGAGGGCCGGACCACTGATTACAGAATTAGAAGCAATCTCTCGCTACAACCATTTTGCTATGCCTCTCGGCAAGGCACCTAACTCTTCTTGCCTGACTGAACATGACACAAGCACCACACTAGCTTCACAGTTAAATGGTTAGTAGTAGGAAAGGTATTCAGCCATGAAATAAGTTTTTCCAGCAAGTAGTCTACTCCACCCTTGTATGCTTGAGAGCCCAGAATGCAGAACTCAGCGTATGTACATGTGCATACATACGAACATACATACATATATATGCACACACACACACATATACATGCATATATATATATATGGTGATGTATTTCTTGGCCATAAATCCTTTTGTGGGGGAATAAATTAACTTACAAAGTGTTAATTTATATAATTTAAAATATTTTAAATTATATTTTTAAGAGAATTATCAATGTTCTTTTTCCTTTATTTCTCTTTCTATTATCTCATGTTTATAAAATACAGTTTGGAATTCCATTAAGAAATCATGTCCTGTAAAAGAAGATGGAAAAAAAAATCTTACCTGAAAGTTAACACTGACACAATAGCTTGGTAGTTATGGTCTACTCAATGCAAGATCAGAAACTAATATAAATCAGTCATTTGACTGCGGCCATGCTGGAGCATCACCTTTATTCGAGCAAATCGACCCCGGGACTTATTCTTTGTAAGCCTAGTACTTACTCTATCAGTCTCTTTTGCCAAACTGCCTTGTTATAGGGACGTAAACACACCAGCATCAGTTGGGGAGACAAACACAGACACACAAACATATATTGTATCCCTGGTTTTTATGCGCTAAGCCACTTGGTGTTAAATTGATGGTATTATTAAATTAATATCCAATTTTTTCACCCTTATTTTTGATACACACATACATATATATTTTCTATTTTCTCTCCCTGTTTATTTCTGTGATCCTCTCTGTCGAAGAACGTAGACTTGAAATGTAAAAGACTTTCTCACTTCCTGAGCATTAAACTAATACATTGGTTTGTTGTTTACACACCCGTCTTCGTCTTTTGTTGTTTTTTTTGTTAATTCTCACTATATATAAATATATATATATCTATATATGATATACGACAGGCTTCTTTCAGTTTCCATCCACCAAATCCACTCACAAGGCTCTGGTTGGCCTGAGCTATAGTAGAAGACATTTTGCCCAAGATGCCATGTAGTGGGACTAAACCCGGAACCATGTGGTTAGTAAGCAAGCTACTCACCACACAGCCACTCCTTTATTTTATCAAGCTTGAAATGCTGGAAGGCAAGGTTGACCTTTGCAGGGTTTGGATCCAGAATGTAATGAGCCAGAAGAGATGCTGCTAAGCATTTTTCTAACAACTCTTCCAATTTCAGCCTTAATGATAATAAGAAGAAAGAGAAAAAGAAGAGAGACAATTAAAAATTGTTCAGTTTCAGCCTTGACCATTGATTTTTAAAGTATCAAATATCAGCACATCTGTCTTTACCCAAAATATTGGTTCCAAATTTTGGCACAAGGCCTGCAATTTCGGGGGAGGGGAAAATCAATTATATCGACCCCAGTACTCAACTGGTATTTATTTTGCTGACCTCGAGCGGATAAAAGACAAAGTCAACCTCAGCAGAATTTGAATTTAGAATGCAAAGACAGATGAAATGCCGCTAAGCATTTTGTCCAGCCTGCTAATGATTCTGCCAGCTCATCACCTTTGTCTCCACAAAATATTAGAGTAATTTTTGCTTCATTTATTAATGTGAAGACGAAATAGTTTCCTCCATATAAGGTTTCTTTGTCAAGGTATTGGTCAAACTTAAAAAATTTAAAATACCTTTCATTTTATTAAATACAGCAATTTTTCTGCAGCCATTTCAATTCTCTTAGTGCTTCCAGCCCATGCAAAACACTAACTTAGTCTATGTCAGAAAATTCATGGAACCATATTTTATTTTCAGGTAGAATACTTTCAGATTAGTTTTGGTAGTGCCAAATGTTTGAAGAAGTGGGTTTCATCTGATAAAACCAACTCCACTGCACTTTTAGTGCTTATTTTGCTTAACCTAGATGAAAGATAATGACAACCTAAGCAGAGATCACTGAGGTGCAAAACTGAATACTCCTAATTGATTTAGCTTTGTCTTTGACTGTTTTCTGTTAACTTCAGCACTAATATAGAAATTGGATATAAATACTTGATCTCATTAATAGTGTTTTATCCCCTTAGTATCGTACCTTAAATTTGTCTCTCTCTCTTTGTGTATGTTTGAGCTGACATAAAGTGTAAATGAACTTAGCTGTTCTCAGATAACCCCTGTAACATCTCATCGTATTTCTCTTTGTATTTTATCATCATTTTTCTCTGTACACTACTAAACAATATTAAGATACATTTCTGGAAAGTAAATATATATTTCGTTGTATCTCAGGAGGGTCATTGTGCCAATAATGAATACATGCACTGGTACTGTTTCACTTTTTTTATTACTGTTTGTCAACTAGTTAAACTATTTAACCAATTAACTAATTGACTAAGGTGGTGAGCTGGCAGAATTGTATGCACGCTGGGCAAAATGCTTTGCAGTATTTCATCCAACTTCACTTTCTGAGTTCAAATTCCACGGAGGTCCACTTTGCCTTTCATCCTTTCGGGGTCAATAAAATAAGTACCAAGCAAGTATTGGGGTCAATGTAATTGACTTACCCCTTCACCCAAAGTTGCTGGCCTTGTGCCAAAATTTAAACCCAATTAACTAATTGATTGTTTGATTAACTGTTTTGGTTAGTCACTCAATCAGCTTAGTTTATCAAAGACCTTTCATCACCATTTTCCCACTCATTAATGACATGCCCTCTCTACTTCAGATCTATCTGTCTCAGGTTTGTCAAAAGGACTTTAATAAACCTAGCTAATTGATTAACCAAATTAATTAATTGGTTAAATGCTTAACTAATTGACTAATAATAATTACAGAAATAGAACCAGTGCATGTGTTTATTATTGGCATAATGACCTTCCCAAGATATGATAAAACTTGTTTCAACTCATTGGTTCAAATCAAGAATGTTGCAAACGAAATACGAAAACAAAATCAATTTATAAATATCTACTTTCCACCTCTCCTATACTTCACTGAAAATCATTTAATTTTCACCAACTGTATAACCAATCAAGAATTGTATCCAGGTTGCTCTGGCTCAGGAATGAAATTTGCTTAGAGTTGCAAACCCAGGTCCTAGATGTTTTACTAATGAGGTCTTCTTGCTTTTTTGTTGTTTTTAAAATTTGTTTTGGTTCTTTGAGGAGAAATTTATCTTCAAGCTTCTTATGCACTGTTTTGTAAACCCGAGAAGAGTACTCAGGAGTACAAATTTTGACTTTCAACCCTGCAAAACTTTTAGGAGGTGCACTTGCACCTCTTGCACTCCCTGTTCCCAGGCCATTCCAGGGTGGTACGAATGCTTGTCCATGAGTTCATTAGGTTCCTACTAGTAGTTCAATGACAGTTTTGAAAGTGATTACCCCTCCCCACAACCTCTGTTGGTCTTTACCTCCACTAATTAAGTACATATCATATACTATATAAAGCAGTGATAATTTTGGAGCCAAAGAACTTACAGCATTCTGAATTCATAATTATATACCATACCTCATCTTATTATCTCATCTGTCTTTGTATAATTAACACATAACCATTTATAATCATTACTCTTTACACTCAAAACAAAATTTATATTTATGTACTCATTCTACATATTTTATTATATATGCACTTGTATATAACATTTGCTTTCCCTTCAGTACACAATCTACTTTCATTTTGAACATATTTACATCATTCCATAAAATTTATTTTCAATTTCATAATTTATGTATGCATTCTGTGTGTCCACTTTCATCTTCAGCATTTATGTACCTGTTCTCCTCTTGTTCTTCCTCTTTCAACATTTATATACACACTTTACATAACGCTCCCTTACACATCATTCAATACAGTAATTTTAATCAACGTAATGCAATTTTCCTTACATATATTAATAACACCTCGAAGGAGGTGCTTTTTCCATTCTCCAAAGTGAATGGAGCTTTGGCCGGGAGAACCTGATGTCATCAGAGAGCATCCAACATTCATCAGGTGTTTCAACCCAGAATTGTTTTTAAAATTTGTTTTGGTTCTTTGTTCTAATTATTATTAGTCAATTGGTGAGTTAGCAGAAGTGGCCAAATCACTCCTAATCTCCTCCAATACAGTAATTTTAATCAATATAATGCAATTTTCCTTACATATGTATTACACAACATCTTACTAAACACTCACATCATCTATGCTTCATGAAATATCTTGTGTGTGTATATATATATATATATAAAAATATATATATATATATAAATTCTGTTTTTAAATGTCTTGCTTCGAGAGCTACATTCGGTACGATTCGTTTATTTTTTGGTAGTAATGACTTTGAAAGTCCTTCCTAGCATGTGGCATTTATGTGTAACTAGCAGTATCGCCCGGCGTTGCTCAGGTTTGTAAGGGAAATAACTATAAAGCATTTTTAGAGAGTTATAGCCAAAAAATAGCAAAAATATGGAAAAAAATGATGGTAAATTTTTTTTGAGAGTTAAAAAAGGTGGAGTTGCGTCCCCTAGACAGTTTGTGGTTTGTGTTTCTGATTCTCGACCCCCATGTCGAATTTATCGATTTTTTTCAGAACTGGGGGAACTTTTCAAAATTTTCGCTGCGTTAGTTTTGAATTATGACATTGGGCTATGTGTGTGTCAAGTTTCATCAGAATCGGTTGAAAGCCGTGGTCAGGGTGAGGGTACAAGCAAACAGACACACAGAAACACACACAGACAAACTGCCGTTTATATAGAGAGAGATAATGCCCTCTATATAATATAAATAAATATTTTCAAGTGAAAAAATTTTCTGATTTTTTTCTCTTATGAGGTTTTTCATGCTAACTACCTGATAATTTCTTGTTAAGATTTCTTATTAAGATTTTATCCTTAATTGTTATATATATATATATATATATATATATATAATTAGAAAAAAAACACCTTTTATCAATTCAAAATGAACAATTAAATTACACCATCTAGAAAATTACATATAATAGAAAAGTTAAAATTAAAATAACAATAAAATGTAAAGATTAAGTAAATTACAAAAATTGTACTTCTTATAATATTTTAATTAATTGTTGGAAGAATCTATTACTTTCATAGTTTTGGGTGAAATGACATAAAAAACATGTATGTGAAGCATGGCTGGTGAAGAAGATATTGAAATTTTAGCAGTGAAAGCTGTTCAAAAATTTAAGCCAGTGATGAAATTATAAAATTGTCCACAAATTTTGGCTGTTAGTAAAAAGATATTAAAAAAAAAACAAAAACCCTTCTAATTTGCATACAGTCCTAAAGGGGAAAAGATATAAAAATTTTATTTGTAAAAATCAATATAATTTTAATTTATTTGTAATTAGAAAAATGAATAAAAAACATGAGAATAAAATACGAGGCATGGATTCAAATTGCTATAGTTGTAATCCAATTAGTTTGTTTATTGAAAATAATTTTGTCAGAGAGGATAGTATAGGAGATGATCAAGATCAGAAACTTTTTAAAGGGTTAAAAGAGTGCTGGAAATATATCATAGCCATCATTCTTAAAGTATAAATGCTTTTCATTGGATAATATCAGCCTGGTTTCATTTGATGAAACTGTGAAGCTTCCCTAGAGGAATGATAATGGATTTAATCATCTCTTTATCACTGGTACAAGCAATAAAAGTCTGTGTTCTGAATTTGATAGGACCTATGAACGACATTTTATAGCACCTAATGCATACCCAGATCAAGTTGAATGTAATTTGTTTCGCAGTCTTAGCATGTCACTATTGTTTTCAATTAGAGAATATCTTTTACCAGTTTATGATATTTAGTCAAGATTAGATAATTTTATCAGGTGAAGATGGTTGCAATACCAGACTTGAAATATTTTATGCCCCGGATGATGGCTCCATAATGGTTGCCAGATCTGTACCATTTTATGTTCTTGCTAGTGCCTCATTGGTTGGATGTCAGAGCTTTACTATTTTATATTCTAAACACCAGCTGAACGCTTTGCTTACCAAGTCCCAACCATT
>NC_043017.1:22480087-22495087 GCF_006345805.1 Octopus sinensis | reverse complement strand
CTGTGTCACGCTGAATCTCCTTGAGAACTACGTTAACGGTACACGTGTTTGTGGATTGCTCAGCCACTTACATGTTAATTTCACGAGCAAGCTGTTCCGTTGATCATATCAGCTGGGACCCTCGTCATCGCATCCGACGGAGTGCTCCTATCCTATATGTATATATATATACACACACACACACACACATGTTTAGGTGTAGCTCTGTGGTAAGAAGTTTGTTCCCCAACTACATTGTTGTGGGTTCAGTCCCACAGGGTGGCAGCTTGGGCAAGTGTCTTCTACTATAGCCTTTTGTTGATCAAAGCTTTGTGAGTGGATATGGTTAACAGAAACTGAAAGAAGCCTGCTACACACATATATATGTATATCTGTGTATATGTGTGTGTGTGTTTCTGTCTGCTTGTCTGTCTATCTCTCTTTGTCTGTGTTTTCCCACTCCATTACTTGAAAACTGGTGTTGGTGTGTTTATGTTTCTATAACCTAGCAGTTCATCAAGAGAGACTTATAAAATACCAGGCTTAAGAAAACAAAAAGAAAGAAAGCATGGCCACAGTCTAATGACTGAAACAAATAGAGAATAAAAGATTCAATGGGCTTCTTTCGCTTTCTGTCTACCATCAACCAAATCCACTCGCAAAGCTTTTGTTGGTCCTATCATGCAGTAGGATTGAACCTAAACCATATGCTTGAAAATTAAAACACATAACCACACAGTCACACATACATGTATTCTAACGCTGCAAGCTGGCTGAAACGTTAGCATGCTGGGCAAAATGCTTAGCAGTATTTCATCTGTCTTTATGTTCTGAGTTCAAATTCCACCGAGGTTGACTTTACCTTTCATCTTTTCGGGGTCGATAAATTAAGCACCAATTGCGTACTGGGGTCGATCTAATCGACTAGTCCCCTCCCCCAAAATTTCAGGTCTTGTGCCTACAGTAGAAAAGAATATACATATATTCTGTATGCGTGTGTGTGTGCAGTAAATTATCTCCTGTATCCTATTAAACTGTGTAGGGCACCATGAATATTTAGCTTTGATGTAGTGGTTTAAAATACATCAGAGTGTCAGATACTTAATTTTTCTCCAAGATGTTAACCAAAGTTGAATTAAAGGCATAAAGCCTATAATTATGGGCTTCGAAAAATAGGGGGCTACAGTATTCATGCTCCATTCAAAAGGCATTGGAAATTATAAGTGAATATGGCTTCTACTGAGAAATTGGGTTAGGTTTAAATACATACATTGCATGCATATATATACACATATATATATATATATATATATATGTGTGTGTGTGTGTGATGTATGTATGTATTGATTGCATGGATGTTTAATGGCGTGGATGTACTCACCAAGGTCTATAGAGAGTGGTTAATGTAATAAAGACATCAAAGATAAGGTGTTCCATTTAAAAGACTCCTTATGTATCTGAGATATTCACAGTGATTAACCATTAAGGAAACACACTGTAAAGATTCTTTCATCAAAATATTAACAGTTCAAATGTTTCCTGAGATGGCAGGCATTGCGCTGGTGCATAAGTGCTTAAAGGATAATGTTCTCATTGGTAGGTTTTAAACAGGAATCAGTATAATGCTTTGATCCTTTTGTGCTTTATGGCATTACGGTTAGAATATTATCTCTGATTGAAATACGACCTCTGCTTGGTGTGATAAAGATGGTGTTCCAGTGGTTTTATAAAACAAACAGGAAAAGAATTGTTGGGAAGAAATTAACACAGTGGCATAGTTAGAGTGTAAACTGTCTGGGGCGGTCCTCAAAATGGCTCACCCCCACGACCTAATAGTGGAGGTGTGGTGATGGTAGTGGAGGGGCTGCCAATACAACATAATCATCATCACCACATCATCATCATCATTATCATCATCATTGTTTAACGTCTGCCTTTCATGGTGGCATGGGTTGGACGATTTGGCAGAAGCTGGTCAGGCAGAAGGCTACCTCACGTTACTGTGTCTGTTTTGGCAGGGTTTTTACAGTTGGATGTCCTTCCTAAGACCAACCACCCTGCAGAGTGGACTGAATGCTTTTTACATGGCACCTGCACAGGCGAGGTCAGTTTTGGCATGATTTTTACAGCCCTTCCAAATGCTAACCACTTGATAGTGTGGACTGGATGCTTTTTACATGGCACCAGCACCGGCAGGGTCACCAAGTAACTTGCAAGACAAGAAATTTTGCGAGGAGGGAATCTTGTGTCAGATAATGAAAGGTCAGAGGGAGACAGAGAGACAGAAACAGGTATCTTGCTATAGAGGAAGTACATGGTTACCTAGTCAGAGAGAGAGAGAGAGATACATATATAAAATGCTGCTCCCCCATGATGCCGCTGAGGTGAACCATCTTCATTTGTTTCTGATATCAGTGAATTAATAAATTCACATTCTTCATTTTTATAAAAATATTTGTTATTAAGGAATTCAGACATCTTCATGGGCCTGGAAACAGGAGGTGCAGGGGGTGCTAGAGCACCTAAAATTTTTGTTGGGTGAAGAATCAAAATTTGCGTCCCTACTTACTTTTCCCAGGTTTTGAAAGCAGTTCATAAAAGTGATCTGTAAGAAGCGGTTTGAAGTTAGGTTTCTTCTCAAAGAACAAAGAACAAAAATAAACAACAATATCAAAATCTTGTTTGTAAAAAAAATTTGGACCTGGGTTTGCACCCCAAAACAAATTTCATTCTCGAACCAGTTGACACCATGTTCGCTGACCTGTAACTGGTTTCTGTCTTTGAATTGTGGTCATGATGTTCCATCGTGGGCAATTTAGGGTCTCACCTTCAGGGCTCTTTCATGATCATATAAACTACAGTATTTATTTTGTAGAATGGTTAATTTTATGCCAATAAGTATAAAAACACATCATCATCATCATTTTAACTTTACTGAGCAACAGTGTTGAGCAGTGATGTGTATAAATACAAACTTGTTACCGGTTCAAATATAGTTGAGTCCCATTCGAACCTGTAAGATAGTCATTTGCTGTGTTGTTGTCACTAAGAAAATTTCTCAATGTAGACGAATAGGTTTGAATATACACAGTACCCTCTAACCAGTTGGAAGAGCTTTCAGCTGAATGAATTGATCCTGGATTGGAGCCATTATAGAAAGAAAAAAGAAAATATCACTATTTGTATATAAATGAGTAAATGTGATTAAATGCATTAATAAGGGGGACACACACATGTATACACACACACATTATATATATATATATATATATATATATATATATATATCGTTGTGAGTGCCACCTGACTGGCTCCCGTGCTGGTGGCACATAAAAAGCACCATTTGAGCATGGTCGATGCCTGTACCGCCTGACTGGCCCTCATGCTAGTGGCGTGTAAAAAGCACCCATTACACTCTTAGAGTGGTTGGTGTTAGGAAGTGCATCCAGCTGTAGAAACATTGCCAGATCAGATTGGAGCCTAGTACACCCTTCTGACATAGCAGTCCTCAGTCAAACTGTCCAATCCATGTCAGCATGGAAAGCGGGCATTAAACGACGACGATGATGATGATATATGTGTGTGTATGTGTGTGTGTGTGTGTTTGTATGCATACATATGTATCTATATATTTGTATGTGTGTATATGTATATCTTAAACCTAGCACTTATCCCATCCACCTCTGTTGCTGAACCACTAAGTTATGGGGACATGGGGACATAAACACACCAACACCGGTTGTCAAGTAGTAGTGGGGGACAAATACAGAAATAAAGATGCATACACACACACACACACACACACACACATACACACACACACCCATACATACATACAATGGGCTTCTTTCAGCTTCCATCCATCTACCATATTCACTGAAGGCTTTGGTTGACCTGAGGCTACAGCAGAAGACACTTGCCCTAGGTGCCATGTAGTGGGACTGAACCCAGAAACATGTGGTTGAAAAGCTAGCTTTTTACCATACATCCATGCCCCAAGTCTACATTTATTGAAGATTTGCGTCTTTTCCACCATTGCGTTCGTATGTCCTTCATTTCTTTGTATTATGACTTTCTCAACTCTAGGGATTTCAGTACGTATTCAGTCAGTGCTCGAGCATTTGAGAACGCACTGGCATTTCAATGCTTGCCTTGACCTCTATGTGTGAGTGTGTGTGTGTGCATGCATGTGCATGTGAACCTCTATTCATTTATGTCTGATTAAACCTACAACAGTAAAGTCATTTAACCAGTTTTCTATGAAGTCATCTGTACCCTCCCTTATGTTTTATTGTGATAACAGAGACGGAGAGAGAGAGAGAGGGAGGGAGGGAGAGAGAGGGAGGGGGGAGATAGAGATAGAGAGAGAGAGAGAGAGAGTGAGAGAGAGAGTGGATCAGGACAAATGTCCTTGTGTTAATTACAAAGCAGGGACGAAACATTCAGATAACATCATCAATGTGAATGAAGCTAAATGTTTTGTGTTCAAGTATTAGTTACGGGTGAAATAATAGTGAGACAAAGGCTTTATCATTTGGTCGTGGCTGCATTGAATGTGAGGGAGATCACTAAATGGTATGCGTTCATTTATATTAGTTTCCCAGCGAATGCTGGGAGGAGCGAAAAAGGATCTAATTTGATAACGCAACACATACATAGATGCACACAGACACACACAGAGCTGCCTGTCTGTCCGTCTATCTTTCTATAGCTATCTAAATATGTGTATATCTATATATTCTCTCTCTCTCTCTCTCTCTCTATATATATATATATATATGACTGAAACAATTAAAAGAATAATAGAACAGACAGACAGACCAGACATACACATACACACATATAGATAGCAACAGACAGACATATATATATATATATATATATATATGTCTGTCTGTTGCTATCTATATGTGTGTATGTGTATGTCTGATCTGTCTGTTTGTTCTTTTATTCTTTTAATTGTTTGTCATTTGACTGTGGCCTTGCTGGAGCACCACCTTTAATTGAGCAAATCAACCCCCAAGACTTACTCTTTGTAAACCTAGTACTTATTCTATTGGTCTGTTTTGCCAAACTGCTAGGTTACTGGGACGTAAACACACCAGCATCATTTGTCAAGTGATGTTGGGGGACAAACACAGACACAAAGATGCACACACAGACATATATATACATACCTACATACATATATTATATGATGGGCTTCTTTCAGTTTCTGTCTACCAAATCCATTCACAAACTTTTGGTTGACCCGAGGTCATAGCAGAAGACACTTGCCCAAGGTGCCATTCAGTGGGACTGAACCCAGAACCATGTGGTTAGGAAGCAAGCTTCTTATATATATATATATATATATATATATATATATATGCATTCATAGATATATCTGTACATGAGTATATGTATATTGTTGTTGTTTAAACCCAGGTAAATGTTAACCGCGCAGTCATAAGACCAAAAGTATTTCATCTGTGACCTTCCTGTCGTTTTAGAGTTATCTAGGATAACTGATAGAATAAGTAATACCAGACTTAAAAAGAAAGCAAAATAATAATAATAATAATAATAATAATGATAATAATACAAGACTCCAGGAGCTCCAACAAAACCTGTGATAAAAAGAAATAAAAATAATGGATTCAAATTTTGCCATAAGGAGGGGGTTAGTCAATTACATTGACCCCAGTATTTCACTGGTACTTAATTTATCGACCCCGAAAGGATGAAAGGCAAAGTGAACCTTAGTGCAATTTGAACCCGGAATGTAGTGATGGATTAAATACTGCAAAGCATTTCGTCCAGTGTACTAACGAGTCTGCTAGCTTGTTACATCATCATCATCATCATCATCGTTTAACGTCCGTTTTCCGCGCTAGCACGGGTTGGACGGTTTGACCGGGGTCTGGAAAGCCAGAGGCCTCTCCAGGCTCCAGTCTGATCTGGCAGAGTTTCTACGGCTGGATGCCCTTCCTAACGCCAACCACTCCGCGAGTGGATTGGGTGCTTTTTACGTGCCACCTGCACAGTGGCCGGGGGGTCTGGCATCGGTCACGATCGGTTCGAGCTTTTCTAGAGCTGAGTTGGGGGGGGGTCTAGCTGAGAAAGGTTCCACCAGTGGAAAGAGAGGGAGAGATAGTGGGGGGGTGCAGAGGCCTCTCCAGGCTCCAGTCTGATCTGGCAGAGTTTCTACGGCTGGATGCCCTTCCTAACGCCAACCACTCCGCGAGTGGATTGGGTGCTTTTTACGTGCCACCTGCACAGTGGCCGGGGGGTCTGGCATCGGTCACGATCGGTTCGAGCTTTTCTAGAGCTGAGTTGGGGGGGGGGTCTAGCTGAGAAAGGTTCCACCACCAGTGGAAAGAGAGGGAGAGATAGGGGGGGGTGCAGAGGCCTCTCCAGGCTCCAGTCTGATCTGGCAGAGTTTCTACGGCTGGATGCCCTTCCTAACGCCAACCACTCCGCGAGTGGATTGGGTGCTTTTTACGTGCCACCTGCACAGTGGCCGGGGGGTCTGGCATCGGTCACGATCGGTTCGAGCTTTTCTAGAGCTGAGTTGGGGGGGGGTCTAGCTGAGAAAGGTTCCACCAGTGGAAAGAGAGGGAGAGATAGTGGGGGGGTGCAGGTAATATAAGGAAGCACCAGTGGGGAAGGTTGGATAAGGAGGAACGGTGACAAGGAATGGGTTGGTGCAGAAGAAATAAAAACGTAGGATATCACGAGACGGGGAGGGGACTGGAAGGAGATGGTCGGATTGAGGCAGTGACAGATTCTAAACAGGAGGTAACGTAAGATCAGTGGGGCAGTTAATGAGCTGCGGTGCTAGCAGCTTGACTTGGTGGGGGGGAAGGGGTAGTACACAGTGAAAGCATGTGAGAAGGAGGGGTAGGAGGGGAGACACACGCAATGGTGGTGGGGGAGGAGGAGGGCATATCCGGTGTAGATGGTGAGAACAGTGTTCACCGGTATTGGTGGTGGGGATGAGAACAGTGTTCACCGGTATTGGTGGCGGGGGTGGGAGGGCGGGGGCACCGCCGAATGGCGTAGAAATATGAAAATTAAGGATTGAAGGGTTAAAGTGTTAAATTTCGTAGAGAGAAGATAGGAAAAACGAAGCAGTTATTGTATGAGTACAGACGTTTAACAATAGTAACGTATGAGGTACGAAAGTTAATGGGATAAAAATGTTTTTGCAACTTGCTGCGATTATAAAGGCCGGAGGCCGCTGTTGGAGAAGAAAGGAAGTCTAAAAATTGGGAATCGTAAACCGTAATGGCGACTAAGAAGAAGAAGAAGAAGTAGAAGAAAAGAAAAAGAAAAATGGCGGAGAAATATGAAAATTAAGGATTGAAGGGTTAAAGTGTTAAATTTCGTAGAGAGAAGATAGGAAAAACGAAGCAGTTATTGTATGAATACAGACGTTTAACAATAGTAAACCTTAATAATAATGATAATTATTATTTCCACTCGAAGCACAAGGCCTCAAATTTGGGGGAAGCAATTAAGTTGATTACATTAATAATAATAATAATAATAATAATGATAATAAATACTGGGTTCAATTTTTTTTTCACTAAACCCTTCAAAGCAGTACCCTAACATGGCTGCAGTCCAATGACTGAAACAAATGAACGGGTTGCGGATCCGTGGAATAAGCTGCCGGACGAGATAGTGAAGATGCCGATGACCGCTCGGTTCAAAGTCTCCCTTGACAAGAAATGGCCTGAACTCTTTGTATGAACACCACCCTGTACATAACTCCATGTCCCCCTACATGGCCTTGCTTTTCGCTTTTTGAGCCAAAAAATTAACTTAACTTAACTTAACTTATAAAAGGTTCCCTGTAGTTGTATACTTCAGCTTATTCAGAAGACTATATCTGGCTAATGTAGTAATTGTTTTAGAGTTTTAAAAATCTCTAAAATCTGTGTAAGCATTTTCAGCTGGTGATATCCAATCATTTGTTTTTTCTCAACACTTTAACAACATTATTATCATTACAAACAAATTGTTATTTCCATTTCCTTAATGATTGCTCGCACATTAATACTCTAATGAAAAACAATTGATCTCCTTCACTAACAGAGTGGTATTTTGACATTATTGAAATCCCAGCTGGTCCCTACTTAATATTTAGGTCTATAACATTCATACAGCTCCTCTTTTAATAACCCGGCTAGTTGTTAGAAAGTAGGATCAGATGAATAAAAATCTGCCTAAAAGTTTTTTTTTTTTTTCTTTCAGAAATGTCTTTAACAAACATGTATAAAAGAATGTATTTCAAGGAGGCAAAAAAACAAAAAAAAAACAAAAAAAAAACACACACAAAAATCACATAGATGAGGAGAAAATGTGGAGACAGAGTGATAGAAAGGTTTACAATTATATTTTTTGAATTGGCTAATGACAGACAAATTGGAGCCAGTATTGGGAAAAAAAAGAAGAAAAACATCACTATCTGTATAAATATGTGTGAATGTAATAAAATATATTAATAACGAATATATATATATTTATAACAATAAGGGTTTTGCTACAAGTTGCTTGACCACAGCCCGAAAATTTTAGAAATAGCAGCCAAAGGACTACTATTTTTTCTACAAAAATATGTCTCCAGAGACAACAATATTTGTAACTCACATATGGCAAAGAAAAATAATGAAATCAAACAGTCTTCGGTTAATTATGGACGTACGTTTCTGGATTAGAATCATAAGATTAATTTCCTTCATCAACATAATATTATTCCGATAAATAAATCTAGAAATGCTAGGAAAACTTACCCCTTATATTTCCGACCAAACGTCATCAGAACATATAAAAGCTAATCAGCATATCCACATTTATATAGACAGGTGCAACTTGTTGCAAAACTCTTATTGTTATAATTATATATGTTTTTACCAAATATGGTCCTTTTCCATACCGAAATACTACTAGGTGAAATTTGTTGATTTTATTAAATTAATTATCTTTCACCCTATATCTGTAATGATTATATATATATATATATATATATACATCAGGGATGTGCCGCCTGTGTAGGCAAGGTAGGCAGAGCCTTCCTTGAATAAAATAGATCAACAGCAACGTTTTCCTTTTATGGCAAACTAATTCAATAAAATTATGAAGGTTACTCTTATTACTATGCATAAAATGCAAAATATTATATTTCTTTTTGTAGATTAGGTAGGCATAATTTGCACCCCCAGTGATTTTCAGTCTCAGTATTTACCTATGCATAGTACTGCTGTAGTACATGCACTCCATACACTCCTACAACAGTTTTCTTTAGGTGCTATAAAGGCAGAAGTAAACACAGGGTTTACTGTAGCTGGCTATAAGTTCTTGTGGTTGTGAAAAGAATAGGCATAATAAGAGGTCACAAGAGTGGCCATAGGGACAAGAATGGGCCCCAACTATGCAAACCTGTTCATTGGCTACGGTAAGGCCCAAATATTCCCACAATTGATATAATGGCTGTATAGTTTGGGAGTGGAACCAGTGAATTGTGGGAATATTTGGGCCTCACCGTAGCCAATGAACAGGTTTGCATAGTTGGGGCCCATTCTTGTCCCTATGGCCACTCTTGTGACCTTTTATTATACCTATTCTTTTCACAACCACAAGGACTTGGATGAAGTACTTTTTTGTTGATCCTACCTATACTGGAACAGTAAATGATATATATGTGTGCATGCATGCACACACACACACACACACACACACACACACACACACACACACACACACACACACACATACATGTATATATTTATATGCATGCATGCATTTTTAAGTCATTGCATCCAATTTTAGAATATGTTTCATAATGTTGTATGTGGCACCTAAAAGAGCTGATGACAAGGAGGGCATTTGATTGTAAAATATTACTTCAGAAAAAGTTGTCTAACCCATGCTCTCATGAAAAATTAAATGTAAAACTCTAATTTTATATATATACATACATGCATATATACATAAAAGTAGAACGTTGGAATGAATGCTCAACACCACATTGGTGGATAAATAATTTCTTTATTTATGAATTAAGGCTACAATTGGTTCCATGCTAAGAAGAATGGGAAAATTCAAGCATCTTAATTTTTCAAGCCAATCCCATGGAGAAAGGTGTTTGCTTCCATTTTGGAAAACAACCTCGTTTCATTTATGGGATTTCACTTATGTGAATTTATGAGAAATTTCCATGAATGAAATGAGAAAGTTTTTAGCAAATTGCAGGTGAACATTTTTCTCCATGTGATCGACTTGAAAAGTTGTTAAGATACTTGGATTTTCCCACTCTTCTTAACATGAAACCAGTGGTAGTGTTAATTCACAAATAAAGAAATATATACATATACTCTTTTTTTACTCTTTTACTTGTTTCAGTCATTTGACTGCGGCCATGCTGGAGCACCACCTTTTAGTCGAGCAAATCGACCCCGGGACTTATTCTTTGTAAGCCCAGTACTTATTCTATCGGTCTCTTTTGCCAAACCGCTAAGTGACGGGGACGTAAACACACCAGCATCGGTTGTCAAGCAATGCTAGGGGGACAAACACAGACACACAAACACACACATATATATATATATATACATATATACGACAGGCTTCTTTCAGTTTCCGTCTACCAAATCCACTCACAAGGCATTGGTCAGCCTGGGGCTATAGTAGAAGACACTTGCCCAAGATGCCATGCAGTGAGACTGAACCCGGAACCATGTGGTTGGTTAGCAAGCTACTTACTACACAGCCACTCCTGCGCCTATATTTATAAATAATCGAAAGATTTTCAAAATTTGTTTATTACAGTATTACTCTCATTAAATTCCAATCTAACACATGCTTCTGCTTGATAGATGTCCGAATGACTTTTGATATGGCATTTATGTGCATTTAGTTGATTCAGTTGCAGTATAGATTCATCTCAAGTACACATTCCTATGCATCTTTGTTCAAGATTTTACCCATGCTAGTGGGTCAGAGAGCTAATAAGAGACCTGCTTAGATCCAAATCCATATTCCTTTACATTTTATATATATGTGTATATATATATTATATAAATTAAATTAGAGATAAAGCCACTATTAGGCAAATCAAACAATGAAAAACATAAACCAAAGCATAAAAATAAAAATAATAATAATTAATATAATATACAAAATATATAAAATTTAAAAAATTTAAATTATTTAAATTTAAAATTAAAATTATTAATTTATATTTATAGATTTAAAAAATTTTGATATATATATATATATATATATATGTATATTTTATTTATTTATTTTAAAAAAATAAAAAAAATTTTTTTTATTAAATATATATAACTATCAAAAAGTATTAAGAAGTTTAATATAAGATAAAAAGTATATATTATATATATATATTTGTTTGGCTGTGTGTCCATTTTCCCAGACTGGCATGGGTTAGATGAATCTAGTGGCAAATTTTCTACTGCGTGACACTCTTATTTTCACAAACCCAAGTAAAATATTTGCTTGTTTCATTCCGCTGATCCCAAAATATGAAAAGGTAAAAAAATAAATGCCAAAAAGGAAAATGAAACAACCACCCACAAACAGAGAATACTTAACTTTAGCCAGATTTGAACCTTTACCTTATGCTTTGCATTGAAGATAGAATTGATTGAGGGGGAAAAAAATATCCTTTTTACAAATACAACATGGAATACTAAATAATCTAATTGGATCCGAAAGTTCATCCTATACTCTATATTGACCGATAAATAATTAAAGGGTATTATGGAAATTTTCCATCGTTAGCCTTGACTGTTATACTTCTATGTATGCATGTGCGTGTGTGCGAGAGAGAAAGTTTGTGTGTGCGTGTGCGTGTGAGTCAGTTTCAAGGAAGCATGCATGTTGCGTATACTTGGTTGTGGCCTTCTCATGCTGTTTCAGGATCAGTGTCTGTGAATGCACCGTGCCACAACCAATGCTGTGTGAATGGAAACCTCTCGGTTGCAGTGGTCGATACATTTGTATTTCGCTATATAAACAGTTTAATTATGGGTTTATTTAGTTATTCAACTTGAAAAGCAAAAAAAAAAAAAAAAAAAGAAATACAAAAGAAAAAAAAATAATAATAATAATTTACTTGTTAAAAACCAATCGGAAAAAACAAATAAAAAGTACAATATATATATATACACAGAGCACATGTGCATTTGCATGTGTGTGTATGTGTGTGTGTATATATATATATATATATATGTGTGTGTGTGTGGTATGAGTATATATATATATGTGTGTGTGTGTGTGTATATATATATATATGTATGTATATATATGTATGTATATATATATGTATGTATATATATATATGTATATATATATGTATATATATATGTATATATATATGTATATATATATGTGTGTATATATATATGTATATATATATGTTGTGTATATATATATGTATATATATATGTGTGTATATTATATGTATATATATATATGTGTGGTATATATATATATATGTGTGTGTATATATATATGTATATGTATGTATATATATGTATATATGTATATGTGTATATATATATATATGTATATATATGTATATATGTGTATATATATATATATATATATATATATATATATAAAATATGCACACACACCCAACACACACACACATATACATATATACACATTTATATACACACATATGTTTATATATATATAGATATGCACGCACACATGTATACATATATACATACATATAGATAAAGATACACACACATACATATTACACACACACACACTCTTGTATGAATTGCATTTATTTTTACAACTGATTTGGCCTGAGATCATGCTTTAGGATTAAAACAATTGCTTCATGCTAGAGTTACTGTAACCCTCAAAAACACATTAATTCCAAATAATAATCTATGTTATTTGGTTTGAATGTGTTTCGTCATACATCTATGGCTGTGGCTGCCAATACTCCACTTCCCTGTATCCCAGAGATACTCTTTGTAGGTTTATTTCAAAGGGGGGAAAAATGTGCTGTAGAAGTGTAATGCTTGTTCTTTTGATCTTGCAATAAATCCATGTAAAATGCAAACATGTTAGGTGAGTTTTGTCATAATTACCCCTGATGCATCTGGACTGTGTTTTTTTGTGTTAATACACACACATACACACACACACACACACATGTGTACATGTCTACATGTACACATCTATTTATCTGTTTACCTCTCTATCTGTTCTTCAATCTCTCTCTCTCTCTCTCTATCCATCTGTCTGTCTGTCTGTCTGTTTCTGCATTTCTCCATGCATGCATATCTAATCATTATCTAGATAACTATCTGTGTGTGTGTATGTACATATATATATGTATGTGTATATATATGTATGTGTATATATATGTATATATATGTATGTATGTATATATATGTATTTATATATATATATATGAATGTATATACATACACACACGCACATATATATTTATTACTTTTACACACACACATATATGTAAACACACACATACACATACACATACATATATATATCATACATAAAAATATTACATATATTATATATATATATATATATATATATATATATATATATATATATATTGCATGCATATGTTACCTTTCTCTCTCTCTCTTACCTAGCTTTCACTCACAAATGAATGCAACCTGGTACATGTACCATGCTATCATTAGTTGTTGTAGGTACCTATCTAGTTGTGAGCAGACACAGATAATCTCGGCCTGTAGTACTCATTAACAGTAAAGTATGGAAAACGGACGTTAAATGATGATGACAATGATGATGTGCAGATAATCAATTTGATTTGGAAAATTCGCAAGTCTGTTCCATTATCATGCCAGTATGGTGGGTATGTGTTTTCGATTTGCACAATATATAACGTATATGGCTATGTGGTTACGAAAATCACTTTGGAACCATGTGGTTTTGGGTTCAAGCCTGCTGTGTGGTACCTTGGGCAAATGTCTTCTATTGTCCTGGGCTGATTAATTCTCTGGGGGTGTATCTGCTAGATAGAAATTGCATGTATGGAAGCTTAATATATAAATATATATATATATATATATAATATATATATATTATAATCATTGTTTAACTTCTGCTTTCCATGCTAGCATGGGTTGAACGATTTGACTGAGGACTGGCGAACCAGATGGCTGCACCAGGCTCCAACCTAATCTGGCAGAGTTTCTACAGCTGGATGCCCTTCCTAATGCCAACCACTCTCAGAGTGTAGTGGGTGCTTTTATGTGCCACCGGCACGAGGCCAGTCAGGCGGTACTGGCAACGGCCATGCTCAAATGGTGTTTTTTATGTGCCACCTGTACAGGGACCAGTCAGCGGCACTGGCAACGATATATATTCTTTCATTCTTTTATTTGTTTCAGCCATTAGACTATGGCCATGCTGGGGCACCACTTTGAATTTTTAGGTGAATGGATCACCCCAGTAGGTTTTTTTAAGTTTGGTACTCATTGTATCACTTGTCAATCGATGCTGTTACATCCCTGTAGCCTAACTGTTCGAGATGAGAGGCCAGTAGAATGTTTACCAGACTTAAATGACCCTGAGTACTGGTGTTGGTGTGTTCAACTAAAGCCTTCCAAAGCAAAACCCCATAACCACATGTCAATGATGAAGATGAGTAAAGGGTAAAAGATACACAAGCACACACATGCACATGCACAAACACACACACACACACACACACACACACACACACATACCAAAGCATCAGTTGTGGGACTGGCATACAATCAGTAGTGCATTAGAAAAATTACATTGCAGCATTTAGTTACGGTCCTTTACATTCTGAGTTCAAATCCCGCTTTCATCTTTCCATGACTGATCAAATATGTACACATGTCAGATACTTGGCGGGGTTCAGTGTAATTGAATGATCACTCTCTAAAAGATCAATAGGCCAATCACCCATTGATGAATACCTCTGATCACTGAAAGGTCAACTAATTGACTGTATTTATCTGC
>NC_043017.1:22467587-22475087 GCF_006345805.1 Octopus sinensis | reverse complement strand
GCACACATGCAAACATTGCTCAGGAAGATGTGCATAAATTTTACTTATATTTATATATAGATATTATTTATATTTGTTATTTGTATGATTCTTCATTAGATTATGCTAATATATAAGTGGATAGCCGTGCAAAATCAAAAACATCCATTTATCTTTATTAAAACCTTGGCTACAGCGTAGTTTTGAAATTTTTTATTTTCTTATTAAATGCAGGGTTTGTATTTGTATTAATATCTCCAGAAAGCACTGTGAAGGAGACAGAGATAAGCTTCTAGCAATCTGTGTTCCAAGAGTACTTTTGATTTTGGAGCATATCATCTTTTTTACATCTCTTTCATTACTAATGGCCTTTGGAAATGCATGAATATTACAACTGCAATTTATCATTTCTTGATTGAGACTGCTGATTACAGATTTCCAAGCAGAAATGCCAGACATTTAGTGTTTGAAATTTTTAATTTTCCTGAATGGAAAAGAAATGAATTGTCTAGCATATTTTTTTTCTTTTCTTTATACATTAATACCTTATTTGGTATTACATGTTTTTATGTTACCATATTTGTTGCTAATAATCTTCAATGTATTTTTTCATATATATTTACACACACACACACACACACACACATGACATGCACATGTGCACCTGTGTGTGTGTGTTTATATATATATATTTCGTTTTTGGATTTGGTTTGCAAGATTCTTTATATGAGTTCGTGTGTTGAAGCATATTCTGTTGTGTCTGGAGAGAGTCATTCTCTTTTTGTGCCTTATCATTTAACACACTCACCGGTAAAGTTTCCATTTATATATATATATAAATAAACAATATACATATGTGCACTTATGTGTATATGTGTGTGTGTGAGGGATATGCATGTGTGTTTGTGCATATATATATATATATATATATATATATATATTTCAACAATTGAGGGTAAAATTAATTAATTAATCAATTTCACCAAGTATTCAGTATGCAAAGGGACCATTTAAGGCGAATTCAAATTATTACATTATATAAAAGGGCTTAGTAAAATAAATTACTTTGCCGCATACTGAACTCATATTTGCGTGAGTTGAATTGAGCAAACACTATATGAGAGAGGTTTTCTTTAAGTATTAGAAATAGTTTTTAAAAAAGTTTTTTTAGCTGCTATTTCTAATGAGTTCAGTATGCGGCAAAGTAACTTATTTTACTAAGCCCTTTTATATAATATATATATATATATATATATATACAGGATGTGGTGAATAAACTGTTGTCTAAATTACACAAAAATGAAAATAACACTGACATCTCATTTTAACACATATTTACCAAAACTGCATAAAATTATCTTCAAATACTAAAGAGTAAACTTATTCAATAAAATCGCCATTGGCTTCAACCATGGCCTCCTGACGACTTTGGAATCTCCTGCAATTCTTCTGCATAGTCTCCTTGTTTAAGTTGGTGAATGCTGCTATAATCCTTGCCTGCTGTTCATCTTTGGTGTTACAAGGAGTTTTGTTTTTCTCTCACTCAACTACATCCCATACATAATAATCAAGGGGGTTGCAGTCTGGGGAATTAGGTGGCCAGATGCTAGGGGTGATGTGGTTGCAGAAATTGTCTGACAGTCATGACTGGGTTCTCCTGCTTCTGTTGCATGGTGCAGAGTCTTGTTGCCAGACATAGGGTCTTCTATCAGCCACCCTCTCGACCCAGGCAGCACTGCCTCCTGCAGTCACCTGATTTAGGCCTCCATGTTGAGTGTGAGGCTGTGTGGGAAGGTGAATGGAAGCATAACGTTACCATCACTAGTGACCACTCCAAACACCATGATGTTAACTGGATGTTTGATTTTTATCACTCTTGGTTCATGTTTTGGGGACATGGCAAGTCAACAGTTGTTTTGTGTGTTCATCATCTGATCCTGGCAGAAAATTTTCTCATCTGAGAAAAACCAAAGTATGTTTGGTTGGAGGGTATGCTTGAGTTTGTTCAAAATCTTTGTAGCATGGTCTTTCCTTTTGTCCTTGATGGCTTGGGATAAAGTTGGCCCTTTCTCATCTTTTATGAGTAATATTGAATGTCTTCATGCACTACCTGCCTCATAAGAAACTCAGACACTCCCATCTTCCTGGTGATGAACCTGATTGACTTGGAGGGATCATTGTCAATTATGGCCTGGATCTCACCAACCAATTCAGAAATTCTTTTCTCATCAGAATGATCAGAGTGAGTTTTCCGAGCTGCTGTACCTTCATAATCACCATTAGACTCATCCAACTCTTTCCGAATCCTCAGCACTCTCCTCATATTGACACCCACACTCTGAAATGTTCGCATTGGAGCTTCCAGTGCGAATGCCAAGCAGCACAGCATGTCGTTTCCAAATTTCTGGCAGAATGAATTGCATCATGGTGCTGCTTTTCTCACAGACGATACCCAACTGATCCTATTATAATGTGTAGTTGACAAAATCAAAAACAAACAATGCACATGCAAAAGATTAAAAATATAAACTGGCGTTAATTTACCCATTTACGCTTACGGCCATATCACATTGAAAGCACCGGTTCTCGTCTGATCACCAAAGTTAAGCAACGTTGAGCCTAGTCAGTACTTAGATGGGTGACTGCTTGTGAAATCTTGGTGCAGTAAGCATAGCACAATGTTGTCCAACCCATGCTAGCATAGAAAACGGACGCTAAACGATGATGATGATGATGATGATGATCCTGTTCATACATTTGTGAAAATATATATATGCATGTATATTTAGAAGGCTGTATGTTATGGCCGATTAGAGAGTGAACACTGGTTTTGCACCTATAAAGCACTTAGCTGTATAGGTAGTTTGTCAAACTCAAATGACCAGAGGCACATAACCTCACTGCAACTGGAGGGAAGAATGCATCATGGTCAGCCAATTTTGTAAGCAAAAAATTCTGGAATTCTGAAAATTCTACTGGCAAAATCTTGGGCAAGGTGGAGTTATCCTTCTTAGATTGGTTCCAGTTTCATCTAAGTCAGGTTGGTTCCTTTTCTCTCGTGAGCAAGTGGCAAATTTCATGTTCAACATGAATTTCCTCTGATGTGGGCACTGAGTTGATGTCTCTGTTTTGGAGTTTATGAAGGTCCCTGAATCATGTGAGTTCTTGCTCTTTCAGCCAACTACCATACTTTGATAATTAGTTATACAGTGTTCAAATCCTGCCTAACCTAACTAACTTAGCTTTACCCATATTCTTGCTTTAACAGTTTAGTAAATGCAATTTAATTTTCATAAGATCCATGCTATTAAATAGAAACCTAATAATTTTAAGCATCATGATTAATTACCTGTTTTCATAATTACATTCTATAACTATATTCTATTAATCATTTTGTTTTTAATTTCTTGCCATAAATAATAGTGTCTCTTATATGTTTAGAATATAATTTTTCAGATAATTATCTGAATGCATAATAGAGGAACTGCAAAAGAATCCAGTAGATTCAAGCTATATCCATGCATTTTGCACTAAGTATTTCGCCTGTACTGAACAAATAGCAAAATCATGCATGCGTATGTGCATGTGTGTATGCACACACACACACACACACACGCGCACATGCACACACATACACAAACACACACACGCACACACACTGCAACTAAGTAATTAAGTGAACTTGGGCAACTGCTGCTTCTACCAGCAATATTGCTTCTAACGACAAATAAAGCATGTGACATTCATTAAAGGCCTATATTCACAAAGAAGAACCAGCTTTTACATGATAGAGCTAAAGCCGGAATTGGAGACACTATAAAAATTCCTCTCATGTTCTTGCACTATTAATTCTCTCCATTTTTCTTTCATTAACTCTCTTTCTGTCTGTCTGTTTGTCTCTCTCTCTCTCTTCTCTCTCTCTCTATATATATATATATATATATATCCCTTCTACTATAAGTACAAGGCCTGAAACTTTGGGGGAGGGGAACCAGTCGATTGCGTCGACTCCAAGGTTTTGCTGGTACTTTATTTATCGACCCCAAAAGGATGAAAGGTAAAGTCGACCATTGGCAGAATTTGAACTCAGAACGTAACGGTAGACAAAATACCGCTATGCATTTCACCCACCATGCTAACATTTCTGCCAGCTCGCCACTTTAATGTATGTTTATATATATATATATACAGGAGTGTCTGTGTGGTAAGTAGCTTGCTAACCAACCACATGGTTCTGGGTTCAATCCCACTGCGTGGCATCTTGGGCAAGTGTCTTCTGCTATAGCCCCGGGCCGACCAATGCCTTGTGAGTGGATTTGGTAGACGGAAACTGAAAGAAGCCTGTCGTATATATGTATATATATATGTATGTGCGTGTATGTTTGTGTGTCTGTGTTTGTCCCCCTAGCATTGCTTGACAACCGATGCTGGTGTGTTTACGTCCCCGTCACTTAGCGGTTTGGCAAAAAGAGACCGATAGAAGAAGTACTGGGCTTACAAAAAGAATAAGTCCCTGGGTCGATTTGCTCGACTAAAGGCAGTGCTCCAGCATGGCCGCAGTCAAAATGACTGAAACAAGTAAAAGAGTATATATATATATATATATATATAATTATGTGTGTGTGTAGAGCATGTTTGTGCAGGCATAAATGCATGATTTCTTTATATATGTGTATGTGTACAAGTCTGTGTGTGTGTGTGTGTATCTGTAAATGCAATTATGTATACGTGTTCTTAACCTTGCACTTTTACTATTGTTTCGAAATAATTTTATGATTTGCTGACTTATTTTCTAAAGCTTAATGGTTGTACTGTTTTAAATAAAAATACTTTATGAGACACAATATCTTAATGGATTTTCTAATATAGCTGTAATGTAAGTATTAAAAAAAGATATCAGTGTTCAATTTTGTCAGTTCTACACATGTAGAAAAACGCATGCATATGCATTATAATCTTTCCTCATAGTAAATAAACTCGTTGGCACTCAACACAACCATTAGCAAGCTGGTGGTTATCTTCAGTAAAGTACTACCATTAATTCAATTAACGATGTCCCTGTGACGATGTATTGCATAAACTCCTGTATTTTGTTCTGGGTCTTGCACTTGTGACCTCTTGCAGTAAATGGTGTTGGAATGGTTAAGGAGTTCTACGCATGTTTTATGACCTCGTCGTTATGGGTTCAATCTCACTGTTTGATGCTTTGGACAAGTGTTTTCTGCTATTACTCCTGGTTGACCGGCGCCTTGTGAATGAATTTGGAAGAAGAGAACTGTGCAGAAGCTTGCGCGCGTGTGTGTGTATATATATGCAGATTTATACATGTGTATATATATATTCTTTTATTCTTTCACTTGTTTCAGTCATTTGACTGTGGCCATGCTGGAGCACTGCCTTTTGTCGAATGAATCGACCCCAGGACTTATTCTTTGTAAGCCTAGTACTTTTCCTACTGGTATGTTTTGCCGAACCTCTTAGTTACGGAGATGTAAGCACACCAACATCGGTCGTCAAATGATGGTGGTGGGGACAAACACAGACACACAGACACACAAACACACACACATAGGAATGGACTTAAAGGTTTGGACTAAAATGAACTGGAAGTGTATGTTTGTGTATTTTGGGAGTAGACTTTATGGATTGATACAGAAAACTTATAGTTTAGTAATGGTTTGCACCAAATTGAACCAGATATAAAAATTAGAAGAGGTGCAGTGTATGTTGAAATGTAAGAGGAATTGAGGATTCATGTTTTGGGTTGAGTTACTACTCGGGTTTGTTTCCATTTTAGCTATTATTTATTTATGTGTGTGTGTGTGTGTGCATGGGAAATATATGCTTGCCTGAATGCCAGGCTTGACCATTAAATCCATAAAGCTTTTTTATTCACTCACTGTTTATTTTCTCGTATTGTTTTCTGTTCAAGAGCGTAAGCGCAAAACATAAAACACTTTCTCGCTTTCCTGAGAATCTAATTAATACACCTGCTTGTTGTTCATACACCTGTCTTTGTCATTTGTTTTTCCGTAAATTTCAACTAGGTGCTAGAGTGGCTGCATGGTAAGTAGCTTGCTTACTAACCACATGGTTCTGGGTTCAGTCCCACTGTGTGGCACTTTGGGTATGTGTCTTCCACTATAGCCTCAGGCTGACCAAAGCCTTGTGAGTGAATTTAGTAGACAGAAACTGAAAGAAGCCTGTCGTGTATGTGTGTGTGTATATAATATATATATATATATATATATATATATAATTAAGAGAAATAACCTTTATTAAGTAATTCAATAGTGAAAGATATTCTAAAAATCACTAAATGAAATTTCTCTTAATTATAAACATATATTGTATATTGAAATTTGATTTAGTATTGCTAAATTGAATTTTCCCTGTAACTTTGGAATTTTATATTCCCTACTATTATTAATAATTATATATATATATATATATATATATAGGAAATAGGGGTACGTTACGCCGCCTTAATATATATATAGAAATCAAATATAAAATATAAAATAAAATTACAAAGTGGGACAAGAACGCAAAACACACAAAGAAGACGACACAAAAAACAGACGGGTCACTCGAAGCCTCTAATCTTCAGTCGGAACCGGATCATCTTAGCATTTCGGCTGTTTAATCTCGAAATTACTAAGATGTTCCGGTTCCAACTGAAGATTAGAGGCTTCGAGTGACCCGTCTGTTTTTTTGTGTCGTCTCTTTGTGTGTTTTTGCGTTCTTGTCCCACTTTGTAATTTATTTTATATTTGATTTCTATATATATATATATATATGTACGCATGTATGTATGTTTGTATATGTTTGTATATCTGTGTTTGTCCCCCCCCCACTAATGTTTAACAATCACTGCTGGTGTTTTTACTTCCCTGTAACATAGCAGTTCGGCAAAAGAGACTGATAGAATAAGTACTAGGCTTACAAAGAATAAGTCCTGGAGTTGATTTGTTTGACTAAAGGTGGTGCTCCAGCATGTCTGCAGTCAAATGACTGAAACAAATAAAAGAGTAATATATATATGTAGCTATATAATAATATCATCATAATAATAATATATATACTCCACTTTAATGTGACAATTTTTATGTAAACAATTGACTAAAAAATGATTAGTTAACCAAGACCAGAATCGAATCCACATATCAACACTAACATGGCTTCATATGCATCTGATTGGGCCAGATGCTCACCCATCAATTTCAACCAAATTTTATGAATATATACTTTAACTATACAATACTACATATAATTATTGTACTTAGGGATTTCCATAGTCACTCTATCTCTGTAACTTATAAGGCCTTTGGGTTTGTTTACAAATATTATATATATATGTCTGTCTAAAGTCGTTTCAAATATATATATATATATAAATATATATATATACATATATATGTATATATATATTTGTATTTATATTTTATTTAATATATATATATATATATATATATATACACACATATATATTTATATATACATACAACACACACACACACA
>NC_043017.1:22455087-22465087 GCF_006345805.1 Octopus sinensis | reverse complement strand
GCTTGTGATTGAATGAAATTATATAAATATGCAGACCCCCACACATATATATTATACACATTTGTACCCAATGTGTGTGTGTGTATATATATATATATATATATATACACACACACACACACACACCACATACTATATAATAAAAAAAACAAAAAAACAGTGATTTGAGGTAATAGAAATAAAAAATCCATTTTAGTAGAAATTTATTTAATATCAGGATTATTCAGGTGGAGATGAATATAATGATTGGTTTGGTCTTTTTGTTATTGCTGTTGTTGCTCTTATCCTTCCACCTCCTTACTTGTGTTTCTTTTTACTATGTTTCATTTATGTGTTTGTTTTTCTTTTCTTGTTTTCTTCCTCCCCCCCCCTCCCGCTGCTATCAAAGTACCCTTCTTACCCCTCAACAGCCGTCGTCACTGGCAATACACTTTCACTATATTACTTTCAGATGGATGGACAGTTTTGTGATTGCATTCATTTGCCTGGCTGATGCTGCTCTGTCTGTGCCCCCCCATACTGTCCTCATTACTCCCCGCCCCCCTCATCATCATCTTGCAGTTCTCTGTTGATTGGGATTTGATTCAGTGCAAAAATGTCTAGCAGGATCCAGTTCCATTCTTAGCAGACAGACAGAACTACAGCCGAGACTTGGATTGTTGCTTTCCCCTTTAATAAATCTCATATTCTGATAAAGCCAATGCAGGCTCCTACAGGAATCTGATAGAAAGAAACTGAAGTAATTTATAGTTATCAGTGCTTATATGAGTAGTGGATACGTGTGGCATTTTATGAGTGCGTATATGTGTACATAATTTAAATATATGTGTCATATTATTTCTATATGCGTAGCTGTATGTTGATGTGTCTGTGTACACATTATCTTTATGTGAGTATGGATTTGTATGGATGTATCTATAGAAATGTGGTGTCTGTGTGTGTGTGTCTGCAAAGGAATGTGTGTACTTTAGCATATGTTGTGAGCTGTCCGTCCATACATACAACACCTGACATAAGCTGAACATGGATGGGTTTGGCTACTTTGTTCATTTGAATGTGTGGTAAATGTGTATTACACTGTATAAAATTTTAAGAATAACACAAGTATATATATATATATATATATATATATATATATATCATATTTACATATATATATATATTTACATACATACATATATATATATATATATACTTACATATATATTTACATACATACAATATATATAATATATATAATATATAGATATATATTATTTACGTACATATATATATTTATGTACATATATAATTATATATTTATGTACATTATATATATATTATATATATATATATTATTTAACATATATTATATACATACATATATATATATATATATGTGCCATATGAAAGAGGGAGTCATTGAATGTGTGTACATATGTGCATGCACACACACACAGACACACACATCTACTTCTTCATATTCAAATGCACATACCTGTATTTACATAGAAGTTTTATTTTTACTGTGACACACGATCATATAAAAAGCACAACTATGAATTCTTCAAAAAAACAAGCACACTTCTTAAGCGAGCAAGCTCACTCTTTGATCACTTCAAAGATTACTACACACAGGCACACACACACACACACACACACACAAGGGGTTGGGATTAAAAAGAAAAATAATTTAGGTTCAGTAGCTTCATTACTCTAATATATCTTGGTGTTTTCAGTCCTACAATAAACTTGTCAGCAGTGAAATTTAAAGCTGGAGACTTCACCTTGCAATATTTATTGCTCCATTTAATTAAACTCCTATTTTTTTTTTTTTTGTAATATAAATAATCACTATTTTTGATAATTACTTATTTTTATTTTATTGGATATCTACAATAAGAAGTGTAAAATCAGGAAAGTTCTAAATAGCCTGACACACACTATATGTGCATGCATTCATATATATATATATATATATATATATTTATTATATAGAAGGACTGCTACAAACAGATACTCTGAAGATTTCTCTTGAATGAAACAGTTCTAGTCCTGTAGAACGCCTTCTATCTAATAAATTAATTTTACTCTGCTATGTATTGAGTACCTTATTTACTGTGGTTAACCCCCAATCAACCGGGACCTACATATATATATATAATATATATATAATATATATCAATTTAATTCGAGACAAAACCACTATTTTGCAAAACAAACAGGAAAGACTTAATCAATACATAAAAATTTTTAATATAAAGAAATAAACCGCCACTACAATCATTTCATGTCTTCAATGACATTCGTCAGGTGATTTTCGATCTCCTAATCTTTTTTAATAACAGATTAGGAGATCGAAAATCCACCTGACAATGTCATTGAAGACATGAACGATTGTAGTGGCGGTTTATTTCTTTATATTAAAATTTTTTATGTATTGATTAAGTCTTTCCTTGTTTGTTTTTGCAAATAGTGGTTTTGTCTCCGATTAATATTATATAATATTTTACTATAAAATGGATTTAATCCGACATCGATTTTTTCCTAAATTGCTCCATTTGTTTTTAGTTCCCTGTAAATTATGATTTATCCCTTAATATTTATTATTGTTTATTTATAATATATAATATATAATATATATGTAGATATATGATATGAAGGCATTCATGTGATCAGGTAGTTAAGATGTTGCACTCATGATTGCTAGCTCATGTGGCTGATTCCCAGACTGAGTGGCATGTATTCTTTTGCAAAGCATATCATTTCATGTTGCTCTAGTCAGCTTGGGTGTAAATGGGTAACCCTCCAATGTACTAGCCTTTTGATTGGGGAATGTTGGTCTGGTCACCTAACTAATGGGGTGGCATCATTTGAAAGCTAAAATGATGTAAAGCGCATTGTGACTAGTGATATATAACAACATCCGATAGTCTGATTGATCATATGATACATACATACATTGTCCCTTTTGGTAGAAGAGCATAGGCTCAAAACGTAAAAGTCTTTTTCTATTCCTGAGTGCTATAACTAACAACACTGTTTGTTTGTACACCACCTGCCTTCGTCTTTTGTTTATTTTCGTAAACTTTCCTTTTATATATATATATATATATATATATATATATATACATATATATATATATACACACATACATACATACATACATACATACATACATACATACATACATGCATACATATACAATATATATGTACATGAAACATACACAGATTTCTGGCTAAAAAGAATATTTTGCAACCAAGTAGTCCTACTGTACAGACACCTTGAGCAAGTGTCTTCTACTTGAGTTTTGGGCAATCTAATATCTTGTAAGTGATTTTGATAGAGGGAAACTGAAAAGAATCCTATTGCTTTGATACATACATGTATGTGTATATGTGCCTTGTCTTTATTTTATATTGCATATAACAGCCATGACTATATATATATATAATTGTTAATGAGGACAACAAATGCTAAGGCAAGGCAAATATCTCAAGTCATATACATTTATTATTATTGAAAAATTTCCCTACTTGTCTCTGATGACAGAATATCCCATACTCTGGGATATCCCAGAAACAGCTGTAACGCTTTGAATTTTTTGTAATAATAATAATAATAATGCATATGACTTGAGATATTTGCCTTGCCTTAACGTTTGTTGTCCTCTTAAAAATTACATATCTGCTATGTTGGAAATCTGCAATGGCTCTATAACAACTGTCTTGGTTATAACCTTGGAGACCTAGTAGTCCATTACAGCACTTACCTAGTGTACCTAATCATTTAAATTACCCCGTATTTTGTATATATATATAATATCTATTATATATATATGCATTAATATTGAACAGTCAAAAGATGCACTCAACACTGCATTGGTGAATTATTAATACATTAATAGTTCTCAACCATTTTTTACCTGTGGAATCATTTGATTCCTATTTTACTTCAGTGGACCCTTATGGCCATTTGATGATCTAAAAAATCCTATTACATCTTTATAATTAAATATTATTAAGAATTGTATTTAAAATTTAAAAGATTGTGAAAATATTTTATGTGGACCCTGGTTGAGACCAGTTGATGTACACAAAGAGGGACAGAGTCTTATGAATTCATGTAGGGCATGTATATTTGTATAGATAGAAATTATGTCTCTATGTAAGTACACACACAGACACGCAAACTCATAGACACACAAACACACGCATATCTATAGAGATGCATGCACACAGATATATGCGTACGAATATATATTAGCACCTGTAGGTATTATTGCAAGTTAAAAGCAGGTACATGTGTGAAAATATGACGAGAGTCTTAAGTGGCATAAAAAATAATTCCACTATCACAGAATAAAATTGTTACAAGTGCGCATTCAAATATGTTATTAATCTGAACGTGAATGGTATTACTTCAGGTTATAAGTGAAATAAAGAGAATGAAAGTGAAATAAAGAGAATGAAAGTGAAAGTAAGGGACAGAACACATTTACTTACACACACACACACACACATATTTATATATAACATAGAGGAGGAAAGAAAAAATAAGCCACTTGCAGGATTTGACTGTTACTTTTGCTTTATGCTGTGTGGATGTGCTAACCACTGCACAAAAGTGATGTCACTAAAATGATTGTCTAAATTAAAAATCTTAATTTAGATTGCTAAAAGCACATGTACCAGTTGCATTTAAACAGAGCTGTTCACACACTACCAAGGGATATTAATTATATATATCTAATATAGAAGAAGATGGAAAAATATCTATCTATCTATCTATCTATCTATCTATCTATCTCATACACACACATATATTATATATATATATATATGATGGACTCTCCCATCAATTACACACATACATATATATACATATATATATATAGAGAGAAAAATATATACTCAACTTCACTGTTTATCTCTCACTGCATGTGTTTCTGTGTGTGTATATATGTGTGCATATATGTATATGCATATATATATATGCACATGTGTATGTATATGTATATATGTATGTATATGTAAATGTGTATGTATATATATGTGTATATATGTATGTATATATGTATGTATATGTATATATGTATGTATATATGTATGTATATATGTATGTATGTATACATATATATGTATATATATATATATGTATGTATACATATATATGTATGTATATATATATGTATGTATATATATATGTATGTATATATAAGTATGTATATATATATATAAATATATATACGTATGTGTCTGCAACAAATACACACGTATCTATATATATCTATTTTTCTACACATGCTCTCAGCTAGATATATTTGTAGTAGGACTAAAAATTTAATATCCATTATTAACAAATGTAAATTAATTCATAAACACATAAGACAATAAAACATCTGTTTGAGGAATAAATGGTTATATACTTTTTATGCAACCTGTTGCTACCAAGTGTTGGCCTGCAATAAAATCATATTCTGAAAGTTACAGTCACTGACTCAGATACTTTTGTATGAAGATGTGCATTAGATAAGCTTAACCTTTACCAGAAGATAAAAAAGATAATGTAACGGGAGAAAATAATATTGCAGCATAGGATATTAAAAATTATGAAAAAAAATGTGGAAGAATAATATCTACCAATAAATAAATTAATAAACGTATGAGGCAGGCAACATTATCTATCTATCTATCTATCTATCTATCTATCTATCTATCTATCTATCTGTCTGTCTGTCTGTCTGTCTGTCTTCTGTCTGTCTGTCTGTCTGTCTGTCTGTCTGTCTCTCTGTCTCTCTGTCTATCTATCTATCTATCTATCTATCTATCTATCTACCTATCTGTCTCTCTATCTATCTATCTACCTATCTGTCTATCTATCTATCTATCTATCTATCTATCTATCTATCTATCTATCTGTCTACCTATCTGTCTACCTATCTATCTATTTATCTATCTATCTATCTATCTATCTATCTATCTATCTATCTATCTATCTATCGTTCATTCTTTCTTTCTGTTTCTTTTTCTCTTTCATTCTTCCTTTCTAATACACACAGTTGCATGTGTATGTTTGGATCTTATGCATTTCATGTATGTAAAAACCAACATGCTGGTGACCTAGATCTTTTAGCAGAGACTGTGGAAGATTTAGGATAGAAATTCCAGATGAAATGGAAATAATACCTCTAGAATCAAGAGGCCTCAGCATAAATGTAGTGAAGATTATTGTTTCAGTAAGTAGGAAAGAAGACAGAATGCTAGCACCAGCACACAAAAAAAAAAAAAAAAATGGCCATGCTCAGTGTATAGCACAGAAGTTCTATATGATGGAGTTTCCAGGAGTTGAAATTTCATATGATGTGCCAAAATGATCTATAGGTGCATAAGATGGATAGCAGAATCAAACATAGGCTGACAAGGAATAATGACTAATGGTAGATGTACAGGTTAGATTGTCTTCAAGGTAACACCTGTAAAATATGTTCTTTCTAACGCTCAAAGGGCTCTGTAGAATTTATAGAAATAGTAGAGAAATTCTGGTAACTAGATGATCTAATCAGCAGTGGAAGAGGGTTTTTTGAATGTGTTGTACTTAGAACTGGAACCAGGCAGAAAAAATGATGATGGGGTTATTACTTCCTCTGACAGCAAAGGGATTTCCTCTCTGAGCAGAAGGTAGATTGTATGATGCTTGTGTACAAACTGTGATGCAGCGTTGGCACTGAATTCAGAAGGCATGCGAAGGTTTTAAAGAAACAAAGTAAGCATGATTTGATAGCTCTGTAATGTTAGTTTGCATGAATGGCAAAGCATAAATGAGAGGAAAGCTGGGCGTAAGAGGAATCAGTTGTACTGTGCGAGAGTGGTGGTTATACTAGTATGAATATGTAACGTATTTGGATGATGACGAAGGAGTGAGGAAGTACCAGGACATTCATGTGGATTAAACTAGTGGAAGAAGACAACTGAGGAGGATGTGAGTAGTGGTGGGAAGACTGATCTCAAAGGAGGTGGATGGCATAGGAATGCAATTATGTCATAAGATGCTTTGCTGGAGAAGTCCTGTCTAATTCATGTAGACATAAGAAAATCAGATGTAAAATTGGTGATTATCACAACACCAACAGTAGAACCAAATCAGTGAGCAGTTTCTAATAATTTGTTCCATTTACTCCACACATGGTCTCCATGTATAAATTAACACTTAATGTAATCCTATAAGAAAACTTAGGAAAATCATTCTATCAATTTCTTCTCTCATATTCGTTATATCTTTCTCTGTTGTTTAAATACAAATCAAATGGTATTAATTAAAGAAATGAAAGGCAGTCCAGTTTCATGAAATCTTCGGTTAAACATTGTCATGGAAAACGCATTGCCCTAGAGGATGGTGATGGAGATGTCATGAAACAACCACTCTGACTCACAGGGATAGTGAACTAAGCAGTAAGAGTGATACAGTAAACTAAAGAAAAATTTAGGAGTGGCTGTGTGGTAAGTAGCTTGCTTACCAACCACATGGTTCCGGGTTCAGTCCCACTGCGTGACATCTTGGGCAAGTGTCTTCTGCTATAGCCTCGGGCCAACCAATGGCTTGTGAGTGGATTTGGTAGACGGAAATTGAAAGAAGCCTGTCGTATATATGTATATATATATATGTATGTGTGTGTATATATTTGTGTGTCTGTGTTTGTCCCCCTAGCATTGCTTGACAACCGATGCTGGTGTGTTTACGTCCCTGTAACTTAGTGGTTCGGCAAAAGAGACCGATAGAATAAGTACTGGGTCTACAAAGAATAAGTCTTGGGGTCGATTTGCTCGACTAAAGGCGGTGCTCCAGCATGGCCGCAGTCAAATGACTGAAACAAGTAAAAGAGTAGAGAGAGTAACTTTATCAATTAAATGACACATTTGAACAATTACTGGGGAAAAATCTACAATATCTCAGATTCCTTCATAGCGAAATATTTTCCCATTCACACTCTGCATATGACAAAGAAACAATTTATTTCAAGAAAATATGCTTCACACTACTTCTGCAACAAATTTAACTCAAAACCAGATTCTTAGGAATGATGTAACTGAAACTTATTACTTTCTCTGTATAAATTATTGACTCACTTAAAACCGTAGTTATCAACTTTTCTTGTAAACACTTGCTGTTTAACCACCTTCAATTATTATATTGTTATGGCTGATAAGAGGTCTGTCTTCTGGCAATACATAGAAAATGAGAAAAAAAACTTCTTTACTTTATAGTTGTGTCTCCTGTATTAATATTTTCTCTCTCCAAAGTGAAAATAAAACAAATTCTGATGTAGTCATGTATCTAAGATACTGACAAATTTAAAATAACAGGGATAGTGATAGAATGGACTATAGAAGAATTATGATGACCTAATATATATATATATATATTTAGATTCAAATGAATATGGTACTTAAGTAAGATGCACTAGAATTTTGTATGGTGTTATCCATATAAATCCATGGGGTGGTTATAATAAAAAATAAGCAACAAGAATAACTTCGGTAATTTGGTACGATCGGTTCATGCAACATCATTTTATTAAATATTGTAAGTATTACAACAGTTTTAAAATGTTGAGCAATCATCAGCCATTTATAGAGGTTTTCCATTAATACATAATTTTCATATCAATTGATAACATTATATAGAAGGTAGATATATAGACTGGGGTTAGGAGTTTTTTATGTTGGATGCTTGTTGTCTGCTACAAATTATTTTTGAGTTTGTTATTAATTGGTTTATTCTTGTTGAATGTTGAAGGATTGGGAGGTATCGTTTTGCAGTGTTGATGATGTCATGATTTCTTGGGTTGTGGATGATGACAAAAGGAACGCTTATGAGTTCATTTTTATTTTTTATTTTTGTGTGTTTGTTTTCCTCTGAGGGTTGTAGTTGGGATGTTTCTTGCTTTGGTGATTGCTGTATCAATTAAACTAGTGGTATATTTTTGTTCTTTTAAAGGCGGTGAGCTGGCAGAAATGTTAGCACGCCAGGCGAAATGCTTTGCGGTATTTCGTCTGCCGTTACGTTCTGAGTTCAAATTCCGCCGAGGTCGACTTTGCCTTTCATCCTTTCGGGGTCGATAAATTAAAGTACCAGTTACGCACTGGGGTCGATGTAATCGACTTAATACCTATGTCTGTCCTTGTTTGTCCCCTCTATGTTTAGCCCCTTGTGGCTAATAAAGAAATAGGTATATTTTTGTTTTTTTAGAAATATTTTTAATTCCTGTAATCTTGTGATTACTATTGTGCAGATTCTTTTTGCCATATTAAATAGTATGTTTCTTTTGGAAGGTGAGGGACGGGACGAATGAAAGTTCAAATGTCGGTGTGTGTCTGTAGGTTTGTAGAAGAGGTTTGTTTTTATAGTGTTATTTTCTTTAATTAGAAGTATGTCCAAAAATGATAATTCCTTGGTGTTTTGTTCCATGGTTAATTTTATTGAAGTTGTTTAAAACCGAGTTAAATATTCTTAAGTCTTCTTGGTTTTTGGTCCAGAACTTGGTCTAGAATTTTGGTTCAGCAATTACTCTTTTACTTGTTTCAGTCATTTGACTGTGGCCATGCTGGAGCACCGCCTTTAGTCGAGCAAATCGACCCCAGGACTTATTCTTTGTAAGCCCAGTACTTATTCTATCGGTCTCTTTTGCCGAACTGCTAAGTAATGGGGATGTAAACACACCAGCATCGGTTGTCAAGCAATGCTAGGGGGACAAACACAGACACACAAACACACACATACATATATATACATATATACGACAGGCTTCTTTCAGTTTCCGTCTACCAAATCCACTCACAAGGCTTTGGTCGGCCTGAGGCTATAGTAGAAGACACTTACCCAAGGTGCCATGCAGTGGGACTGAACCCGGAACCATGTGGTTGGTAAGCAAGCTACTTACCACACAGCCACTCCTATCATTTCCAATTGTTTTTTAATATAAATGGAGAATAATTCATTAAATGGTTCCGTTAGTTT
>NC_043017.1:22427587-22450087 GCF_006345805.1 Octopus sinensis | reverse complement strand
TTGTGCCCTGATAAATATTATTGTTGAATTCTCTTTATAAGAAATACAACTCACACCATCATCATCATCATCATCACCATCATCATCATCATCATCAACAACATCACAACAAGCACCAGCCAATCGTGTGTACCTGACATATCTGAATTCCCTCGTCAACACCGTGTCTTATTGTTATGTACTGATTTTTCCATCACCGCTATTGCTCTTATATCTGACAAACCCACAATATATTACCTTCTCACCCTTTTTTTTTTCTTTCCTTTTTCAACCCCAACCACCAACCTTGCTATGGAACTGTTTTTGCCAACTCGTTTCATGACTGGAATTTATTAGTTGCTTTACTTCCCTCGAAACACCACAGACTTCTACAATCTCCAATGCTATCATCTTTGCTAACTGTTTGTCTCCCTAGGAACCAACCATTAAATATGCTATCACTGTTACCAGTCACTATGACAAATTACTGTTTTCCTTGCAGCCCAAGGAGGGTAGCTTCTATGTAATCACTGAACCTACTAGACATAGCAGTTAAATTGTTTTTCAGTTGCATCATAGAAATTGCACCCATAGCAAACATCATAGAAACTGCAGCCAAATCTCTTTTGAATCAAAAAGAGCTATTGAAAAAACCAGCAAGTGGTTATTCAGTTAGCTAGAAATAGCAACCAAATTTCCCATAGATCACAAGGCCTCTATGAGCTTGTTTGTTTTTTTAGAAATAGCAGCTAAATCTCTTTTCAATTACAACAACTGATGACACAGCCTCAATATGGTTGCTTAACTTGTTACAATGAAAGTACTGCCACATGGTTGCACAACTTGCTAAATATAACAGCCAAATCTCACAGAAATTGCACTTTAGCATTTTACAATAAGGAAAAGTTACATGTGGTAATGAACCAGTGATGCCACATATTTCCACTCTTACTGCATACTGTTCGCTTACAAGTAAATGTATGGATTTGGTAGATGGAAACTGAAAGAAGCCCGTCATATATATGTATATATATATATATATATATATATATATATATATATATATAAAAATACAAACTGGGACAAGAACATAAAACATTTAGAAGACAATAAACATTATATATATATATATATATATATATATATATATATATATATGTATGTTTGTGTCTGTGTTTGTCCCCCTAGCATTGCTTGACAACCGATGCTGGTGTGTTTATGTCCCTGTCACTTAGCAGTTCAGCAAAAGAAACTGATAGAATAAGTACTGGGCTTACAAAGAAATAAGTCCCGGGGTCGAGTTGCTCGATTAAAGGCGGTGCTCCAGCATGGCTGCAGTCAAGTGACTGAAACAAGTAAAAGAGTAAAGAGAGAGTGGGAGAGGCAAATAACACACACACACACACATGATGAGCTTCAACACAGTTTCATCTACTGAAATTACTCGCAAGGCATTGGTCAGCATGGGGCTGTAGTAAAAGACACTTGCCCTAAAGTGCTGCCACACAATGGTACTGAACCTGAGACCATCTGGATGCAAAGTGAACTTCTAAAACAGCTGTACCAACGTATGTGATATCTTTCCAAAGATACCTTTTGATATGAAGCTATCATATCATCATCATCAGAGGATAAATTCAAACAGGCTGAATTTTCCACCAATCAACCGGACCATCAAATGATCTACCAGCCAACCAACCAACCAATAGTTTTTTTTTGTTTCTTTTTCTAGATTATTTCTTTTTGTTGCTTTCTCCAATGATTTGTAAAAACAGTATTGTTTGGGACTCCCATGCTTGATTAGATGACAGAATAAGATAATTAGTTAGTAGGTTTCTATGTTACAAAGGGGAGGGAAAAAAAAAATTGAGACGTCAATGTGATGTTGCTGTATGTGGAGCCTGGTTATCCTTGAAATGAAAAGCAGCCTCTACCCCACTGACTCGCCCAATAAAAACAAAGCAAAAAAAAAGCAAACAATAAAAATAAAAGAAATAGCCAACATAATAAAGCATTAATAATGATAATAATAATAATAATAATAATAATAATAATCATAATAATAATAATAATAATGATAAAAATAATAATAATAAAAATGAAAATAATAATAAAAATAATAATAATAATAATAATTGTGATAATAATTATAATAAAAAAAAAGGAACAATTTTTGATTGGGATAAATAAGCTGTCAGAATGGTGAATGTCAATCAGTTGTTTACTGAAACTGGGTTTATAACTAATAATAATAATAATAATAATAATAACAACAACAACTCTTTATAACTAGATTAATAAAAGTTATCTAAGGACCTGGTCCTCTTATCTGTTTGTATCACTGACATCTGATTCTTTCTGCTTCTGGTTTTCCTCTTATTCTGCCTTGTTCTCTCCTTTTTATTCTTCATTCACTTTATTTTTTTGATAACCCCCCCGCCCCTCCCCTTACTTCCAACATTTCTCTTCATCTTTGTTTCTCTCACCATCCAGCTATCCGTCTCTATCTACTTGTTGCTCCTTCTCTCCCTTCGTTTGCCTCTCTTCATGTAACATCCCGATAAATCTCTCAATAACTCCTCAACCTGGCAGAAACGTTAGCACGCCGGGCGAAATGCATAGCCGTATTTCGTCTGCTGTTACGTTCTGAGTTCAAATTCCGCCGAGGTCGACTTTGCCTTTCATCCTTTCGGGGTCGATAAATTAAGTACCAGTTACGCACTGGGGTCGATGTAATCCACTTAATCTGTTTGTCTGTCCTCTCTGTGTTTAGCCCCTTAAAAGAAATAAAGAAATAAAGAAATAAATAACTCCTCAGTGACTATTTTCCTACTCTTTACTCTCTCTCTCTCTCTCTCTCCTCTCTCTCTCTCTCTCTCTCTCTTTTACTTTCTCCCTTTTACTTGGCTTCTCTATATTCATTTAGCTTTCGTTACCTTTTTTTAACCATAGCTTTCTCTACATTTTCATCATCATCTCTCTCTCTCTTTCTCACTACATGTCTGTCTATCTCTCTCCTTCTTTCCCTCCTATTCTGCATGTGAACTTACACACACATACACACACACATGCACAACCACACATTCCTGGACTAGATAGGGCATTCTGTTCTTGAGCAAAACACTTCATCTGACATTGTTCTACGATCCCTTGAACACCTGCTTCTTTACTACCCACAAGGGGCTAACACAGACAAAGGACAGCCAAAGGGATTAAGTCGATTACATCGACCCCAGTGCGTAACTGGTCCTTAATTTATCGACCCCGAAAGGATGAAAGGCAAAGTCGACCTCACCGGAATTTGAACTCAGAACATAGTGGCAGACAAAATATCGCTAAGCATTTCGCCCAGCATGTTAACATTTCTGCCAGCTCACCGCCTGATCCCTTCAACACCTGACACGTGGTACACCATGAACCTGTTCAGGCTATGTCAGTTTGATGGAGAGAGTGAACTGATGATCAACACTAACATTTGATCACTACAAACGGATGATTTATTTCCGGTGGTTCAGTAAGAAATTGCACAACTTCCTTTCTTTGACTATAAGAGACTATCATCACCTCACATTATATATCATAAAATAAAATAAAAGATGAACGTAGAATAGGCGTAGGAGTGGCTGTGTGCTAAGTAGCTTGCTTATGAACCGCATGGTTCCGGATTCAGTCCCACTGCCTGGCACCTTGGGCAAGAGTCTTCTACTATAGCCTTGGGCCAACCAAAGGCTTGTGAGTGGATTTGGTAGATGGAAACTGAAAGAAGACTTGTCATAACCGGTGGAGCACCAATGTTCCTCTAAAGTTTTCTTGTTTACAAGCTATGATTTTTTGACTGTCCTTTGCATGAGGTCTTCTGCAGAAGAAAACCCAAGCTTCTTAGAAGTTTGTACAATCTCTGTAAAAAAATGGTTTATCATGAGGTGCCATTAGTTTCTAGCTTAACCCTTTAGCATTTAAACCGGCCATATCCGGCCAAAAGTATTCTGCCTGTTTTATGTTCAAACTGACCAGGTCTGACCTCTCACACCAACCCTACAATATCGTTTTAAAAATTAACAGCTACCTCATCAAAATCTCATAGCTACAAGATTAATGCATGATTAGTTCAAAATAAAGTGGATGAAAAAGTATTAATTTTTGTAGAATAATGCAAACACTAATGGGTTAAGGCTGTTTGCTGCTCAATAGACTGGAAGATTATTACTTCATTTGGAAGCATGTGGGTTTGACAACTGAATGCTGTAGAAAAACTCTATTCCAGTTTACTCTCATTTGATTCATGCAAGTTCGTTAGAGTAAGTATTAGCTCACTGATAATTTATGTGCATATGTATGTGTAAAAATATAAATACATATGTATGAGTATATATTTATATATGTGTGTGTATACATATATATCTCTGTGTGATTGTATGTATGTACATATGCATGCACAAACATATATATATATATATATATATATATATATATACATAAATTTATATACATATACACACACTAACATTTATAGTTACATATATATTTATGTGTGTGAGTTTCTGTATGTATGTATGTATGTATGTATTTATGTCGGTGTGTGTATATATTTATGGGGGTATAGAGTAGATGCTAAAATGCTTTACAAGCCCAAAGGGATTTCAAAAGGTTTCTGTAATCTGAAGGTTTCCATGGTATTAAGCAGATGAGATATCGCAGTAACATCCCCAGATGATCTCTTACTTATTCTTGATAACTATGTGAAGTGCGGCAACATAATCCTAAGTATTATTACTAGAAAAATACCAGATCTGATCTCATGACCTATATGCGGGTAGCAAAACAGTTTATCCAGTCGGTCATTTTATGCATACATCCATTCATACATATATCATTATATACCACTGAAGATGTACGGACATATAAGTATGTATTTAAAACCTCTTATATATATATATATATATTATATATATATATATGTGTGTGTATACATATATATCTCTGTGTGATTGTATGTATGTACATATGCATGCACAAACATATATATATATATATATATATATATATATATACATAAATTTATATACATATACACACACTAACATTTATAGTTACATATATATTTATGTGTGTGAGTTTCTGTATGTATGTATGTATGTATGTATGTATTTATGTCGGTGTGTGTATATATATATATATATGTGTGTGTGTGTGTGTCTGTGTGTGTGTGTATATATTTATGGGGGTATAGAGTAGATGCTAAAATGCTTTACAAGCCCAAAGGGATTTCAAAAGGTTTCTGTAATCTGAAGGTTTCCATGGTATTAAGCAGATGAGATATCGCAGTAACATCCCCAGATGATCTCTTACTTATTCTTGATAACTATGTGAAGTGCGGCAACATAATCCTAAGTATTATTACTAGAAAAATACCAGATCTGATCTCATGACCTATATGCGGGTAGCAAAACAGTTTATCCAGTCGGTCATTTTATGCATACATCCATTCATACATATATCATTATATACCACTGAAGATGTACGGACATATAAGTATGTATTTAAAACCTCTTATATATATATATATATATATATATATAGTCAATAATAATAAAGGATAAAATTAATTAATTAGTAATTAATAATTTTACCAAGCAGTGTTCAGTATGTAAAACGACCATTTATGGTAAATTTAAACATTACTTTATATAATTAGGGTTCTGTGGTAAAGCAAATATTTTTGCTGAACCCTAATTATATATATATATATATATATATGTATGTATGACCGAGAAAAAAGCAACAAGAATGGATTAGTTTTTTAGTACAATTGTCTCATACAAAGACAGGCTTTATTAAAAGCTACAAATATTGCAGCAAATACAAGTGTCCCGTACTCATCAGCTAAAACACATATGAGTTCTCCAAACATCTTAGTGGTGAGACTATATATATGTATGTATGCTATATAATTATATTTGTTGGCCACATTCTATTTTTCTTAAGAAAGAATCTTCTTCAGTGCTTTTTTAAGTATACCATTATTACAATATTGCACTTTGTTTCCCCTCTTGCATTCAGTTTTATATTATTGATATCACATTGCTGTTTTTATGTAGCTTCACCCAAATATTTCTCATCGAAAGTGATGCTCAGTTCCAGAAGTATTCCTATGACTAGGATTTATTCAAAAACTGCCAAATTCCCAGTTGTTGTTCTTTCTGTGATATTTTGGCGAATATCTATGAAGTATAGGCACAGGAGTGGTTGTGTGGTAAGTAGCTTGCTTACCAGCCACATGGTTCCAGGTTCAGTCCCACTGCGTGGCACCTTGGCCAAGTATCTTCTACTATAGCCTTGGGCCAACCAAAACCTTGTGAATGGATTTGGTAGATGGAAACTGAAAGAAGGCCGTCGTATATATGTATATATATGTATGTGTGTGTGTGTGTGTGCCTGTGTGTCTGTGATTGTCCTCCAACATCATTTGACAACCGGTGCTGATGTATTTACGTCCCCGTAACTTAGCGGTTCGACAAAATAGACCAATAGAATAAGTACTAGGCTTACAAAGAATAAGTCCTGGGGTCAATTTGCTCGATTAAAGGCGGAGCTCCAGCATGGCCACAGTCAAATACATATATGTGACGGGCTTCTTTCAGTTTCTGTCTACCAAATCCACTCACAACGTTTTGGTCAGCCCGAGGCTATAGCAGAAGACACTTGCCCAAGTTGTCATGCAGTGGGACTGAACCCGGAACCATGTGGTTGGTAACCAAGCTACTTACCACACAGCCACTCCTATGCCTATATTTATATATATATATATATATATATATATATATATATCTTTCATCTTTTATTTGTTCCATTCATTGGACTATGACCAGACTGAAGCTACACCTTGAAGAGTTTAGTTAAAGAAGTGAACCCCTGCACTTCTTTTAAGTCTTGTTCTTATTCTGTCAAACTACTTTGTTATTGGGACATAAACATACCAACACCAGTAGTCACGCAGTAGTGGTGCATGCACGCACACACACACACACACACATGACAGGTTTCCAAACAGTTTTTACCTACCAAATTTACTCACAAGGCATTGGTTGGCCAGATGCTGCTCAGTGGGATTGAACCTGGAACAACATGGTTGCAAACTAAACTTCATAACCACACAGCCACGCCTGAACGTGTGCATAGGTGAAAGATATATGCATCACTGAGAAACAAACCAATACATCAAGCAAAAATAACTTGTAGTATTTATTCTACAAATACTCCTTTGTCGTTCTTAACAATAGAAATGAAGTGAACAAGTGATTGGTCAGTTGGAAATCTATAACTGCCAATGAAATTGCTCATGAAAAAAATACTTGATGTAAAAGAATCAAAATAGTTTTAATAAAACTCTGGCAGTTCTTTTGTTCTAACAACAATACATTGGCTATTTGTTTAATTAATTCTAAATATAATTAAGAATTTGAAAGGAGTTTAGTAAAATTACTTTACAATTATTAATCACTGTTCTTGTTTAACCTCAGTCAAGCAGATATATGGCTGAAGGCGTTCCAACTGAGCCCATCCCACTTCGTTGAAATCATGCGTTGTCATGCATGTAATAATGAGAGTTCAGTTATGATTTTTAATTTAAATTTGAGTACTTCAATAATGGTGGTTGAAGAGTGGGGTGGTAACATGCCACCAAAGTAAGATATTTGCATGTAACGATATTGGAAAGGTTATCTTGACTTCATTGAGAGACGCAGAAAGAGATTTGTTTTATAGATTTTTGGTAACTGATGGAAGATGTCGTGTTGGCTAAAAGCACATGATGGAATTTGTCATTAGCTGTGGAAAAATTTGATTGGCTAAACGGAAAATTACACACATATGTAATACTAAAGAAATAGAGAAAACTAAGATTTAATTAATTAATTAGTTATTTAATTAATTATTTAATTAACTTGTTATTTCCAATATCTAATTGGTTACTGAACAAAATTCAATATATTCAAGATTGGTATATTTTATATATTTATTTTGGTAAATTTTTCTTTTCTTATGGAAGATCAGTGTAAGGATGGTAAAATTTAGGAGGGCGACTGAAGTTGAATTTTTAGGGGACGTTTTAATGCTGTAACCCAGTGTTTCTCAACCATTTTTTACCTGTGGACCTTTTTGATTCTTATTTTACTTTTAGGGATTCCCTATAGCCATTTGATGTTAAAAAACTCCTATTATATTTTTATAATTAGATCTCATCCTGTCAGGTGTCCCAGATGAACCAACTTCACGGCAGGAGGTGCAGATGAGGGCAGCTGCATTGAACTCTCTCATGCACCAAATGGCAATTGCTAAAAAGCATTCGTGAAGTAAAATCATGTAGCAACACCAAATAGTGGTGCCCCAGCATGGCCACAGTTCGTGAGCTGAAACTAGATAAAATAAAATAAAATAAAATAAAATAAATAAATTAGGAAACGTATAAAAAAGTTAGCTAATTCTGACAGATCAGTGGCTGTGTGTCACTTGTTTGTTTCTATATTGTGAGCTGGGACGAACAACTGCCATGTCTAGCAGACAGGTATAACCAGTGTTGAGGAAGAGTAGCACCCAGGAACCAGTCGGTCTGTTGGTTCCTGTCAATGCTGGATGCGAGTTGTTCATTCCTTTGTTTGTAGTGTAACAGACACAGATAGTGTGTCATTAAAAAAGAGTAATAGCAGTGTCCTATACGGAACGACCTCTTTGAGGTGGGAACAACCATTCGTTAGGAAAAATTGCTGAAATATTCTGTGTATTGTAGAAATATAGCCAATTTATTGCAGATAAATCATAACAACAAAATCTTATGTGGACCCACCCATCCCCTACAAGAGCCATATGGACCCCTGTTGAGAATCACTGCTGTAACTGATGAATAGATCAATATGATAGTTATTTTACAATGATGCTGAGATGAGGAGGCCATAAAGGTGGAAACAAAATAATTGTTATGAAAAGACAGCTTATTGGTAATTATGTTGTAGTGGTGGTGATGGTATTAGAGATGTTGGTGCTACACTGGACTGGCTACTGTGCAGGTGGCATGTAAAAAACACCGTTTTGCATCTGCTATTGACCAAAAAATATTCTTTTCTACTCTAGGTACAAGGCCCGAAATTTTGCAGGAGGGAGTCAGTCGATTAAATTGACCCCAGTATGCTACTGGTACTCAATTTATCGACCCCAAAAGGATGAAAAGCAAAGTCGATCTTGCAATTCCCATCCTTTATTGAAAATCCTGTTTCGTCTTTCAAAGTTCATTGCAATTTTTTTGACATAATTATGCCTGACTTGCCTTTGTGCTGGTGGCATGTAAAAGTACCCACTACACTCTGAGAGTGGTTGGCATTAGGAAGGGCATCCAGCTGTAGAAATTCTTCCAGATCAAGATTAGAGCCTGGTGCAGCCATCTGGTTCGCCAGTCCTCAGTCAAATCATCCAACCCATGCTAGCATGGAAAGCGGACATTAAACGATGACGATGATGATGATGATGATGATGACTTTGCCCGAATAAGGTGGTGAGTTTGCAGAATCGTTTGCACACTTGACAAAATACTTTATGTCCTGAGTTGAAACTCCACCAGGGTTAACTTTGCTCTTCACCCTTTCTGTGTTGGTAAAATAACTACCAGCCATGTACTTGTGTAACATGTAACCGACTAGCACCCTCCCCTCAAAATCTGAAGGCCACATGCGAGAATTTGAAACTGTTATTCTGTGCTAATATTTTCTGGTGATATTAGATCTGTTTTCTTTTTTATATTTTTTCAATTAGCTGGGACTGGAGGGAGGGGTAGGAAAGTATCCATGGTCTTGGCAGATCCTCTGACACTGATGAGACTGACGTTGTTAATGTTCTATTTAAGTTGTTGGAAGTTGATACCTGCAGGATAAGCATAACAGGGGAGGGCATTCCAGAGATCCTGCTCTGATGGGATTCTATCCTTGTACATCTTTGATGAAGTTGTTGACTTAGAACAATTTAAGCAGGACGTTAATAGCATCAACGTTAGAAAAGACCTGTGAAGAACACAAGAACGTCATCTTGTTATAGATCAGGGATGGGGAACCTTTTTGTGTGTGACGGCCACCCTACAATTCACCATCCCACATAGAGGCTGCATTGAACGAATTATTTTCTTTTTTTAAGATGTTTTATCCTTTAAATAATTTATCAATAATCTAATAAAAGAAAGACAGAAATGGAAAGCATGACTTTTCAAATATTTTATTTAAGTACTTTTATACAAATAATAAGTAAATGAATAATATTGAAAGCAAGCCATTTCCAAATATTTTATTTGGGCAATTAAGTACTCTTTTACTTGTTTCAGTCATTTGACTGCGGCCATGCTGGAGCACCGCCTTTAATCGAGCAACTCGACACCGGGACTTATTCTTTGTAAGCCTAGTACTTATTCTATCAGTCTCTTTTGCCGAATCGCTAAGTGACGGGGACATAAACACACCAACATTGGTTGTCAAGCGATGTTGGATGGGACAAACACAGACACACAAACATACACGCATATATATATATATATATATATACGACGTGCTTCTTTCAGTTTCCATCTATCAAATCCACACACAAGGCTATAGTAGAAGACACTTGCCCAAGGTGCCACACAGTGGGACTGAACCCAGAACCATGTTGTTGGTAAACAAGCTACTTACCACACAGCCACTCCTACTATTTATACAAATTAATGACTTCTTTGAATTTGCTTTTTTCCAGAAAGCATTTTGATATCAGGCTTTAACATGGTGCTTCCTAGTTTCAATTGGTCCCCCAAATGCTTATCTATCAATTGTATTCTCAGTGAATTCTTGATTTGCGTCAAGTACAGGAATGTGGATTCACAAGAGTATGCTGAAGAACAGCAGGTAATTAGTTGGTGTGTATGTTCACAAAGATAAGATATTCTACCACATTTTTCCAAATTTCAATTGGATTTTCCCTTTTGTCAAACAGAGATTTCAGGATATTATCTTCAGATGTTTCAATAAGCTCCATTTGTAACTCTTCAGGAGCCTCTGAAGCATCGACTAAGTGAAGCTGAAAGCAAGTTTCAGAGTGGTGTTATGTTTTCCAAAATCATTGAATCTTTTATTTAATTCTTTTTTTTATGAGTCTAAAACTGACTCGTATTCTTCAAAAGACTCATAGATATCTTCTTCATTTTCACTCATTACCTTCATAAGCTGAGGAAAGTGTTCTTCTGAAAGTTTTGATTGAGCCAATAGGAACTTGTATAACGACAATTGTTTTCTAAATGCCCAACTTATTTGCCACATATCATAAATACAGTTATTTTTGCCTTGCAAGGAAATGTTTTTACTCATTTTGTTTCGACATCACATCACATAAAAATGCAACATCTCTGTAAAAATTCGTATCTGATAAATCACAATGTTCATTGTTTTTTCTTTGAAAAAGTCAATTATTTGCCTTCGTAAAAACAAAATTTTGACCAATACTTTCCCTTGTGACAACCAGCGTAATTTTAAAACGTGCAATAAATCCTTCATTTTCAGCCACCATAGCTGAGGCACCATCCGGTCACACACTTAACAAATTAGCAAAACCTAGTTTTCATGCCATTTCTCTTTGAAGTTGTTAAAAATTTCTATCCCTCACGTCCTTCCTTTAAGGATGCCCAAAGCAAATAATTCTTCATTTAATTGAAAATCATCAGTTATAGCACGAATAAAATACAATACCTGTTCTGAATCTGTGAAATCTGTCAATTCATCCAAAGCTCTTGAGCAATATACATTTTCTTTTTGGATTATATGTTTCAAGTGCTTTGTTACATTACAGACCAATTCATGCTGTCGATCGGTATTAGTCCTTCTTAAAAGAAGCATCTCTTTATATTTATTAACTTTATAGGGATCTATACATCCTACCACTTCTGAAATACATTTCTTTATGAGTTCTGCATCGCTGAATGGCTTACCCTTTTTCCCAAACAAATCTGCAACTTTATAGCTGGCTTCTGTTGCAGCATTCCCTTGATGCAACACAGACTGGAAAAATTGTCTTTGCTTTTGTTTTCTATCTTTCAATTTCTGCACTGCTATCTTTCGAGACTCACCCTCTAATTTGGTATAGTTATTGTCTTTATGAAGAAGCATAATGTTGCTGTGCATTGAATTTCTTAACCGCTACAGTTGCGGTATCACAAAACAAGCAAGGTGTTTTGCATCTGCTATTGACCAAAAAATATTCTTTTCTACTCTAGGTACAAGGCCCGAAATTTTGCAGGAGGGAGTCAGTCGATTAAATTGACCCCAGTATGCTACTGGTACTCAATTTATCGACCCCAAAAGGATGAAAAGCAAAGTCGATCTTGCAATTCCCATCCTTTATTGAAAATCCTGTTTCGTCTTTCAAAGTTCATTGCAATTTTTTTGACATAATTATGGCTTAAAAAGAAATGTATTTATTCTGAAAACCATAAAAAAATAAAAGTTTAATAATAAATTAGTAAACCTGGCCGCACACTGGTCCAAATACAACAGCCTTAGACAAGACATGATTAACTAGCATCCAAAACCATGTTTTTGGTTTTGACTTTAGCAATTGTTCCTACAATTCAAGACTGAACAATACCTAGATTAGCAATATATTTTTTTCCTGTAATTAGTGCTATTATTTATCATTATCTAATTGTTGCAGAAATAATGTCAAATATCGATGATTTCCAAAATTCCAAGAACATAGTTTTGGATACTGATTGATAGTATCTTGCCTAAGACCGTTTTGCCTGAAGCAGTGTGTAGCTGGCTTAACAGAGTAGCAATGAATATGATCACTGTATCACTTACCAAGTCTCAATGATAAAAAACAAGTCTGTAAATTTAATGCACGCACTGCTGGATTTGTGGTTTCAAATAAGGCTATAACTAACTCAGCCTCACAAAACAAGTCAGTAAGATGTTGGCCACAACTATGCAATTACTAAGTAAAGTACGTAGCATAGATCACAACGAAAAGGTGGACGAAGCGGGAACTCTTTGTGTATCATACATGAAGTCACTTATTCCTACTAGGCTACTGTAACTGACAAGGAATTGTTACCTTTATATATTTGTTGCTTTGAGTTTAAATTCATTGGGGTCAAAGAAAAATGCTTCCAATCTCTGGGAGTGACATCACTAAACACAGTTAACTTTCCTTTTGTCTATGTGTGTGTGTATTGTTAGTTTAGGGCATGTAATGATTTTAGACAAAAAAATGTTCAATGTCAAAATAGAAAGAAGATATACCTATGCTCACAGACGGCCGCACTTGATGGCCAGGAAGCTGCATGTGCCCTTAAGGCTGCAGGCTCCCCATCTCTGTTCTAAATCAAACATCATATAGAGGTTTTCAGTTGGCTGACAATTATTTGAGATAAACCAGCATTTGATCTCATTGATACTAATGCCTTGATATTGTCCTCAGTTCTAGGAGACAAAAATCTTTTTTAAAATGTTTATCATTGGTCAATTTTGACAATGCACCAGTATTTATATGTGTATGGCTGGACAAAGCTGTTTTATGAGATGACCATTCACAAGGCCTCCTAGATTGGTGGAAAGGAGTGAAGGAGGAAGTTATCCTCAGACTGGACACCTGTGTCTGAATGTTTGCAGCATGGTCAGATCTGCTAGAATCAGGTGGTTGTTCTAAACTGCTAGTTGACAAGGTAAGTCCACTTCCCCGGTAGGCTAAGATGGGATTTGAACTTTGAATGTAAAAAGCTGGAACAAATATGACTGCTAATCCATCACTCTGGCTTGGTACCTTTTAAAGGATCTGTAAAAGATGTAAAGCATAAATGATCTTCACGGCATTTGAACTCAGAACAAAGAGAACTGGAACAAACACTACGAAGCATTCTACTGACTCTGCCAATTTCGGTGGATTCCTTAGAGTGTCAGATACAAGTAGTGTATCTGTTTTGGTTATTAACACCTCTGAGAAAACAAAATTATTTTTGGCCCTAAACGAAAGAACTTGATATTCAAACTCCAATTTGTTACTGCAACATAATTTTAAGAACTTTGTATCTTACATCTAAGTACTAGGGAGTTTCCTTCGGAAATAAGTATTTTGTATCTGTTTTTCTGTACATACACACACAAACACACGACTCTGTGTGGGTGTGTATGTATATATATATATATGTGTGTGTGTGTGTGTGTATATATATATATATATATATATATATATATATATATGTGTGTGTGTGTGTGTGTGTGTGTATGTGAATTTATATAAAATATCTTTGAGTCCTTTGTTTCCTTGTGTGTGTGTGTATTTGAATCTGCATGTGTCGATGTCTGGGTGTGTGTGTGTGTATGCACATATGTATATATATATATATATATATATATATATACACACATACATACACACACATATATATATATATGTGTTTCCTTTGTACTTATCCATTTCCTTAGATTCCTCTGAATTGCTTTATAACAATTCTCGAATCTCTTAGATTTTCTTCAGCATCTAATAATGTTAACAAGCGTTCATCGATTGTTAGCTATCTATATACAGTGATTTGATTTTCTGAGCTTCTGCTAGAGCTTCTTTCTGCCTGTTTCCATTCCAAAGCAGGATTTCTATGCTTCAGTTTCCAGTAATTTAAGAAGCTCCAATATTTCTAATTCAATCTAAATGCCCAGTTAATCTATGTCTTCTGGAGATATCTGGCTTCAGTTATTCACAAATACTGTCATTGTTTAGATTCTTAGATTTTTCTACAAGAAACACCCTACCTGCTGATTTAATTTGTTTTCATCTTACCCATTCACAAATTATGCAAAATCCATATTCGCAATATTTCTTATAAAATTTGCATATTTCTTCTTTTTCATTAGTAATTTCATCATTCTTTTCTATTTTTGCTTCAAATAATAAGAAAAAAGAAACTTTAAATTTTCCGTTTTTCTTATTTAAAAAAGAAAATTATTTCATTACCATTTGACAAGAAAGATAGAATGGTTGATAAAGAAAATTTATCAGCTCGCTTTAGGTGCAGGCGTGGCTCTATAGTAAGAAGTTTGCTTCCCAACCACATAGTTCTAGGTTCAATCCCACTGCATGGTACTTTGGGAAAGTGTCTGCTACTACAACCCTGGGCAGACAAAAGCCTTATGAGTGGATTTGGTTGATAGAAACTGAAATAAGTTTGTTGTATGTATGCATGTGTGTGTGTATGTGTTGACATTTTGTGATGGTTGAGTGTCACTGCCACTACCAAACAAGCAGTGTCATACCATTTCCAATACTGCCTGGTTTAAATACCAAAGGGTTAAATTCATTAAGAGTTGATCAATTTTCTTTATTACCACTGATATCTTAAAATGAAGTTAAGTTAATTTTTTGGCTCAAAAAGCGAAAAGCAAGGCCATGTAGGGGGACATGGAGTTATGTACAAGGAGTGTTTTCATGCAAAGAGTTCAGGCCATTTCTGGTCAAGAGAGATTTTGAACCGAGCGGTCGTCGGCATCTTCACTATCTCGTCCAGCAGATTATTCCACGGATCCGCAACCCGGACGGAGAAAGCCCCTCTCCTTCGATTGAGATGAAATCGTCGCAGATAGAGCTTTTCAGAGTGACCCCGCAGCTGATGCTCTGGAGCAGGAGTGAAGAACAGCTCTTTCGAGAACACTCTTTAAGTGTATTTTGCTTGGAAACAGGTGAAACGGGCAACAAGGAAGGCATCAGGTCATAGAAAATTTGTCTCAAATAAAGTCTGCAAGCATAGACTTGTGCATTTCAAATAATGATGATGATGATGCTACAAGCTCAAACCCTGCTTTGGGAGACATCATCATCGTCCGCTCTCCAAGCTGGCATGGGTTGGACAGGTTGACTGGGGACTAGCAAGCCAGAAAGCTGTACCAGGCTCAACAAATTTTTACGCAAAGACTAAACAGAAAATTTTAGAGGAGAGACAGCTGAATTGGTAAGGCATTGGTATTGCCTGACTTTAAGTTGTGGAATCAAACTCTGGTGTTTCTGGGACAGAATACTTTATTTTACATTGCCTTACTCCATTCAGTTATGTAAGTGATGGATAACACAGTGAAGTGGAAATTTATTTCATCTGCTGTGTGTCAGGAAATTCAATGTAAGCATCATCATCTGAAAAATGCACTTAAGATATCGGTGGCAATAAAGAAAATTAATAAACCCCATAATAAATCTAGCCCTTTGGCATTTAAACCAGGCATATCCAACCTGTTTTTTGTTCAAACTGGTCAGATCCAAACTCTCACATCTACCCTCAAGGTCATTTTAAAGATAAACAATCACATCATCAAAATCTTGAAGCTCTGAGGTAATCACGATTAATTCAAAACAATGTGAATAAATAAGCATTGCATTTGACAGAATTATCTGAAAGCTAAAAGGTTAACTGACCAGATAACCTATCAAAATATGTTTGGTAAACTTAGTGTTAAGAGAAATCACCAGAGTAGAATATAGAGATGTTTTGTTTCTCAGCTGAAAATTGATGTGTTTGTAACCCTTACTCACAAACCAAATGCTTTGTCCTTGAGCTGTGCAAACACCTTTCCTATTCTGATATGTTTTGTTTTGTGGCAGAACAGCTGAGACTAAAGAAAGAACTTAATAATGGAGCCCCATGCCGACTATTTAAATTCACTTGTGAGATGAGAAGTTTACAAAACTGTGAAGAAATCCTTTGGTGTGAAAAATAAAAATCAATGGAAGCCCCAGTCTGAAGTTTACTTGATTAGATTTAGATTAGTTTCTTATTAAAAATAAGATTAAATTTTATTATATTTTAGACTAGCAGTATCGCCCGGTGTTGCTCGGGTTTGTAAGGGAAATAACTATATAAGCATTTTTAGAGATGTAAAGTATGATAGCCATCTCAATATAGCTAACCACAAAGGGGGGGGAGGTGTTACTGTAGCTTTTTACGTTCTGAGATTTAATAATAAATTTTTAGAGAGTTACTTCCCTTATATATGCCAAAAATGCATTAAAAATGGGAAAAATTGATGGTGAATTTTTTTTAAATCGTAGACTCATCGTAGACGTGCGCTAATACCCAGAAGGGCTCGATATGAATCACGACTATAAGGTACCAGGTTTTGGTTAAACTGCACCGCGAAATGTGGGAGTAGTTAGGAATCTAAATCGTAGGAGACAGACAGCACACAACCTCTCTTTTATATATAAAGATTAGGAACAAGAACCAGTACCTGTAACCCTTTTTATGCTGGGATGTTGAGTGATATTTTGTAAGCAGGGAAGAATGATGCTTTGGGTGCCACTTGTCAGAAATTTATGGCACTTTGTCTTTAATCTCTGAACCCGGAACCAATGAACTGGCTGACATCCCTTCCATCGGCCTTGATTTGAAGTCATCCTAGAGTAGTCAGGTCTATTTTGTTGTTCAGTTTCAGCATCTGCCAGTTGTAACTTCTACCATGGCTTGTGTATTCTAGTGAATGTGGATATATGGTCAGTGATTTAAGGTGGTGAGCTGGCAGAACTGTTAGCACACCGGGCGAAATGCGTAGCCGTATTTCGTCTGTCATTACGTTCTGAGTTTAAATTCCGCCAAGGTCGACTTTGCCATTCATCCTTTCGGGGTCGATAAATTAAGTACCAGTTACGCACTGGGGTCGATGTAATTGACTTAATCCGTTTGTCTGTCCTTGTTTGTCCAGTCTGTGTTTAGCCCCTTGTGGGTAATAAAGAAATATATATGGTCAGTGATGGAGTTTCAGGGTGCTTCTGTTCTGAATATAAAGGCGTAGGAGATATATTTAGCATTGGATTTTCTAGGATGAGACATGGTAGGGTGAAGAAAGGAGGATAGATTGGCAAGTCAGTTGACATACAGACTGTTTGGTAGTTCAAAGGAGCAGGAACCAGAAAGTGGATACTGTATGTCAGTGTAATGTTTGTGGGTTCACTGTATTAACAGAGAAGGAAGGTTTGTCAGTTTGATGGCATTCTTAAGGATGTGGTCTTAGGTGTTCGTGTGTATAGCTACTTCATAATGACGGATATTCAAGTAGTGTGGGTACCACACACAGCAGCAATAAACAATACAAATGGTTGCAACATTTTCAGAATTAACATCATGATTTATGATGATTTTCTCATTTAGGAGCAGCCATGAATGCTTCAATTTAAATATCTTTTCGTATCTACCATTAACATAGGAATATGAAATAATAATAACAATAATGATGATAATAATAATAATAATGATAATAATAATAATAATAATAATAATGATGATAATAATAATGATATAATAATAATAATAATCATCATCATTGCCAGATAAGACTGGAGCCTGGTGCAGCCTTCTGGTTTCCCAGATCCCCGGTCGAACCGTCCAACCCATGCTAGCATGGAGAACGGACGTTAAACGATGATGATGATCATCATCATCGTTTAACGTCTGCTTTCCATGCTAGCATGGGTTGGCATGGAAAGCGGACGTTCAACGATGATGATGATGATTATTATAATATCATTATTATTATTATTATCATTATTATTATTATCATTATTATTATTATTATTATTATTATTATTATCATCATTATTGTTATTATTATTTCATATTCCTATGTTAATTTTAGATACGAAAAGATATTTAAATTGAAGCATTTATGGCTGCTCCTAAATGATAATAATAATAATAGTAATAATGATGATAATAATAATAATAATAATAATAATGAAGGAATCATTTATCATTCATAGTCTTGCTCAGGTGTACAACATTGGTTACAGCAATATGTAATCGCTCGATCTCTTTACGTCTTTTACATTAACCATTTGGACATTTATGTATTTCATAAGAATAAATTAATATAAATGAGTCAATAAAAATAAGGATTTAGGCAATCAAAATGTCTTGACCAGATGTTGACTCAGTTCTTCATTATGACTCAATGCATAAGGAATGTATCCCTCACGTCCTACAAACGGTTATCTCACTTCACAGTAATATCAAAAATTGACTGTGAAATCACAGGACTGAGTAAAAAGTTGTGATGCTCATCGCTTCAAAATTAAGTTTCAGGCCCGATACATCAATAACTGTATGTCACATTAAAACAACTTTGAAATAGCTGGTAATTCTCTCTTTACTCTTTTACTTGTTTCAGTCATTTGACTGCGGCCATGCTGGAGCACCGCCTTTAGTCGAGCAACTCGACCCCGGGACTTATTCTTTGTAAGCCCAGTACTTATTCTATCGGTGTCTTTTGCCGAACCGCTAAGTGACGGGGACATAAACACACCAGCATTGGTTGTCAAGCAATGCTAGGTTGTCAAGCAATGGTTCCAGGTTCAGTCCCACTGCATGGCACCTTGGGCAAGTGTCTTCTACTATAGCTTTGGGCCGACCAAAGCCTTGTGAGTGGATTTGGTAGATGGAAACTGAAAGAAGCCCGTTGTATATATGTATATATATATGTATGTGTGTGCGTGTATGTTTGTGTTTGTCCCCCTAGCATTGCTTGACAACCGATGCTGGTGTGTTTATGTCCCCGTCACTTAGCGGTTCGGCAAAAGAGACCGATAGAATAAGTACTGGGCTTTACAAAGAATAAGTCCTGGGGTCGAGTTGCTTGATTAAAGGCGGTGCTCCAGCATGGCCGCAGTCAAATGACTGAAAGATGTAAAAGAGTAAAAGAGAGAGTATAATCACAGAAGCAAAATTCTTAGCAGGATTTCGTTTACCAAAACAAGCACAAGAAGGAAGAGAATCTTTGAAACTACATTAGAACATTGTAATGTCAATGAATTTTGACATTACAGTGTTTATACTATTTTACAATATTATTCCTCAGTCACTATCAGAATAGTTTTTATTCCAGTTATCTCCAGCATAGTAGGATGTTCTCCAACTTATAATACTGAATTTAAGAAAATGGAATGACAGGTACTCTGTGGTGAAACTATTAATGCGATCACCTAGTAAGTAATATGGTACAAGTTTAAAATCTTATCAGTGAACTTGGTCTTCTCGTTCTCAAAATGGTGTGTATAGGCGCAGGAGTGGCTGTGTGGTAAGTAGCTTGTTTACCAACCACATGGTTCCGGGTTCAGTCCCACTGCATGGCACCTTGGGCAAGTGTCTTCTACTATAGCTTTGGGCCGACCAAAGCCTTGTGAGTGGATTTGGTAGACGGAAACTGAAAGAAGCCCGTCATATATCATCATCATCATCATCATCGTTTAGCGTCCGTTTTCCATGCTAGCATGGGTTGGACGGTTCTACTGGGGTCTGTGAAGCCAGAAGGCTTCATCAGGCCCAGTCAAATCTGGCAGTGTTTCTACGGCTGGATGCCCTTCCTAACGCCAACCACTCCGTGAGTGTAGTGGGTGCTTTTTACGTGCCACCCGCACTGGTGCCAGACAGAGCTGGCAAACGGCCACGAACGGATGGTGCTTTTTATGTGCCACCGGCACGAGGGCCAGGCGAGGCTGGCAACGGACACGAAACGGGGCGGTGCTGGCAACGGTCGCGAAACGGAAAGTTCTCTTACATGCCACCGGCACTGGTAACACATCTGCAATTTCCATTGATCGATTTCCATTGATCGATTTCGATTCTGATGTATATATATGCGTATGTGTGTGTGTGTGCGTGTATGTTTGTGTTTGTCCCCCTAGCATTGCTGGTGTGTTTATGTCCCCGTCACCTAGCAGTTCGGCAAAAGACACCGATAGAATAAGTACTGGGCTTTACAAAGAATAAGTCCCGGGGTCGAGTTGCTCGATTAAAGGCGGTGCTCCAGCATGGCCGCAGTCAAATGACTGAAACAAGTAAAAGAGTAAAAGAGTAAAGAGATTCCATATTTTCTGGCATACAAGTTAATTTTTCCATACCAAAATTTACTGCCAAAATCACTTATGTTGATTCTCACATCAAGATGACTTTGGGTGGGGACAAAAATTCCATGTGATATACAACTGGATTTGGGAAAACAGTGATAGTGTTTGAATGTTTATGCTATATACTTACATCCACTTGGATGCTGAAAAGTATAGCAATGATAAAGTTATTCACATGGAAAAGTTTAATGATGTGTAAGATTTCTCATAGCTATTACATGTTGCTTTAACTTCAATCCAACCTGTAAATCAAGTAACAGAATAAAGCCTTAAAAATGGTTCCACAACCATATTTCTGTATGACATATATAAATACTTTTCATATGACCTTTGAATAACACACACACTTTATTCTTCCTTTTATTTTTCATTTGTATTTCTTCTGCATTTTGCATCTCTTCCCTGCTATTCATTTACCCCTTTCACTGCTCTTTTTCTCTCACTGTACGTCTTTGTGTTCCCTTTTTCTAATATCTATATTTTCCTCCTCCCTTTTTGCTATTTATTTCCTTTCCACATACCCCATCCTTTCTTTATTTCTCTTATATTTCTCCTTTTTTTTTCCTTTCCTCTATCTTGCTTTCCATCTTTCTACTTTCACTTTCCCCCATTTTATTTTCCTAATCTCTCTTCCCATTTTTATTTTTTACCTCATTCTCCATTATTTTCCTTTTTTCTTATCAGTTTCTATTTCTTTATTTCTTCTCATCTTTTTGGCCTTTTTTACCTGCTCTGCCTCCTAAGCTTCCTTCCATTCCATTATTAATAGTTTTATTTCTTATGTTTGCTTTCTTCCAAACTCTTTCTAGTCGGTGTCTTTCCTGAATAAACATTATCTTTGGGTAAAATACATTGATGAGACAACTGACTTCCTCATTTGTTGTTTTATCTTTAGTCAGTTTATTCTTTAATCATCTCTGTACACCGTGTTTCTATATTAATACAACAGCCTTGGCTAAGATTGGAACTTAAAAGTCTTTATTCCTAACTCAAAATTTCACTATTCATTAATCACCATACGATGAAGGAATCTCTATGCAGGTGCTCAGTCTACTAGAAATGTCTTTTCTACTAGAGGCACAAAGTCCGAAATTTTTGAGAAGAAGCTTGTCAATTACATTCACACCCTCTGCTCCACTGATACTTATTTCATCAGCCCTGAAAGGATAAAAGGCAAAGCTGATGTTGATGAGATTTGAACTCAGAACATAAAGACAGATGAAATACCTATTTCTTTACTACCAACAAGGGGCTAAACACAGAGAAGACAAACAAGGACAGACAAACGAATTAAGTCGATTATATCGACCCCAGTGCATAACTGGTACTTATTTAATCGACCCCAAAAGGATGAAAGTCAAAGTCAGCCTCAGCGGAATTTGAACTCAGAACGTAGCGACTGATGAAATACCGCTAAGCGTTTCGCCCGGCATGCTAACGTTTCTGCCAGCTCGCCGCCCTAAAGATTGACAAAATGCCTATTTCTTTACTGCCCACAAGGGGCTAAACACAGAGAGGACAAACAAGGACAGGCAAACAGATTAAGTCGATTATATCGACCCCAGTGTGTAACTGGTACTTAAT
>NC_043017.1:22415087-22422587 GCF_006345805.1 Octopus sinensis | reverse complement strand
CAGAACAGCACTTTGGGGCAAATGCATTCTCTTGTGGTCTCAAGTTCATGTGAGTGAAATCAGCTGACGGAAATTGTGCGGGAGACTGTTGAAGGAACTATTCCTGTTTTGGGGAGTCAGATTTGATCTACCACCACCACCACCGCCACCACCACCACCACCGCCACCACCACCGCCACCGCCACCACCACCACCACCGCCACCACCACCACCGCCACCACCACCGCCACCACCACCGCCACCACCACCACCGCCACCACCGCCACCGCCACCGCCACCACCACCACCACCGCCACCACCACCACCGCCACCACCACCGCCACCACCACCGCCACCACCACCACCGCCACCACCGCCACCGCCACCGCCACCACCACCGCCACCGCCACCGCCACCGCCACCGCCACCACCACCGCCACCACCACTGCCACTGCCACCACCACCGCCACCACCACTGCCACCGCCACCACCACCGCCACCACCACACCACCGCCACCACCACCACCACCGCCGCCACCACCACCACCACCACCACCACAACCATCATCATCATCATCACTATCTAACATCCATTTTCATGCTGGTTTGGGTTGGATGGTTTGACAGGAGTTGGCCTGCCAGAGAGCCACCTAGGCTTCAGTTGTCTGCTTTGGCATGGTTTCTGTGACTGGATGTTCTTCCTTAATGTCAGCCACTTTACAGAGTAGTGCTGGGTGCTATTACATGGCACCAACACAGGCACTTTTATGCGGCACTGGCACAGACAACTTTTGGGTGTTTGAAGGGGAAATCTGCTGGAAGCATTTGGACTAAGTCTCTGGCCTGAACAGAACTTCCTTTTTCCCCCTCCCCGCCCCCACCATTCTCTTTCCCTGCTTCCTGACGCCTTCTGAAAGGTCAGTGCTGCTGCTGGCCTTTATATTCTCACTCAGTGATTTAAAAAAGAAAAACCAAAAACACACCTTATATTTTTAATACTTCAATCATCCTGATTAGGATGTATTGATGTCACATATTGATATCAATACCTTAATATCAGCATCTCTGAGTACATCGTCTTTTAACCTATTCCTTCTTTGTGTTCTGTACATCTTTCTCCCTCTTCTGCTTCATCACTTATTCCTTCATCTCCAGTAAAATAATGAACCAAAAAGAATATATTCCACAATATTTTGTACCTGAATACATTGAGATTTTATTGGTTGAAAATCATGACTTAATGAACAAATCTACACAGGATGATGATAACAATCTGATTATTAATGATTTTCACATTTCTATATATTTATGATTTCTCCTTATATGCTGTATGATACTTTAATTCCTATATATGTTGATAAAAATTTAATAATTTCTTTTATTTTTTATTTCAGGTGAGTGATACAGAAAATAATTTATCTCCAAGCAAGAAATGCCACTGAAACCTGTCTGTATTCATTCTGATGTCGACAGAAGAATTCATCATATTTTTATAAATATTTTTTGGAGTATATTTTTGATTTTGTGGTTAGCAATATAGATTTCATTTCACTTATAGTACAATACCCTATGTGTTCATCCTTTCCATATGAATTCAATTATTCAATATCCGATTGAAGTGTTCAAGTCATGACTAGTCTGTGATTTATTTTTCAGGCTAGTATGTACCGTACTACATTATTCAGTGTGTTTCCTTTTTCTTTAAGTTAGCTGGATGCGATTTGTTAGTGAAGGCACATGGTTTAGTGGTTAAGGTATTCAGTTCAAGGTCGTGAGTTCAATTCCTGACAGCATGTTGTGTCCTTGAGCAAGATGCTTTATTTCATATTGCACCAGTCTATTGAGCTGGAAAAAAGGAGTTGTATTTGTGATTCAAAGGGCCAGCCTTGTCACATCCTGTGTCACTCTGAGCCTCCCTAAGAACTAACTACCTTAAGGGTACATGTTTCTTTTGCAATAGCCTTTTGCATGGTAATTTCATGAGCAGGCTGTTCCACTGATCAGATAAACTGAAACCCTTGTCATTGTAATCAACAGAGTGCCAGTTGAATGTGATTTGTGTGAGATTTGGTCATTATAATATTCTGGTCAATGTTTTGTGGTCATACAGCAGCGTAACCAGTGTTTAGATGTACAGACACTGCTATACTAGGTGTCTAGTATAACATAGTAGATGTCATGCTAGGAGCTGTTCACTGGTCATACTAAACAGGTTTTCTTGACATTAAACAGCAACAACATAGTTACAAATATTTATGAATGAATTCATAATTTATCTGAATATTGTACATGATAATTTTATTGAGATTTACTACTGATATTTATTGATTAATTGATTGAAATTTATTCTTATTATGATATATTGAACTTTGAATCAACCTTTGATTTATCTCATCAATTAGACTGAATACTTCAAATTTATTAAGCCAATTTTCTTCTCCTTTCTTAAGTTAGTTGTTCTTTTCAAACTTGAGGTAACAGAGAAGGCTGGGCTCTTTAATAGGTACAATGTCACTTAAATGAATCCCTGTGATGCAATAAACTAAAAGGAACTGCCGTGTTAGATAAATCTGTTCTTTTCTAATGTTGTTCTCCTTTTATTCAGTTATGTTATCGGAACTTACAGATCCCATTGTGATGTGCCTCACTAGATCTAGCCCGTTCATGGAAAAAGAAAACAGGAAAAAAACAAAAAACAAAATTGCTTCCATGGTAGAAGCAGTGTGGTTTCTGGATCCATAGCAGCAGATTATGGTTTACATTAACTTGAATGAATTCTATATACTACAGACTGGAATATGGTAAAAACATGGGATTATATTGTCAGTTTGATTAATGGTTCAATAGTTGACATTACTGGTTGTAATTCTAACCACAGTTGATTTAGCTTCTTATCATTGACTAGTGTATAAGACAAATAGGTGTATTTGACCGTTTCCAATGTTTGCAGAATCAAGAGATAGATAACTACAATAGGGTTAAAGACACGGATTAAGAAAATCAGGGGTTAGTTAGCTGATAGGACACTCTGGCCAAACAACTAGCTTTACTTTGTTAATATGGTTGTGTGGTTAGGAAGCCATACTTTCTTCACAACTATATGGTTTCAGGTTCAATCCCATTGTGAAGCATCTTGAGTAAGTGTCTGCTGTTATAGCCTCAGGCTAATCGATACCTTGCGAGTGAATGTGATTGATGGAAACTGTGTGCAAGCTCAACACACCACACACACATATATACACATACACATATGTGTGTATATATATATATATATATAATATATATATATATATATTATATATATATATATATATGTATAATATATATATATATATATACACACACATACATATGTATGTGAATCTTTGTGTTGTCTCCCCATACGCCCACTTGGCAACCAGTGTTGGTTTGTTTACATCCCCATAACCTAGCAGTTCAGCTAGACAAACTGACAGATTAAGCACTAAACATAAAAGTAAATATTGGTGTCAATTTGTTTGACTAAAACTCCCCCAAGGCAATGTTCCAGCATGGTCACAGTCCAAAGAAAAGAAAATAGATGTAAAACATTAAAACAGTAAAAAAAGTTGAATAAAACCCAGTTCCTTTTACAAATTCCTATCGATACATGCTAATAGAATATTTTATATTTTGGCTTCTGTTAGTTAGCTGATAGGACACTCTGGCCAAACAACTAGCTTACATTGTTAATATGGTTGTGTGGTTATGAAGCCATACTTTCTTCACAACTATATGGTTTCAGGTTCAATCCCTTGGTGAAGCATCTTGAGTAAGTGTCTGCTGTTATAGCCTCAGGCTAATCAATGCCTTGTGAGTGAATGGGGTTGATGGAAACTGTGCAGAAGCTCACCACAAACAAACACACACACACACATATATATACACATACACATATGTGTATATATATGTAGCACCCAAATAATAACATCACTTATTTTCTTTTCTTCAAACTCAGACGAAAATGGTAAGGGTTTGAAATATTGAATATTTCACAACCCAAGTTTGCAAAACTGAACTTTGCAAACTTTTCTGTGAATTTTCCTTCTGGGTAATTGATTCTTAGTTTCTTTCTCTTTATTGCTGCTGAACTGTGTCCATAACAATGGACCTTAATTGCTGAACTGTCCTCACAGAAAGAGACCATGTTTGGAATTTCTGACCAAAATAATTTCAGTCATTCAATCAGCTTAACCATTGAATGAATCTGAAAGTTGCTAAGTATTCCAAGGATACCTGTGCCCTTAACATGATTTTCAGGCAGAATTAGAGTGACAAGGGACGTGACAAAGGTTGGACATTTGAAATAGAAAGACAACCCATCTAATGCATCAGTGGGTTTTAACACAGTTTCACTAAGACAGCTTGATTCAACCCAGGGATATAGCATAAGGCACTTGTCCAAAATCTCACACAAATTGAAACTAGGTCCTTGTGATCGTGAAGCAAACTTCTTAACCAATTGGCCAGACTGTGTCTATATTATATCCATATACAGGTGACTTGACTTTTAAACTCAGTATGCTTAGCTGTAAACAGATAATGGGATAGAGTGGATTTGGTTCGCTGCCAGAACTAATGAGAGTACAGTATAATTGATGTACATTTTGCTATCCTTCACTTCTGTGTCCAAAGCCTCCAGTGAGAATAACTTGAGTGGGAATGGTTGGGTTCTTGCTTAGTTGTTTAACTTCAGACTCACAGCATGAAAATAAAATACTGCCAACATAAAAATAACACTTCAGTGTCTCACAAGATTCCTATCTCTTTATATTCTTATAATCACAAGATTTGAACTAAATTCTGTCTTTCTGTACTCACAAAATAACATTGGTATTTTCCAACTTTATTCATAAAATTGTATTGATATATTTCTTCTCCAAGACCCCACTAATATATTCTTGACAAAATCTTGTCAATAATAGTTCTCTTTATATTCATACGTTTTTCTGATATGATTTCTGTATATATTAGTAAATATTCACAAGAGATTTGCTCTAATAATTATTAACACATCATTAATAAAACAGGATAGACTATCATGAGATAATCACAGAGAACAATTACCATGAGAATATGTTGCTATTATCTTATCTTGACTTAAGATATTTTATGGTTGGATGAGATTGGTTGACAACACTAATTTACAATATCTTCTTAGTCTGTCTGACAGAAATGAAAACTCTTTTTTTGTTTGTTTGTTTTGTTTTACACTCGAAAGCATAATTGCAATCAAATGAAAGCTTAGAGAGAATTAATACAACATTATTGCCAGGAATTAGCATTATCAGTAGAATCAAATCTCTGTACAAGGTCATTAGTGAAATGAGCTCATAATAACAATAATGGTATCTGATTTAGGTTCAAGGCTAGCAATTTTGAAGTGCAGGAATAAGTCAATACCATTGAGCCATGTACTTCACTGGTACTTTATTTTATGAAATAAAGTACAAAGAATTGATCTTTCCACTTTCCATACTGGTAGTCCAACCCTTTCCAGCATGGAAAGTGGACATAAAAGGAAGCTAGTACTAGCATTAGTGGTGGAAGCACTCCGTTGGTTACGACGACGAGGGTTCCGGTTGATCCGAATCAACGGAACAGCCTGCTCGTGAAATTAACATGTAAGTAGCTGAGCACTCCACAGACACGTGTACCCATAACGTAGTTCTCGGGGATATTCAGCGTGACACAGAGAATGACAAGGCCGGCCCTTTGAAATACAGGTACAACAGAAACAGGAAGTAAGAGTGAGAGAAAGTTGTGGTGAAAGAGTACAGCAGGGATCACCACCGTCCCTGCCGGAGCCTCGTGGAGCTATAGGTGTTTTCGTTCAATAAGCACTCACAACGCCCAGTCTGGGAATCGAAACCGCGATCCTCTGACTTCGAGTCTGCTGCCCTAACCACTGGGCCATTGCGCCTCCACACTAGCATTAGTAATGGTGCATTGTATAGAACCTTGGTATGGTAAATGAATTTCAGTTAGCACTCATAATGAATATTTAATTGTTTGCTTAACTGTACTCAATGCTTATGGATTAGCATGTTGATGGCTGAGTATTCCACAGATGCATGTATCCTTAATTTGATTCCAAAGCAGAATCAGTGTGATAGAGTGTGCAACAAGTTTGTACCTTTGAATTACTGGTACAGTCAATCCAACAAGCTTCCATATAGTTTCTGTCTCACCAGTTAAAACTTACAAGGCTTGGGTTAACCTGAGGTAATGATAAAAGACGAGTATTCTCTCTAAGCTTTCATTTGGTTGCAATTACGCTTTCGAGTGTAAAACAAAAAAACAACAACAAAAAAAAAAGAGTTTCCATTTCTTATTTCTTTACTGCCTACAAGGGGCTACACACAGAGTGGACAAACAAAGACAGACAAACGTATTAAGTCGATTATATCGATTCAGTGCATAACTGCTACTTATTTAATTCTGAAAGGAGGAAAGGCAAAGTCGATCTCAGCGGAATTTGAACTCAGAAAGTAGAGGCAGATGAAATACCTATTTCTTTATTACCCACAAGGGGCTAAACACAGAGGGGACAAACAAGGACAGACAAACGGATTAAGTCGATTACATCGACCCCAGTGCGTAACTGGAACTTATTTAAATCGACCCCAAAAGGATGAAAGGCAAAGTTGACCTTGGTGGAATTTGAACTCAGAACGTAATGGCAGACGAAACACTGCTAAGCATTTCACCCAGTGTGCTAACGTTTTTGCCAGCTCACCACCTTCAAGAGAGTTTTCATTTCTGTCAGACAGACTAAGAAGACATCGAACATCCGTATTGTCAACCAATCTCATCCAACCATATAATATCTTATGTCAAGATAAGATAATAGCAAAATATTCTCATGGTAATTGCTCTCTGAGATTATCTCATGATAGTCTATCTTGTTTTATCAATAACGTGTTGATAATTATTAAAGCAAATCTCTTGTGAATATATAATATTGCTCAGGATACCTTACACTGGAATTGAACCTGAGACCAAGAAAATTGCAAAACAAATATCTTAAACATTATAGAGAATACATTACAGAAAGTTCATTAAATGTGAAATGGATGAACAAAATGAAAATATTTATGAGTAAAAATCATTAATAAGTGGAGGGTAATTAATTAACAATGTTAATTATTGCTAGTTAATTAACAATTTTCCGATCTGGTGTAAATGCTTCAGTTAATTTCTTCACATAGAAATAGCACTGACAATCTTCCCCTATTAACTAGTATTATCTGAAGAATTCCAGTTTTATTGAATTGGTTAATACATTTTTGACATTTTTATCTCTGTTGTTTGGAGAGATGCTGACTGTTATTATTTGATAAATTTTATTTATTAAATGATATTTAAAAAAAAAAAAAACGTAGCTGTTAATCTGGAATGAAGTAAATATTTTTTTTTTCTTTCTGGATGTTGATACTGAGTTTGCATTTTGTATTATCATTGAGATGGATAGTGGGAGGTTCTATAAATAAAGAGAATAAA
>NC_043017.1:22382587-22405087 GCF_006345805.1 Octopus sinensis | reverse complement strand
CTCGTTAAAGACTTCTCTTTGGAGTAAAATTGACATTGAAATGAATCAATAGAAAGTGGTAGAGATTATTCCTTGCTGAAAATAACAGCAATCATGTATTTATGAAAAGATCTATGAGAAAAACTGCGAAGAATTTTTGTTTAACCTTTTTTATTCTTTATTGTGTGATTGTATGATTATGTGGCTTCCAAAAGATATATTTAACTGAGAAAGTGATACCTTTTGATGCTAAATGATTCCTAGGAATTTAAAACAAGAAAAAATATAAATTTATTACGTTTTCATTTGTATGTAAACATTATTTTCTAGTTTCTTTTCCTGTTTATTATTTTGTTAATTGTCAATTAGTTCTGAATATAAAAGCATTTTAGGGTAATAATTTTCCCCCCAACAACAAATTACAGGAATTCATAACCATAACTACCACTGCCACCATCCTCCTCACCTTCATCCTCCTCCTTCTCCTCCTCATCATCATCATGCTTTCATTATCATATTGACACAAATAAGTTGGCAAAATTTCTTTCTGTCCCCACCTCTCCATTCTAAAACATTGTTACCTTTTAACCATTATTTTTTTTTGCGGTGATTATTATTTAAAGGGCTTATTATTATATTCTCTTTTACTTGTTTCAGTCATTTGACTGTGGCCATGCTGGAGCACCGCCTTTAGTCGAGCATATCGAACTGAGGACTTATTCTTTGTAAGCCTAGTACTTATTCTATCGGTCTCTTTTTGCCGAACTGCTAAGTTACGGGGACGTAAACACACCAGCATCGGTTGTCAAGCAATGTTGGGGTGGGGGGACAAACACAGACATACAAACATATATACACACACATACATACATATATATATATATATATATATATATATACGACAGGCTTCTTTCAGTTTCCATCTGCCAAATCTACTCACAAGGCTTTGGTCGGCCCGAGGCTAAAGTAGAAGACATTTGCCCAAGGTGCCACACAGTGGAACTGAACCTGAAACCATGTGGTTGGTAAGCAAGCTACTTACCACACTGCCACTCCTTACTTTTACAGGAAAGGCTCTCTCATGTGTACTTTATAAGAATAGAAATAGCATGACTAGGATAACCTGCCAATGACTTCCTGGAAGGGAGATTAGCTCACTTAACTAGAGTGAGACTATTTCTGTGTATTGTGTATCGAAACCTGAGTTTATTTTTATGTTTTTAAAAATTGCACCTAATTTGCAATTCCTACCTGTGTGAAACTACCTCACACTATGAATTGATAATGCAGACTCTATATTGGTCTCTAACCTGCTAGAAATATCAGTCAAACCTGCCTCAAATCACACCCTGCCATCTTAGAAAAGCCTGTATTTGATAATGTGTTTTAGGGTTCTCTGCAAATAAGAAAAGCTTGGTTGATTACAACTGGGAGGCCTTTGTTCACAGATTTATTCGATCAGGGCTAAGATGGTGTTAAACACTGACAATATCATCATCTCCCTCTCTCTTTCACTTTACATATCTATCTATCTATCTATCTATCTATCTATCTATCTATCTATCTATCTATCTATCTATCTATCTATCTACCTGCCTATCAATCTATCTAACTCTCTCTCTCTCTATCTATCTATCTATCTATCTACCTGCCTATCTATCTATCTAACTCTCTATCTATCTATCTATCTATCTATCTATCTATCTATCTATCTATCTATCTATCTATCTATGTGTCTGTCTGTCTATCATGTATATTTGTATCTATGTATGTCATTATTCAGTTTTATTTCAAGATTTCTTGCCAATAGAGGAAGAACTGGTTTCTAACCTAGATCCAAGGCTCCTTCATTGGAACTTCAACATCAGCAACAGTGTATGTATGTATGTGTATGTATGTATGTATGTATGTATGTATGTATGTATGTATGTATGTATGTATGTATGTATGTATGTCTGTCTGTCTGTCTGTCTGTCTGTCTGTCATTATTCAGTTTTATTTCAAGATTTCTTGCCAATAGAGGAAGAGCTGGTTTCTAACCTAGATCCAAGGCTCCTTCATTGGAACTTCAACAACATCAACAGGGTATTTTTGTATGTATATACATATATATATATATGCAGATTTGTATGTTTTCTATTATGTACGTATTGTCATGCATATAAATTTGCATGCCTAGACATACTCATATATACTTAATTGATTATCTTCTGGAAAATTTTACAGATTTTTGAAGTTTCAGTGATGGCTTAGATCTGTATTCTTTGAATCAACTTTCTCTTTTCTGGTTTTGAGAAGCCTAATTTCTCAAGGTTGGTATTTAGGCAGTGTGTTACACACCCCAGTTCTCCAATAGTTGCAGGTATAAAATATGTATGTACATATATACAGGTATGTATATATGTATGTATGTATGTATGTATGTATGTATGTATGTATGTATGTATGTATCTTCTATTTTTTAATTATTATGAATCTTCCACTGAGGAGGGAACTGGTTTCCAACAGATACAAGGCTCCATCTTTGGGATGTAGTTAACACAGACAAATTCACATTTGCAACTGGAGAAAATTCTTGCATATTTTTACTGTATGTATGTATGTGTGTGTGTGTGTATGTATACATGTAGATATAAAAATTTATTTCTAACCTATCTCTGAAATAATTTTTAGAGTTCTAACATTTGAGATTCAAAGTATTCCAAAACCAAATAAACATAAAGAAACAAAAAGAAGCGTGTATTTCTTTGTAGAAATCATTCATTCATGCTGTGTGCTGTGTTAGATAATGGTATCTTCACATCCAACCATCTCTCACTTTCATCTTTCTTTAACTCACACACACAAATACACACACATTGGTACAAAGCTGGCTTGCACTTCGTAATATATCTTTTTTGAAGTCAATGGAAGATTATCAAAATGGGATAATTTTGTTAAGAACGTTCTTCAATTTTTATGAGATTACTACTGTTAAGAGCAACAAAAAGAAATTTATTTTACTTAGTAGCGAAAGAAAAATTACATTTCTTTTTAAGATACCAAGTATGAATGTTGCACATATTAAATGCTAAGTTTAAAATGAATAAGAAGGATTTCTTACCATTTCTCTTTCCTCCACTCAAGACTACTTCTCACTCTCTGCTGTTTTCCCTCAGCTATAAGGACCACTTTAGAGCATTAGCCTTGTACATTACAAGGTGATTGTTGCTAGTGCTGGTGCCATGAAGAAAACAGCCAGTACAGTCTGTAAAGTGGTTGGTGTTAGGAAGGGCATCCAGCCATAGAAGCCATACCAAGGTAGACATCAATGTATGATGCAATATTCTGACTTATCAGACCCTGTCAAGTCATCCAATACATGCTAGCATAGAAGCCAGATGTTAAATACTCTTTACTCTCTTTCACTTGTTTCAGTCATTTGACTGCGGCCATGCTGGAGCACCACCTTTAGTCGAGCAAATCGACCCCAGGACTTATTCTTTGTAAGCCCAGTACTTATTCTATCGGTCTCTTTTGCCGAACCGCTAAGTGACGGGGACGTAAACACACCAGCATCGGTTGTCAAGCAATGCTAGGGGGACAAACACAGACACACAAACACATACACACACACACACATATATATATATATATATATACATATATACGACAGGCTTCTTTCAGTTTCCGTCTACCAAATCCACTCACAAGGCATTGGTCGGCCAGGGGCTGTAGCAGAAGACACTTGCCCAAGATGCTATGCAGTGGGACTGAACCCGGAACCATGCGGTTGGTTAGCAGGCTACTTACTACACAGCCACTCGATGATTATGATAATATCAGACAGCGGTCAGGCCAGCAAGTCAAATGGTAATTTATCCTGCAGGTGAAATTGGGAATCAGTTTGATAACTTTGTGCATATCAGAGAAGAAGGCCAACAGGTGGTGAGATTTGCTTAATTTGAAGCTGACTTTGAATGCATAATAGCAATGCCTGTCTTAACAGATTAGTGTTGAGCATTTAAACTAGCCGTATCCAGCATGAATACTCTACCTGTTTTATGTTAAAACTGGCTAGATCTGGCCTCTCTCACATCTACCTTACAGTATCCTTTTAAAAATAAATAATCACAGCATCGAAATCTTGAAGCTATAAGATAATGCAGGATTAATTCAAAACAATACGAATAAATAAAGGCGCAGGAGTGGCTGTGTGGTAAGTAGCTTGTTTACCAACCACATGGTTCCGGGTTCAGTCCTACTGCATGGCACCTTGGGCAAGTGTCTTCTACTATAGCCTCGGGCCGACCAAAGCCTTGTGAGTGGATTTGGTAGACGGAAACTGAAAGAAGCCTGTCGTATATATGTATATATATATATATATATATATATATGCGTGTGTGTGTTTGTGTGTCTGTGTTTGTCCCCCTAGCATTGACAACCGATGCTGGTGTGTTTATGTCCCCGTTACTTAGCGGTTCAGCAAAAGAGACCGATAGAATAAGTACTGGGCTTACAAAAGAATGAGTCCCTGGGTCGAGTTGCTCGATTAAAGGTGGTGCTCCAGCATGGCCGCAGTCAAATGACTGAAACAAATAAAAGAGTAAAGAGTAAAAGAGTAAATATGCAGTACATTTACCTGCGTCACCTTACTGGCACTTGTGCTGGTGGCACGTGTAAAACATTCGAGCAAGGTCATTGCCAGTGCTGCTGGACTGGCTCCTGTGCAGGTGGCACATAAAAAGCACCATTTTGAGCATGGCCATTACCAGTACCGCCTGACTGGCCCTCATGCCGGTGGCACATAAAAGCACCCACTACACTCTCGGAGTGGTTGGCGTTAGGAAAGGCATCCAGCTGTAGAAACTTTTGCCAGATCAGATTGGAGCCTTGTGCAGCCATCTGGTTCACCAGTCCTCAGTTAAATCATCCAACCCATTTTAGTATGGAAAGCGAATGTTAAACAATGATGATTTGACAGAATAATCTGAATGCTAAAAAGTTAAAGAAAGAGCAACTACTGGAAACGTTCAGATGGTATAGCAGTGACGAGAACTATTAGACTACTTGTCAGGAGTAGAATATGGCTACTGAAACAAAGAGAAATAGAGAATAATAACAAAGGATAGATGAGGGTTTCTAAAGAGCAACTTAGAACAAATCACAGATTGGTTCTGTGCTTGGTGAAGATGTCAGGTTGGCTGTGGACATAGAATAGTAGAGAGTGTGATGAGAGTCAAGTGAGAATGTGATTTGGGGAGAGACAACAAGGAGTAATTTGAGGAGATTAAGTAGGGATGTAAAATTATAAAATTTATTTAGACAAGAAGCTGAGGAGAGTTTTTCTAATGCTTTGCATCAAAATAATGAAAGACATGGAGTAGGCACAATTACAAGTCCTATATGGAACAGAACATCACTTGTGTGTAGTGTGTCGGATATGGTACTGGAATTCTTGTCTCCTGTGACAATGCAAAGAAGTCCAAAAGTGCTATTTTGAGAAGTGGAATGAGAAATCATCATCACCATCAATTGATGTCTGTTTTCCATGCTGGCGTGGGTTGGATGGTTTGACAGGAGCTGTAAGGCTGGGGGACCACACCAGGCTCCATAGTCTGTTTCCGCATGATTTCAATGGTATGATGCCCTTCCTGATGTCAACCATGTTACACAGTATACTGGATACTTTTTACATGGCACCAGCACCAATGATTTTTATGTGGCACAAGCACCAGTTCTTTCTATGTGGAACCAGCACCAGTGATTTTTACATGGTACCAGCATGGTTACTTTTTGAACTGTGGCCATGCTGGGGCAGTGCCTTGAAAGGTTTACATGAACAAATCAGTCTGAGGACATATTTTTATTCTATCAGACTTTTTGACCAAACGGCTAAGTTATGGGAAGTAAACAAACCAACACTGGTTTTCAAAGGGTGTGGTGGAGAATCATACATACATAACTCAAAGAATCATACATACATTCGTACATATGTATACACATAAATATATATGGGCTTCCATAAGACTTTCCATCTATTCATTCACAAAGCATTGGTTGACCTGGGACTATGATAGAAGACACTTGCCCAAGGTGTAGCATGGTGGGAATGAACCCCAAACCACATGGTTGCAAAATGAGCTTCTTAACCAACCACACACCCGTGCCTGCCGATCATCCCTTATCTTACTTTTTATCTTTTATCAAATGTTTCAAAAATAAAAGCTTTTATCTTTACAATGCTTTCAGAATTATACCCTAACCCTTTTCAGGTCATGATCCATAGGGTGGAACTGTTGATGTAGCTAAATATAATGTCTGTGTGTGTATATAAGTTTATTACAATGTATATTGTTGCCATTTCCTTTGATACACTATTGTAATTGCCTTCATTCCAAATTGTAAAGCTTTCATTTTATATTTCAAATATTCCTCTTATTTTCATTGTTTTCTCTACACACAACATAGAATAACGTTTGTGTGCATAATGTTTGTAAAGATTTAGACATCTTTTATTCTTTGGGGGTATATAAAATGGTATTGTAATCACCAAATACTAATACAATGTCTGCTGCCGTTTCAATGCTTGGTTGTCAAACACAGCAGCTTATTATTAATTTTTTTTTTAGAGCAATTCACAAAAGTTTGGTAACTAGGATTACTATTTCTGAATCTTAAATACCCAATGTTGATTAAAATTGTTCAAGCCAAGAACAATCACAGCCAGAACTGAATGAGATTCGGCAACAATAGATACAAATAATATATTCTAACAATATTGAATCCCATAAATTAATAAGTTGTGTCTCCTTCTCTCGACGTCATGTGGTTGTTATAAATGAATGTTCTTCATCTCCAATGTTCTACAAAAATATGTTAAGCCATGGGGAAATATTTCTTTGCTTGAAAACAGGTAAGGGTTGGTGATAGTAAGGGCATCCAGCCATAGAAAATCTCATTAAACACCATCAAACTTTTGCAAGTACAGAAAAGTAGACATTAAAATGACAATGAAGATAATGATGTTCTCATTTCAAATTCTGCTGAGATCGATTTTACTTTCCATCCTTCCAGGGTTGATAAAATAAGTACCAGTCGAGCACTGTAGTCAGTGTAATTGACTCGCCACCACCCAACAAATTTCACAGATTATGCCTAAAATAGAAAGGATTATTATGTAATTTCAACGATGTGATAGTTTATTTTTAATTTAACAATTTTGGATAGCTTGAAAGGCTGGACCAGTTTAATTATAAAACATAGAATATTTTGGACAGGATAGTGCTGGCTTAAATACTAAAGGATTTTAAAAACATTTTCAGAAAAATTTTAAATCTTTGCTGGACATTGTGATATCATTGAACAGAAAATGTGACTGATGATGCACCAGAGTTCATAGTTTGACCATAACAAGGTCCACAGATTGAAATACATTGATAGTTATCACCTTGTTTGCAAACAAAGATCAGCTTTCTCTTAATCTTATAAAGTTTATTTTCGGAAATTCTTAGTCTCTAGAAATGATCTCCCTCTTTCTGTGACAGTTATTCACAAATATAATTTGGTTTTTCTTTTCTTTCTCCAGTTAAAAGGGAAAGTTTAATTAAATTGAGAATTTTTTTTTTTTGCATAAATCATTCAATTGAATTATTTTCCTTCAACTCATTTTTTAATTAAAGAATCTTGGAGGAAAAATAAAAGCAAATTTATCCCTTAATTTAAAAGAATTAAAATCCAAAAAAATCACCTTGATTAACATTGGTTTATAACAAACGCCAGCATTCAATAACACACACAAAAAAGATATATACAATGTCCCTTAATTCTGATTTCATTACTTACTTTCAATCATAGTTAGTCCACATTACTCTGTAAGGGCCACAGGGCCAGTTTCCTGGATTCTCTGGCATATATATTCCTCCCTGAACAGGATGCTGGTCTATCACAGAATTGCTCATTTTTGCCAGCTGAGTAGACTAGAGCATTGTGAAATGATGTGTTTTGCTCATGAACACCACACATCACCTGGTCCAGGAATGAAAACCACAATCTTACAATGATGAGCCCTACACCCTGACCACTAAGCCATGTACCTACTATTACTTTTAGTCATAGTTTTACAATATTCTGAAATATTTTTCGTATAGATGTGTACAAACGTTGGAGGAGGAACAGCACAAGTGTCACACATGCATTTTAAGCTTTCTTTAATAAAATCCTTTTTCACAAGTAGTGGTGTCTCATAAAGTGATACCAAAATCTATTCATTTCATTTACAGCCATTGACTAACATCCTACCATTCTTTGTTGTATAAATTACGCAGTTTCCTTTGATAACACTGGTTTAATATTTCACCATGTTTGTTATATACTAAAAAAAAAAAAAAAAAAAAAAAAAAAATTGACAAGAAAAAATGAGAAAGAGCCAACAACAACAGCACTCGGTTTGCTGTGTCTAACTATTATTAGTGTACTACTTTTATGATATGGTATTAAAGAAAAATAATTTATAATACACTGCTGCAGTAATATATCAGAAATTATACATATTCTTCATAAGTTTACAGCAGCTGTCTCCTATTGATCTCTCTCATAACTTGCCCTGGAAATATCTGGCGGCATACAGTTTTATCCGTATTGTACTTGAGAACTGCTGTGATAATAGATGAGGATAGGCCCCCTAAAGTGAGATAGATATACGTTAGGAAACATTGTTTTCAATGTTAGGAAAAAAAATGTATTACTATTCCTTTGAATGCAGTTCGCTCATTTTGTTTGGTGATGCTACATGGTGTTTTTTTTTTTTTTTTTTTGGCTTTCATCTTTTATTGTATTATATCTGTTCTAACATGTTCGATATGCATACATATACATACATACACACACACACATATATATGTGTGTATGTATTTTATATACATACATATATACACACACATATGTATAATATACATATATTTATTTATGTATGTATGCATGTATGCATGTATGCATGTATGTATGTATGTATGCATGTATGTATGTATATGTATGTATGTATGTATGTATATGTATACATGTATGTATATGTATGTATGTATATTTATGTATATGTATATATGTATGTGTGAATGTATGTATGTATGTATGTATGTATGTGTGTATGTATGTGTGTGTGTACGTATGTATGTATGTATATGTATGTATGTGTGTGTGTATGTATGTATGTATGTATGTATATATATATATATATATGTATATATGTATGTATTGAATAATACAATAAAAAAATTCTCATATTCATATGAAGTTTCAGAAATGACACTGCTCTTTCTGTTTTAAACTATTTTCTGCCATGCTAATATTCTTTCCTATTTTTTGCTCTATAAATCTTTTCATCTCACATTTGGCTACCAATTTCGTTTTTAGTTTTTCTTTTTCCTTTGTAATGCATTGTGTGAGATGTAATAATTGTGGAGGTAAATTTTCTTGACCACTTTTAGCAAATTTATATGAAGTCTGAGATTAAATACTGCCACAAATAACTGTTGTGGTCTTTATAATAAATATCTTTTATCGTCTGTTGTTTTCTTGCCTCAGTCATTGGACTGCAGCCATGCTGGGGCACCTCCATGAGGAATTTTATCAAACAAATCAACTTTGGTACTTATTTTTATTTTTGAAGTTTGGTACTTGGCCTAATGGTCTCTTTTGCTGAACTACAATGTTCTGGGGACACAAACTATCACCAGTTGTCAAACACTGGCATAAACACACACACACACATATAATACTTACATACATACATACATACAAATATAATACATACATGCATAGGTGCAGGAGTGGCTGTGTGGTAAGTAGCTTGCTTACCAACCACATGGTACCGGGTTCAGTCCCACTGCGTGGCACCTTGGGCAAGTGTCTTCTGCTATAGCCCCTGGCTGACCAATGTCTTGTGAGTGGATTTGTGAGGGTTTGAGAAAAAATAGGAACAATTTAGGGGTGAGAGGAAAGTCAATTGATGCAGCATAGTTACAGTTGAAACTTCATATGTAAACAAATTCTTTGCGTTAGAGTAAGAATCAGAGCGCCAAGGATTTATCTGTGGCCTGAGTTAGCTATTGATCCAGGCAAATTCCATACGAAGCAGAAATGATGTATTTCATTGAATTTGTAAATGAATCCATGGTGTTTGTTGTATAGTGAATGCTTCTGGAAAAGTTTGATAAAGAAATAGTAGTTTTCGTTTGAGGAGAATGACAAGGGGTAAAAATTAGTCCCAAATTTTATTGATCTGGACACCTCCATCCTTACAAATCATAAATGCTAACTTAGAAATGGAAATGAAAGGTAAGAGGTTACTTAAAGAATCCCATTATCTTTGTGTGTTTGTGTAAATGAAGAAGTGAGAACACTGGCACCAAACTTAAACATTCAACAATATTGGAAATCTATTATGTAAAGTTTCTCTAATGCATCATCTTTCTAAGATTCATCATGGATCTTTTGACTGTTAAAGATCTTCGATTTCCTCCCGTTTGATTGAGTAGATGCTTAATTATTACTTTTGCCCTTATATAAGAAACTGATTCATCATAATCATCATCATCATCATCATCATCTTGTAACGTCCATGTTCCATGCTATCTTGGGTTACATGGTTTGACAAAATCTGATAGGTCCTAGAACTGTATTGTGCTCCAATGTTTGAGGAAACTAACAGCTCTCATTTGCAATGAGTTCTGTATATTCTGGAATAAGAAAAAAAAACTTTTTTTTTTCAATTTAATTTTGTCTTTAATTTAATTTTTGCTATGGTATCTCCCTAAAATGAAAAAAAAGAAAGGTCTTATTAGGAAATTAACAAGTCCAGCAGTCACCCAAGCATACCGGCCACCCCATCTCCATGCCACCGCTGTTATCCAAGGGAAAGGCAAAGGCTGATACAGCTTGGCAATAGTGATGTCACAACTCATTTCTACAGCTGAGTGAACAGGAGCAACATGAAATAAAGTGTTTTTCCCAAGAGCACAGCACACAACCCAGTCTGGGAATCAAACTCACTAACTTGTGATTGTGAGCCCAATGTTTTAATCACTGAGCCATGCTCCTGAAATATATAGACATCTTATGTCTGGTGAAACCAGAAATAGCCTCCAAGATCAACTGAAATTAACTACATTTAAATATGGCTGTTGGCCGATGCCAGTACCGCCTCGACTGGCTTCCGTGCTGGTGGCACGTAAAATGCACCAACCGATCATGGCCGCTGCCAGCCTCCCCTGGCACCTGTGCCAGTGGCATGTAAAAAGCACCCACTACACTCACGGAGTGGTTGGCGTTAGGAAGGGCATCCAGCTGTAGAAACACTGCCAGATCAGACTGGAGCCTGGTACAGCCTCCTGGCTTCCCAGACCCAGGTCAAACTGTCCAACCCATGCTAGCACAGAAAACGGACGTTAAACGATGATGATGATGATAATGATGTCAAATACATAGAATAACTTACTATTTTTACTCTGGGTAAAGAGTAAATGTCGCTAATAGGATTTGAACCCACCTCAATTAGATTTCATATTCATCTGCAACCTCTGTCAATGAGTCATTATTCTGTTGATAAGGAGTCAAAGCATTTCTTATTGGTTTGCCATGCAAAGTAATGCTACATAAGCAGTAATGCTACCAAAAATGTATTTTCAACTTATGAATGCTAATGTATGTTAGGAAATATTTCTTTTACAATATTAAAAGGCCATAAAAATACATGTATCATAGCTGGATGGAAAAATATGATATTAATTGGAAATATGAAGATGAAAAGAGAAAAATAAAGAACTATGAGAATCAGGTATCCTGTGCAGGTTACCAAAGAACTGTATCTACATTCTCAGTAATCCAATTGAAGCTAGCATTAATCTGATGTGTATAACAAAAGGTTTATAACAATAAGCTTCATTTAGATGGGCTTGTCTCCTACAGCAACAGCAGGGATTTCTTGAACTGATCCGAGAAAAGATTTGAAGGGCAAATAAAGATCTGAAACTTCCGTTTAACAATTAAAATCTACCGATCAGTGCATAGCTGACATTTAGAAATTGTATTTTAAATACCACACCATACCAAAGTTGTATGGATGCTATGATTATGATATTCTGGTTTCATTTCAAGGAAATTCTTTGAAAACTGTTTCTATAATGAGATCTGTTTTTATCCAAATCCCAGGTTAATTTACTTTAAAATCTGACTTGTATTCTGCTGGAAACAGTTTCCTTGTGTAATCTCTTCAAAAACAATCTGATAAAGTTTGCTTTATTTCTGATGGAAGTCAGTAAGATTTTGTCTATTATTATTTTCATAATCCATTTTCCTTCCCTTTCTTTCTTTTAGAAAGTGGTAGTTCAATGGTTGTGTTGCTAGCGTGTTGAAGTTAAGATTTATTATTTAAGACTTTACATAACATAATAGATATTGCATTGCATCTTTGAGCTGAACAGTTTATTTTTAGTGTTCCAGCGTATCTATTTGTAAAATATCAGAATTCCTCCAGCATAATAGATAAGTCAGTACTAAAAATAATGGCAAGCGCTTGCTAAAACATACTTTCAACAAGAAAACTAAAATTTTCAGTTATGTCTAATCCTTGCCAACAGAGAGAAAAGTATTAAAAAGTAAAACAGAAAGAGAATGAGAATAATGTTTCTTTGTTCTTGGCATACCACTAATCAAATCAAATACTCCATTGAGCAATATTACTACATTTATTAAACAGGCTTTTCATCTTTCTTGAAGATGTTTAACCAGATCCAGTCGAAGCGATTCATCTTTGCAAAGATTCAGCTCATTGAAAACTAATCAAACAGCAACTGCTCAACAGCCACCACTAAGCAATGTCTTTGTGGTATGTCATGCTTGAAAACCACAAGCACCACCACATTCCATCCTTCCCATCATACTCACACTTACTTCTATAATTCTAACTATCGCCATCATACTCTGTCATTCTCGAGTACTTGGTGGTAATAGTAGAAATGGTGAAGAGATGATCTACAAGCTTTATTGTGTACATAGTTCAATGCCTTGCATTTCTCTGTTCCAATTCTGCTGGTGTTGACTTTATCTCCAGAGTTTATAAATACTTGTAAAGTAATACAGTTGAAATAATTAACTACACTGTGTTCCTGAATTCAAACACACACAAATACAAAAGATGCTCCCTCTCTCTCTCTTTTACTCTTTTAATTGTTTCTGTCATTTTGACTGCAGCCATGCTGAAGCACCGCCTTTAGTCGAGCAAATCGACCCCGGGACTTATTCTTTGTAAGCCTAGTACTTATTCTATTGGTCTCTTTTGCTGAACCGCTAAGTTACAGGGATGTAAACACACCAGCATCAGTTGTCCAGCAATGCTAGAGGGATAAACACAGACACACAAACATATACACACACATATATATATATATAAAAATATATACATATATATGACGGGTTCTTTCAGTTTCCATCTACCAAATCCACTCACAAGGCTTTGGTTGACCCGAGGCTATAGCAGTAGACACTTGCCTAAGATGCCACGCAGTGGGACTGAACCTGGAACCATGTGGCTGGTTAGCAAGTGACTCATCACACAGCCACTCCTGCACCTGTATCAAATAATAAAAAAATCCTAGATGTTCTCAGCTGTATTAGTATTTTCCTTTTATTAATGTACTGCTTGTTTCTTAAACAGATACAAGACCACAGATTTAAAGGAAGAAGAAGGAGAGTGACAGCTTTTAAGGTTTATAAGAAAGCATCAAAAGCAGTGGTTTTCAACAGGGGTCCCTACAGCCCTGGGGGGTTCATACTCTCTTTACTCTTTTACTTGTTTCAGCCATCTGACTGTGGCCATGCTGGAGCACCTCCTTTAGTCGAGCAAATCGACCCCAGGACTTATTCTTTGTAAGCCTAGTACTTATTCTATCGGTCTCTTTTGCCGCACCACTAAGTTACAGGGACGTAAACACACCAGCACCGGTTGTCAAGCGATGTTGGGGGGACAAACACAGACACACAAACACACACACACACACATATATACATATACATATATACGATGGGCTTCTTTCAGTTTCTGTCTACCAAATCCACTCACAAGGCTTTGGTCGGCCAGAGGCTAAAGTAGAAGACACTTGCCCAAGGTGCCAAGCAGTGGGACTGAACCCGGAACCATGTAGTTGGTAAGCAAGCTACTTACCACACAGCCACTCCTGCTTTTGTTGTTAAAATTCATCTGCAACAAATTTGTTATACTTTTACAATTCACAAAATATTTTAACAAATTTTTTAAACAATTCCTAATTATATTTAATTATAAAAATGTAATAGGATTTTTTAAACATTGACTGGCTAGGAGGGTCCATCTAAGTAGAATTGGGATAAAAGTGGTCCACCGGAAAAAATAGTTGAGAACCACTGATTTAAACTGATTAATAGTAAAATGTGAAAGTGTCCTGAGTTAGTCTCCTTCCTACATGTGAACAATATTTCCTTTCTTTAAGGCGGGGAGTTGGCAGAAACGTTAGCATGCTGGGTGAAATGCATAGCATTATTTCATCTGACTTTACGTTCTGAGTTCAAATTTTGCTGAGGTCGATAAATTAAGCACCAGTTGCGTACTGGGGTCGATCTAAACGACTGGCCCCCTCCCCTAAAATTTCAGGTCTTGTGCATAGAGTAGAAAAGAATATTTCCTTTCTTTCTTTAAAATTGTAATTTCTGTGATGATATTATCAACTCAGTGAAAATCAGTGTAAGGTAGACTGGTTAGTGTAAATAATAAAGAACTGAATCTAAATTTTAAAATGTATACAGGAAAACGGAGAAGTGGAGATTGCAGTGAATGACAGCAGTGGAGATGGAGGCAACGATGGTGTTTAAAATGTAAATATAAGTAAAGTTTCAATTAAAATGGAATAAAATTAAATAGGAAAAGTATTAGTTCTAACTCTCTGAGTGAAAAACATGCAACAACAGTACGACAGAGTAAAGTTTATTTGCCAAAGTACAGTGACAGTCCTGGTTATAATGAATGTTGCTGCTATTTAGCCCCAGGTAAATATCATCTCCAGCTGGCTATTGATGCATGCACTGCATCCTTATATTTTCGAAGACCTACAGCCCCAGGAAAATATCATCTCCAGCTGGCTATTGATGCACTAACTGCATCCTTATATTTTTGAACAAGGGAGCTACAGCCCCAGGAAAATATCTTCTTCAGCTGGCTATCAATGCACTAACTGCTTCCTTATATTTTTGAACAAGGGAGCTACAGACCCAGGAAAATATCATCTCCAGCTGGCTATTGATGCACTAACTGCATCCCTATATTTTCGAAGAAAGGAGCTACAGCCCCAGGAAAATATCATCTCTAGCAGGCCATTGATGCACTAACTGCATCTTTATATTTTTGAACAAGGGAGCTACAGACCCAGGAAAATATCATCTCCAGCTGGCTATTGATGCACTAACTGCATCCTTATATTTTCGAAGAAGGGACCTACAGTCCCAGGAAAATATCTCCAGCTGGCTATTGATGTACTAACTGCATCCTTATATTTTTTAACAAGGGACCTACAGCCCCAGGAAAAAATCATCTCCAGCTGGCTATTGATGCACTAACTGCATCCTTATATTTTCGAAGAAGGGACCTACAGCCCCAGGAAAATATCATCTCTAGCTGGCTATTGATGCACTAACTGCATCCTTATATTTTTGAACAAGGGAGCTACAGACCCAGGAAAATATCATCTCTAGCAGGCTATTGATGCACTAACTGCATCCTTATATTTTTGAACAAGGGAGCTACAGACCCAGGAAAATATCATCTCCAGCTGGCTATTGATGCACTAACTGCATCCTTATATTTTCGAAGAAGGGAGCTACAGCCCCAGGAAAATATCATCTCCAGCTGGCTATTGATGTACTAACTGCATCCTTATATTTTTTAATAAGGGACCTACAGCCCCAGGAAAATATCTTCCCCAGCTGGCTATCAATGCACTAACTCTGCCCTTTTCGAACAAGGGAGCTAGTGTCCCACCCAGCTCAAAGCAACATCTATGTACCAATGGTTTCTGGGTTATTTCTCTTCATTAGCACTGAATAATCACTTGGCTAGGGATGGTGGCACCAGCTTTTGTTCGAAAATAGCATTTTTAGATTTTACTATAATTTTAGATTGATCCAAAGAGTTTTTGTTACATATCCTTACTTATGATCATCATCACAGTATCACAGTATTGACCATTCATCAGATGTTATACACCACTGGTCACAATGCGATTCCAATTTTGTCTTCATTCGTTTTCATTTTGACCCAAATTGCTTGACCAGATCATCTTCCTATCATTATAGAGGCCTTCCAAGGGACCTTTTCTAATCTCTTGTATACAACTTGGCAACTGCACAGGTCCACCTGTTATCTGCAAACCTTGTGACATGTCTGGTTCAGTGGAACTTGTGCTTTCAATTCTCAGCAATTTCGCTCTCAGCACTCTGCAATTTCATTGTTCACTTTGCTCCATTCTTGAATTATTTCATTTTGAATCATTCAAAATGAGACAATCATTATGCAGAGAAGTTTATTATCTAAAACCTTGCAATCCATTAATATTGTATTTCAGGGAATATGACACTTGTTACTTTCTCAACTGTTGCCATATTTTACTTGAATATACCATGTCAGATTTATGCCATGATCAACTTCAGTTTCTCAAAGATTGAAAATTATAATATGATAAATAATAATAATAAACTAGAGCAGGTGGTTCTAAATGGTTTAATATTACATGACTTCCTCCTTGCAACACACTGAATCATAATGATGTGTTAAATGCATTACTAAATCACTTTTGTAAGCTCGTAATCAATTTAGAACAATAAAAGCTCCGAAAGTTGACAATAGTAGCATTGTCAGTGAAATTCGTTTGATGGGAACTTTGTAGAAATGTGTTGAAGCGACCATTCTGGCTCTTACGTGATAGAATTAACTTCTCCACCAGGCTGTTGGGTACCTTTGGGTGCAAGGAGATTCTTCTGGTGTCTTCGGGAAATTTTGAACCTGGGTTCTCATTCCTAAGATATTTTTTGATGTTGTTGTTGTTGTTATTATTATTATTATTATTATATGTTTGACTTTTGCTTTATATTTGTACAAGTTGGCTCCAAGTCTCACCCAGAGACCTCAAGAGACAACAGGTTGGAAGTTCATGTTGTTGTTATGCCTAGTGTGCCATATATTTGGCGGGGAGTTTTTGGTGTTGTACTAATGAATGTCTAAAAAAAAAAAAACCAAAAATTATGTTTGTTTTAAACCTTGAGATTACATAGAAAGTATTTTGCGTAGGATATGAGCAGTTCCCATGAGCACTATCTTTTGAGTTTCTGCCATTTTGGGGTTTCCTGGTATCTGAGTTAGGTAGCTATCAGCCCCTTTTGCTATCATTTCCAGGGCACCTATGACAACAGGTATTGTTTTAGTCTTCAGGTTCCACATTTTGCTGATTTCTATTTCAAGATCTTTATTATTATTATTATTATTATTATAATTATTATTATTCAGGTCACTGCCTGGAATTGAACTCGGAATCTTAAGGTTATTAGCCATATGCTCGTCAGCATAAGGTGTATTGGTTAAGAGTGAAGGCTACTAACCCCAAGATTCTGAGTTCGATTCCAAGGAATGACTGAATAATAATAATAATAATGGTAATAATAGCATCGAAAAATACCTTAAGAATGAGAACCCAGGTTCGAAATTTCCCCAAGACACCTGAAGAAAGCTGGAGGGTATATCAGCCGAAACATTGTGTTAACAGCAAACAAGATGAGGACAAATATCTATCAAATGTAAATAATGTATATAATTCCTCATCTCGTAAATATAGAACTGTATTATTATGTTATTATTATTATTATTATTATTATTATTATTATTATTATTATCATTAAGACAGGCTTTATGTTTTGAGTTCAAATGCTACTGAGGTTGACTTTGCCTTTCATACTTTTAGGGTTGATGAAATAAGAACCAGTTGATCACTGGAATCGATATTATCAATTAGCTCCTTCACCCAAATCTCAGACCTTGTGCCTATATTAGAAAGGATTATTATTATTATTATCAAGGTGGTGAACTGGCAGAATTGTTAGCATGCCAGACAAAATGCTTAATGGCACTTCGTATGTCTTTAAGTTCTGAATTCATATTCTGCTGAGGTTGATTTGGCTGTTCACCCTTTTGGGGTCAATAAATTAAATACCAGTTAAATACTAGGTCAATGTGATCGACTAGTCCCCTCTCCCAAAATTCCAGGCCTTATGCCTTTAGTAGAAAGGATAATCATTCTTCTTCTTCTTCTTCTTCTTCTTCTTCTTCTTCTTCTTCTCATCATCATCATCATCACCACCATCATCATCATCATCATCAAGTGAACGATATTTCGACGTCTTGTGTGTCTTCCACAGGTTCAAAAACTAAACTTGTCAATCTACTTGATTTGGGTAACTCTTCTTTTTTGGCTTCTATACTTTCTGGAGGAGTAACCTCAATCCTATAAATATTATTATTATTATTATTATTCTATGTTTGACTTTTGCTTTACATTTGCACAAGCTGGCTCCAAATCTCACCCAGAGACCTCAAGAGACAACAAGTTGGAAGTTCATATTGGTATTATGCCTAGGGTGCCATATATTTGGTTTTGTACTTAGTGTTGTATTATTATTATTATTATTATTATTATTATTATTATTATGATAGTAGTAGTAGTTGTATTAAAAGTAATATTAGTGTATTTTAAAAACTGAATCTAGTTGTAATAGGAAATCCCAAGAACTACTGCTGGCCTAGTGTATAAATGAATTACAGGAGTTGACAAATATTTGCTGAGAGACTGCAAAGAACATTAACACAGGTGGTGGTCAGTATGTTGATTATGACGATGACGATGGTGGTGGTAGTGGCAGTGATGATGATGATGATGTATATAATGACAATAAACATCTATTATAGCGACAACGACAATAAAGGAAATTAATACAATGATTAGCTTGGTGATAAATATGTCTAGAGTAATGAGCACAAGAAAGGGTGTTCGGTGGAATAATGAGAAACAGAGGAAGGAAAACTATATGAGAGAAGGAAGCCATGGCAGTTAGAAAGGTGATGGTTTATTTTTCCTTTGTTAGTTATAATGAAGGTTGTGTTGTGGCTTAAATAAGACATAAATTACATGTTCGGTCTTTTGCTTTTCCACTAGACTTGATACATTTTCTCCTGATACTAACGTTATATCATTCATTTCTTCTTACTCTTTTACTTGTTTCAGTCATTTGACTGTGGCCATGCTGGGGCACCGCCTTTAGTCGAGCAAATCGATGCCAGCACTTATTCTTTGTAAGCCTAGTACTTATTCTGTCAGTCTCTTTTTGCCGAACCATTAAGTTACGGGGACGTAAACACACCAGCATTGGTTGTCAAGCAATGTTGGGGGGACAAACATAGACACACAAACATACATACATACATACATACATACATACATACATACATACATACATACATACATATATACATACATATACAAATATACAATGGGCTTCTTTCAGTTTCCGTCTACCAAATCCACTCACAAGGCTTTGCTTGGCCTGAGGGTATAGTAGAAGACACTTGCCCAAGGTGCCACGCAGTGGGACTGAACCCAGAACCATGTGGTTCATAAGCAAGCTACTTACCACACATCCACTCCTACATTTAAAACAATACACACACACATGTATGACAGGATTTTTTTTCAGTTTCTGTCCACCAAATCCACTCACAAGGTTTTGATTGACCTTGGGATTGAACCCAGCACCATGTGTTTGGGAAGCAAGCTTCTTACCACACAGCCACGCCTGTATAATTGTATTTTACTTGTTGGGTGTCAAGTCCTGGGGTTGATTTAATAATCAACTCAGAAATTGACTGTTACTTTCGCCGAGGTCGACTTTGCCTCTCATCCTTTTGGGGTTGATAAATAAAGTACCAGTTTCTCACTGGGGTCGATGTAATCGATTCAATCCCTTTGTCTGTCCTTGTTTGTCCCCTCTATGTTTAGCCCCTTGTGGGCAGTAAAGAAATCTATTTTATCAACTCTGGAAAGATGAAAGGTGGGGCCATTTCTTTACGTGGTTTGAACTCAGAGAATCAAGGGTCTCAACTAAATATTTGCAGGAATTTGTTATGATGAAATGAAGCTTCTGTCAGTCTGCCACTTTTGGATTTCAATCTGGGGTTTCAAGAAACTGGTAATATTGAAGAAGATGTTAGCAAAATGATTGAGTGTTGTATAGTGAAATAAAATCTCATACCGCTATAAAAGATAAACTTAAAGAAATCTTTAATCTCGATTCTGCTCCTTTCTTTTCTTAAGTTGATTTTTGTTTTATAAAGAAAAAAGAAAAATGAGAATAACAACCAAGAAATGGAATATTCTTAATTCTATATTTGATATTTCATTTCCAGTGTAGTGAAAGTTTAAAGTGGTATTTATTTCCAAGAGAAAAGAATTATATATATATATATAAATGTATGTGTGTGTGTATATGTATATATATATATATATATAAATGTATATGTGTGTGTATGTATATATATATATATATATATATATATATATATATATATATATATAAATGTATGTGTGTGTGTATGATATAATATATATATTAAAATGTATGTATGTGTGTGTATATGTATACATATATATGTATGTGTGTGTGTATATTATTAGATAGATATTCATATAGATATACACATACACACATGCACATCCATACATTCACATACATGCATACACACACACACATACAGAGTTTTGGAGCCATTTTCTTAGAGAATTAAGGCATCATAAAACTAATGTTGTAATATTTACTTTCTAAATATACCTGTTTCTTGAAAGTTATTTGAAACATGAATTCTTCTTACTAAGAACTAACAAGTAATGTGTGTGTGTTATGTGTGTGTATATATATATACACACACATATATAATATATATATAATGTATTATGTATATATGTATTTATGTATATATATATATATGTATTTATGATATATGTATTTATGTATATATATATATATATATATATATATATATATATATGTATGTATTTATGTTATATATATATATATATATATGTATTTATGTATATATATATATATATATATTATATATGTATTTATGTATATATATATATATATATATATATATATGTATTTATGTATATATATATATATATATATATATGTATTTATGTATATATATATATATATATATATATGTATGTATGTATATGTATGTATGTATACATATGTATATGTATGTATGTATATATATATGTATATATATATATGTGTATATATATATATATATAGAGAGAGAGAGAGAGAAAGAGAGAGAGAGGTTCTACTGTCTATTTCACTTTTTCATAGACATAGTTTGAATGGAAGAAAATGTTATAAATTTGTGAATGTCTATAAATACAAAACAAGCTCTCACAGACACACACTCATACGCACAAACACATAAACGCACAATCAAAAACACACGTATGTATATATGTATAATAATAATAATAATAGTAATAAGAATGATAATAGTACAGTCTCGTAAAAATCTAATTCAGTAAATATATATTGTGTATATAGGTGAATTGAGACAAGTGTTTTTATTTAGGAAAAAAATAGCCCCGCAACATTTTAACCAAGAAATAGAACAACTATCTTTTAGATCAGAAAAAGGAAAAATCTTTTTTAATACCAGGAGCAAATTGCAAGCAGATTAGAATGGGTGGATGCATAGCCGTGCTGAAAGAATTATTGGATTTTTAATTATAGATATTTGACTTGCACTAAATTAATGTTTTAGTGTTGGGGCTTAAAGCATTTTTTACAAAAGGTTTCTTTTTGAAACTTCATTAGTAGTTCATGTTTAAATTTGAATACTAGTTCAAAATTTGACTTGCAGATGAGGGTTTATCAACTTCTGTTTCAGAAAATAATTGTAAGTAGTGCAACACTGAGTGATTGATGATGGCAGTTTGTTTGAATCAAAAGACGATGAAGAAGAGAAGCGTGCCCCTTAATTGGTTATATAAACTGATTCTTGAGACGGCAGGGCTTTTCTTCCTGCCTGTGCTTAGTAATTTTAATGTGAGGGTCTGTCTATGCAAGCAATCTGATCTCGCTCATTAAACTTGGAGGTTTGACCACAATGATTATGTGAGCTATGACTGCTGTGGTGACCAGTAAGCTGTAGGTTTTTACTTTGGAGTGGCCTCCTCTAGGTGGAGTGCCTTACACAGCTGGAGGTCACTACTTACCCTGGATTTTCCAGAAAAGTATCAAAAAGGGCATCAGACTGCCTGAAGAATTCCATTCTTTGATTTTCTGTCGAGGGTTTTTCTTCTCCAAGGTACTTACAAAGCAGTGAGGGTTTGTCTGTGGGGTTTCTTCCATAAAATGCTAATTAACACA
>NC_043017.1:22350087-22372587 GCF_006345805.1 Octopus sinensis | reverse complement strand
GGTTAATGGTCCAACTTATAAGTACATTTAAAGGAAGTAGAAAACCAGAGAATCTCTCCAAAATACATTTACTTTGTTTATTTTTTTTTTTTTTGTTATTTTTACAGCTTTTATAAAATATTTTCTTTATTTTTTTGTTTGTTTTTCCATGGTTTACGTATGAATTCTTGGAACGGAAATCTTTTATGCACAGACATTCATGTCTGTTGTTGTATTAACAATTAAACCAGGTACTTAGTGTAGTACTTATTTTCTTGTGGGAGAACTATCTAATGCTTTCTAAATTCTTCATTGCAATCATAAAAAGAACCAACATTGAAGAATCACAATGTGGTATTGCTGTGAATGTTCACTCACAAAGAGCCAGGTGAAGTACATAGGTGTGGCAATGAAATTTGCTTAGTGGATGCCAACCCAGGTCCAAGATTTTTTTACAAACAAGGTGCAGGAGTGGCTGTGTGGTAAGAAGCTTGCTAACCAATCACATGGTTCCGGGTTCAGTCCCACTGCGTGGCATCTTGGGCAAGTGTCTTCTGCTATAGCCCCGGGCCGACCAATGCCTTATGAGTGGATTTGGTAGACGGAAACTGAAAGAAGCCTGTCGTATATATGTATATATATATATGTGTGTTTGTTTGTGTGTCTGTGTTTGTCCCCCTAGCATTGCTTGACAACCGATGCTGGTGTGTTTATGTCCCTGTTACTTAGCGGTTCGGCAAAAAGAGACCGATAGAATAAGTGCTGGGCTTATAAAAAGAATAAGTCCCGGGGTCGAGTTGCTCGATTAAAGGTGGTGCTCCAGCATGGCCGCAGTCAAATGACTGAAACAAGTAAAAGAGTAAAAGAGCAAGAGTAAGGGCAAGTCTTTCAAGCTTAATATCAAAATAAACGTAAGTGTAATAATGGTTTCAAATTTTAGCAGAAGACCAGTAACTCTGGGAAGGGTTTAAGTTGATTACATTGACCCCAAAACTCAACTGGTACTTCTTTACTGACCCCGAAAGGATGAAAGGCAGTATTGGCCACTGTGGAATTTGAACTCAAAAGATAGATGACATGCTGCTAAGCAATTTCTCCCATCATGTTAACGATTCTGCCAGCTCACTGCCTTGAACACAAATATAATAATGATAATTATAATTACATTTGTATATCAATCAAATCAGATAAATCCAATTATATGTATACATACATACATATATATATATATATATATATATATATATATGCATGCATGCATACATATATATGCACACACACATTGTAAATTACTGTTGTAAATCACCTTTTTTTTTTAGATTTAATATAAAGGCTTTTAGATAAAATGGCAAGTGTGTGTATTCTAGGCACAAGGCCTGAAATTTTGGGGGAAGGGGCCAGTCAATTAGATTGACTTCATTGTGCAACTGGTACTTGATTTATTGACCCCAAAAGGATGAAAAGCAAAGTCAACCTTGGCAGAATTTGAACTCAGAACATAAAGACAGACGAAATACTGCTAAGCATTTTGCCCAGCATGATAATGTTTCTCGCTGCATCGAAACAATAATATATTCTTTTCTACTCTAGGAACAAGGTCCGAAATTTTAGGGGAGGGTATCAGTTGATTAGATCGACCCCAAAATGCAACTGGTACTTAATTTAATTGACCCCAAAAGGATGAAGGATGAAGTCGACCTTGTCAGAATTTGAACTCAGAATGTAAAGACAGATGAAATACAATTAAGTCTATAAAATGGTGCATAAAGAGGTTATTAGGAATTGTATAAAGACTAAGGTATTTTGTGTAGTGTAGAAGCAGAACCAACTTATTCTCTTTTATCTTTTAGCTTCTTTCAATTTTCGTCTACCAAACCCACTCACAAGGCTTTGGTCAGCCTGAGGATATAGTAGAAGACACTGCACCCAAAGTGCTACGCAGTGGGACTGAACCCTGGACCATGTGGTTTGGAAGAAAGTCTCTTGCCACACAGCTATGTCTGCACATAAATTTTAACCAAAAAAATTTTGTATGGCCCTTGAAGGGTCATACAGACCCTAGTTGAGAACCACTACTCTACATGGTAGTTTAATCTGTTGAAAGCAGCTAAATTTCCCATCGAACATGGGCCCCCTTTTGATACTAACCAGCCTGAGACTGCCCTTTATTCCATAATAGGAACTTCCAGTTTAATATAGTCTAAATTAGAAGCTTACATCAAAATTACATGTTAAGTTATGCCCCATATAATGACAAATTTATTTTACTAAATACTTCATTATTTTCAAACTTAATTGAAATAACGTATCTTTTAACAGAAATATGGTAAGAAAAGTGATAAAAAAAGGACACATTGTTTGGGAAAAAATGGCTATCTCTAGAATAATTTTGATAATAGGTCTGTTCAATTAGGGCTGATTTGGGGTTAAACAACGACTATTACGCCACCATCGACTATATATCCTTCCAAAATAATTGTCATGCCTTCTTGTTATAAAAAAAGTTTCCTATTTATACAATTTTCACAAAACAAATGCAGTTTTTTATTTCTACAATTGCTTTACATAAAAATCCACACCTCAGTTTAAATTTTGTGTTTTTTACTGTCTGCTTATCCATTGGAGTAAATGATGGTCTGTTAAATATTTCTATCACCTACCAACACATTAACATTAACCTTGCTAATCTTACCAAACACAGACTCGTTTCTGCTTGAGAAGAATGTTCCTTGTTTATATAACCAAATTCCTTCCATTTTGAGGTAATAAATACAAGAACAATAAAACTTTCCCCCTTAATTTATGAGCTTAATCCTTCAAATCTACACCCAACAAGTTAAGTTATAAATATATAAAAAGTTGACAAGAAAAAAACAATAAATGAATAAAATAAAATAAATAACTAGAAAAAAACAACATGAAACAAATAAAACTTAAAATACAAGTAGGAAAGAACAGGTTTTAATTTCAAATATCCTAGGCTGGCCTATGAAGGAAGTCAAGGACCTTGTCCAAAATAAAAGAGTGGAAAAAAACTGTTCATAACATTGTAGACGAGAAATTATTGGTCGAAAGCCATTTCAGTTAAATTGGCTTCAGTTGAATGCTGGTAAACATCACCTCATCTGAACGAAATTGATGTTTCAAAATAGACTGGAGATAATAAATATATTTTTTAATGTTTCGTCTCCTTTTGGGCATTTTATTTTTAGAGCTGATAAATATGGTATCAAAGGTGGAAATGTAATCTATGTGTAAATGTTGTTGATATATACCTCAAACACTAGGGTAATAATTCTCAAAATTATCATTTTCCGAACAATAAGGCCTTGTCAGAAATTGAAATTTTTACAATTCTGTGTGTTTAATTAGAAATTAGTGGAGGCACATGGCTTTGTGGTTAGGGTGTTGGATTCATGATCATAAGATTGTGGTTTCGATTCTTGGACTGGGCACTGCATGGTGTTCTTAAGCAAAACACTTTATTTCACTTTGCTTCAGTCCACTCAGCTGGTAAAAATGAGTACTCCTGTGATGGACCAGTGTCCCATCCAGGGGACTGTGGTTTCAGTTCTTAGACTGGGCAATGTGTTGTGTTCTTAAGCAAAACACTTTACTTCACTTTGCTCCAGTCCACTCAGCTGGTAAAAATGAGTAATCTTGTGATGGACCAGTGTCCCATCCAGGGGACTGTGGGTTCCAGTTCTTAGACTGGGCACTGTTTTGTGTTCTTAAGCAAAGCACTTTATTTCACTTTACTCCAGTCCACTCAGCTGGTAAAAATGAGTACTCCTGTGATGGACTGGTGTCCCATCCAGGGAATATCATATACACCAGAAAAACTGGGGAACTGACCCTATGCTTCTCATGGGCTAATGTGGACAAACCAAACAGAAATAAGTAAAATATCCAAACAAAGTATGTAAGAAGTTTACTTTTGGAGGTGGGGAGACGGATAAAATAAATCATTTTAATTGCTTAAATCAAAGACAGAAATTACTCTTTAGTATCAATAGATCTTGTATTGGTTCTATGACTAATATTACATTTAAGTAATTATGATAAGATGCAACATACCCTGAACAGAGAGGAACACCTTTCTTTGAATTCCTGTATATCTCTGGCTTGTCGTAATGTCAAGTGTTTACGGTAGAATGGAGACATAGTCAAGATAGTATTATGATTCATATTTATAGAAGAAACAGCATTATGTAGTTTTCTCTCTACTTTGAAATTTTTCTTTAGTAAGATGCCAGATAAGTTGTATGAGTAAGAATGCAATTGTTACCGTTTGTATTGTTGACTGCATACAACAATAACAGACAATGCTGCAAGGAATGAAATATTATTGATAATACTTAAGAATATGTATGATTCATAATCTTGTTGAAATGTTGGTTTCGAATGACAAGTGTTACCTTGGGAAAAATGCAAATATCTTACGACCCTTTCTTAGTAATTTCATTCAATGGAAAACATTGACTCGAAATAAAGAAAAAAAGCAAACAAACAACCAAAGATATTACTGAGAGAATATTTTCATTTTAACCTTTTGTATAAATAATAAAAGAACATAATGTTAGGTTTGGCAGTAACAAACTTAGTTTGAATATTTAGCGAGTTTAATCTTTATCAGTACAGAATTGTAAATGGGTTCTTTGTATTTTCTACAAGATAAAGAATGTGATGGGTACTTGACCAATAATGCTCTTTGATTTTGTTTCAATTTTACAGAAAATGACTCTGATTAAGAAGTTCACTTCACAACTATGTGGTTTCAGGTTCAGTCCCACTGCATGGCAACTTGGGCATATATTTTCTACTGTAATTCCAGGCTGACCAAAGCCTTCAGAATGGATTTAGGAGATGGAAACTGAAAGAAGACAGACCATTTCTCTCTCTCTCTCTCTATATATATATATATGTATGTATATATATATATATAAAAACACATACTCACACACACACATATATATGTGTAAATATATATATATATATATATGTGGATGCGCAATGGCCCAGTGGTTAGGGCAGTGGACTCGCGGTCATAGGATCGCGGTTTCGATTCCCAGACCGGGCGTTGTGAGTGTTTATTGAGCGAAAACACCTAAAGCTCCACGAGGCTCCGGTAGGGGATGGTGGTGATCCCTGCTGTACTCTTTCACCACAACTTTCTCTCACTCTTACTTCCTGTTTCTGTTGTACCTGTATTTCAAGGGCCGGCCTTGTCACTCTCTGTGTCACACTGAATATCCCCGAGAACTACGTTAAGGGTACACGTGTCTGTGGAGTGCTCAGCCACTTACACATTAATTTCACGAGCAGGCTGTTCCGTTGATTCGGATCAACTGGAACCCTCATCGTCATAACCGACGAAGTGCTTCCTATATATATATATATATATATATATATATATATTTCAAAGATTTAATAAAAGACATAACAAATGTAAAGTTTAACATGAAGACAATAAATGGAAAATTCGTAGCTAATTCCCCATCAGTCAATGTCCAAAAGATCATTACAATTTCACACCTTTATCATTAATATTGATATTGTTCACTTTTTGGTGGTGCCAGTAGCAAGAAGCCACTGGGAATAGCAAATGAACACGTTGGAAAAAAGTAAAACAGCACATTGAAGCATGACCAACCTGGTCAATGGCAGAGCATAAAAGGGACGAGAGAGGTTTAGATGGTCATAAGTCATGTGGTAATGAGAGGAGAGAGAAAGAGTTGAGGAGGGCAGACATTGTTCTATCTATTTCAGAATACTTAATTTCCTTATTAGTCACCCCTCTACTGCATATGCCTCTTATCATATGTCCCTATTAGACATACCTCTGTCTTTAACCCTGCAACCACATAGTTCAATTCCATGATCATTCCCTTTCTGATGTTCATTATCCACCAAAACAAAGCACTGGTATTTTCTGCTTCTCCAGCTCTCTTTCAGTATCTCCTGTAGGTATTATTTTCAAATCCATCACTGAAAGTCTTTGATTCTTGCTGAATAAAGAGGAATTTAAAATAATATGTTTCGTTTTTGGATTTGGTTTGCAAGATTGTTTATATGAATTCGTGTGTTGAAGCATATTTTATTGTATCTGGGGAGAATCATTTTCTTTTTGTGCCTTATAATGTAACACACTCACCGGTAAAATTTCCACTTATTTCTTATTTTTATTTTCCTAAAATTTTCGTTATGTCTTGCAACCTTTTCAATAGTCTTCACTCTGTCCGTTCAGAGTCAAGACTATTGAAAAGGTTGCAAGACATAACGAAAATTTTAGGAAAATAAAAATAAGAAATAAGTGGAAATTTTACCGGTGAGTGTGTTACATTATAAGGCACAAAAAGAAAATTACTCTCCCCAGACAAAACAATAAAATAATATGTAAAAACATTAAGAAAATCTCTGAAAAATTGCTGTGTGTAAAAAATATATAAGAAAAAGTAACACTAATAAACCATTCTGAAGGTATTTACTCATTTATAACACATCTATGTACTGAGTTTAGATGTCTTGCAAACAACTTGCACATGCAAGTGCTACCAGTCAAAAGCTCCGTATACCGGAAGCCAGCAAGTGTATGGGGTCATCAGGAGAGAATGCGCGCCATTTCGGGGCCTACCTCTCGACGGCATCAATGCGCACCGGCCCCCTCACTGATATGAGGCCCCGCTTGCTAGATCAGCTGGTTATCAAGTTAAGCTCAGTGTCCTTCTAGCCATCGCTCATCGTCTCTTTTTAACCAAATCCAGTGGCTAGCCTTCTCCACTGTAGATTGGATATTGGTCATGGTGGTATTGAGTTTATTGTTAATTGCAATAGAATACTTCTTACATTTTGTATAAGTGTAGTATTTCTCAAAAAATGGTATATTACAAAATACAGGCTTTCCAATACCTTATCCATAATATATTGGACAAACAAGCCAAAGGAAGTTGTTTGTAACATCCAGGATCTCTGTTCTGCTTTACACATTTTGAAGGTAGAATACAGCCGATAATATAATTTGGCTGTGATTTTCCTTTCTAATATGCAATGAAGTGTTTTTCAGTTAGTCCTGCAGCAGAAGGATCACTACTCTTGCAACAACTGCATTTCATTACACTTTTACAGCCATATCCTCCAAGAAAGCTATCAATTACTTTTTCCTTGAATTTCCTTTATGTTACTTTCTGTTTGTGGATTTCATGTTACAAGAAATATAGCAGTTAATAAATGCTGCTTCAATCACAAAATACTACAAGTGTGATACCATTTTTATGTTCCTGAGGAAATGGATGTGTTGCACACAACTAGTCAAATCTATCTGCCTTTACTCATGAATTTATTATACAAACTGGGGAGTCAGTGGGATTTTTGAACTGGTTGGGACTGCTTTTTAAATCTCACAACGTGAAATATTCTGCAGCAGTACTTTGTAGTAAATATTGTTTGCCAACATAACATGGCAGTCCTGGTTTAGGACTAATGTTGCTGTAATTTAGCCCCAGGAGACATTGTTTCCAGCTGGTGATACGACATGATCTGTGTCCTTATATTTTCGAACAAGGGCTGAGTGGGGGTGCTAGATTCCCTTGTTCAAAAATATAAGGACACAGATCGTGTTGTATAACCAGCTGGAGACAATGTCTCCTGGGACTAAATTACAGCAACATTAATCCTAAACCAGGACTGCCATGTTATGTTGGCAAACAATCTTTACTACATGATTGGGACTGTTTTTGAGTTTTAGTAGCATAAAGAGTTTTTTTTTCTAGGTTATCAAGTAGAACTACTCACCATAGTTAGTGGTAAAAATATCCCCAGTGGATATATCTGATTTCCACATTAAAGGGGTTTGTGCCTCTGTCACTCATGCCTCTCATTCTGTAACAGAAATTAGCAAATGAGCAGACATATGGGATTGCGAGGCCCTTTTAGATATGTCAAGGACATGGTTACCTCACTCTCGTGCTGATGTTGCAAAAAGTGCATCCATTATACTCTGAAAAATGTAAGGTTGCAAGGAGTCTTTTCAAGGGCATGACACCTACCTAGTGTTTCTGTCAGGAAGGAAAAAACACCCAGAACGTTCTGTAAAGTGGCTGGCATTAGGGCAGACATCCAGCTATAGATACCAAGTCAAAAATGAGACAAAGAAGCAAGATGCAGTCCTCCATCTCAATCAAGGAAGCAGTATTGCACAAAGATCAAATGTGGTCTTAAACTAATAATGATTAGGCGCAAGAGTGGCTGTGTGGTAAGTAGCTTGTTTACCAACCACATGGTTCCGGGTTCAGTCCCACTGCGTAGCACCTTGGGCAAGTGTCTTCTACTATAGCCTCGGGCCAACCAAAGCCTTGTGAGTGGATTTGGTAGACGGAAACTGAAAGAAGCCCGTCGTATATACGTATATATATGCATTTGTGTGTCTGTGTTTGTCCCCCTAGCATTGCTTGACAACCAATGCTGGTGTGTTTATGTCCCCGCTACTTAGCGGTTCGGCAAAAGAGACCGATAGAATAAGTACTGGGCTTACAATAGAATAAATCCCGGAGTCGAGTTGCTCGATTAAAGGCGGTGCTCCAGCATGGCCGCAGTCAAATGACTGAAAACAAGTAAAAGAGAGAGAGTAAAAGAGTATGTTAACTATGGTTTTATATATATATATACATATATAAATATATATATATGTATGTATGTATGTTTACACATACATGCACATGTCTGATAGCTTCACACAAACAATACACCCATCCATATACATGTACACATATACACTAGCACAGAATATACATATGCACATTGCCTCTTGCACACACACACAACACATACACACACACACACACACACACATGCCATGTCACTGTTGTCTCACTTGCCACTCATTCCTCTACCCAACTTCATCCTCTTCCAGTCCTTTCTTGACCATTCAACTCTGACAAGTTTATTTTTCTCTCCATCATTTCTTTCTCCTCGTCTTTCCTTTTTATAGGAGAGCACATACTTGAAACATTAAAAAGACTTCTCCCATTTTTCCAGAGAGTCAACCAAATACAACGTGTTTGTTGATCTTTCATCTCATCTTGGTGTTCTCTTTATTTTTGGACTATATATACATACACACACACACACACACATATATATATATATATGAATATACATACGTATCGCGTGTGTACTGTTGGCGATTTTTTTCCCTCCGTCTTCCCTTCTTTGGATCTTACCTTTTCCTATGTTTCTGATGAAGAGCTCTGCTTGAAATGTTAAACCCTCCTTCTTTCCTTCTTGCCTGAACATCCAATAATACTATACTTGTTCCATGTCCTCGCGTTGTTGTGTTTTCTCTTTGTGTTTTCATGTTTGGATTAACTATATATATATATATATATATATATATATATACATCCATATATATACATACATATATATATATATATACATCCATATATATATATATATATATATACATCCATATATATACATACATATATATATATATGCATCCATATATATATATATATATATATATATATATATACATATATATATATACATATATTTATATAGATATAGATATATATTATATGCACATACTTACATATATATATGCATACATACACACACATACACCTATTCAGACATATACAACTCTGTGTATCTTGTGTACATAGTGGTATCTTGTGATTCAAAGTTTTAGATTTGATTCTAATCCTCACAAATTCAAGAAATAAATATTGCATATAAATATTTTGAAAGTCAGCAAAATATATTGCTATTGTGTATGCTTCATATAAATAGTTCTATTACTTTATATTCAATGATATATATATATATATATATATTTTCTTTTGCTTTTAATTTTTTGATATATTGCATTCTAAACCTGCATATAAAACTATATTATTTTAAACATATCTCTTGAAAGCAAAGATACACAAAACAGAAAACAAGGTTGTTTTCCTCAGTGGGTCTGAAGAGTTTGAGTGAGTTACAATAAATAATGAAATGGGGTAAGGGTTAACTAGCTCTGTTACTTGGAGAATAACTGACAACAGCCTGTCAGGAAATATTTCTTCCAAGATGATAAAATAAGAAATTGGTTTCTTTTACTTGTTTTATCTACCCCACCACCACCACCACCACCACCACCACATATATTTGGGTTTTATTCATTTATAAGAGTCGATAAAATATAAAATATCCTTGAGAAAGAATATGTATTTCTTGATTTAATAAAAATACAAAATGCATTTAAAAGAATTAAGAATGTTATTGTTTAAAATGATTTGTGATAAACTTAAAAGATTGAGAGAATTTCTGAAGTTGTATGCTTCTATGCTATATCAAGCAGCTCTAGTATTTTACAACTGAAGAATTATTACATTTAACTGAATCTATTTATTTCAATACTGCCAAAGAAATACAATCACAAGTGTGTGGATTTTATAGTCTACTAGAAATATTATGAAGGTTAACTTTCATTAAATTCATTTAATGATTTCCCTTCAAAATGCAATTTTCAGTTTCTATTTGATAAATTATTCAGAATTTCTATAAAATATAGAAAATGTTTAAAGAACAAATCATTCATTTTTCTCCCAGAATAATTAACTGTAGAAATCTATTTATTGTTACTCATCAAAAATGTTCAATTCCTTGTCTTTCAAACGTTTTGATTTAATTGAATATCATTTTTTCTCAATGGAAATCACACAAGAAAGGTAAAAGTTTTGATGAATTTGATGGGATTAGGTTATGGTGAATGACAGCTGCCTTTTTGAAGTCTCAACTGGTGGCTCATGCAATTGTTTGACAAAAGTGTTATTTTTTCTGATTGTCTTGATTCAAGGACAATTAAATTTGAAACTGAATTTAGAGAATTCACTCATATAATATTAGAATCCTAAATTAGATAGTTTTGTGGATTTAATTATTAATTCTTCAAGACTGGAACATTGACATAGTGGAAATTCTTATCGTTGGCAGTGTGGCTGAGAAATTTTCTTTGCACTCAAATGGTTTTAGGTTCAATCCCTCGCATGGTATATTGGGTAGTGTTTTCTACTATAGCCATGAGTGGACCAAAGTCTTGTGAGTGGATTTGGCTGATGAAAAATGAGAGAAGCCTGCTCTGTGTGTGTGTATGTGATTGTTTGTGTCTCCTTGTCTTGGCATCACATTGTTGTGATAAAATAAAAAACACAAAAATCTAAACATGATTTTAAATGCAAAATTTTTTTTTTTATCATAAACAAAAAAGTTGCTGTTATTACAAATGACAAAGAAATGATGTCTGGTGGCTAAAATGCTCTTGGTCAGAAAAAAAAAAGCATGCCAAAGTTGAAATTATAATTAAATCCAGTTCCACAAGAAGTCTTGAATGGACAAATATTTTGATAGACATTGGTAACATTTGAGCAAATTGCAATTGTGTTCTTTCCATTTTTATGTTGTTTTTTGCATTAGATTTGGTGATGCAGGTTCAATCTCTAAGTTTTGCAATTGTTAAATATTCTTGCTACATTATTCTGTCAAAATTAATGCTTATTTATTCAAATTGTCTTGAATGTATCATCCATTATTTTGTGGCTTCAGAATTTGAATGATGTGGTTGTTTATTTTTACTATGACATTGGAAAGTAGGTGTGAGATGTTGGATCTGGCCAGTTTGAACATAAATGCAGCAGAATATTTTAACCAGATGTAGCCAGTTTAAATACTAAAGAGTTAAATTGGTTGATTTTAAATAATAAGAGTTACCACAAAGCCTTAAAGCTACTGATATATATACATATCTGTCTCTAGATGTTCCAATTTCAGTAAATAAGAAATTTGATAACTATTTTCTTTAGGGTCTTCTTAATATAAAGTAATGGGAATATATTTTGTGATTGGTTAATGTGGCTGATGTTAAAGCCACACACACACACATTGAAGGATACGAATTAGATGGTATATTTTTGAATGCAGAATTGCCATTAGAACAACAAAAATACTGGGTAAATTACCCTTACAAAGTGGAAAATTTTGTCAACAACCAGCTTTGTAAGGACAATTTACCTAGTGTCTCTATTGTTCTAATGACAACTCTGCATCTGAAAAAATATTGTCTAATTTGTGTCATTCAATACACATTTCAATGCTTATAAAAACAAATATTAGTTTCTTTATATTTATACATGTAGTTCTACGTTAGCTATTTAGCATTTAAAATCATGGATGAATCTTTTAGCAGGCAGTTTAGCTTAATGGCAAAGCACTCAGCTGGAGTCTTTGAGGAATACAGGTTCGAGTCCCATGACTGGTTGTTGACAAATTTTTCCACTTCTTTTATCAGGGCAGTTTTTCTTTTGAAAATAAATCATCTAATATGTATCATTCAATACGTATTTCGATGCTTATAAAAGCAAATGTTAGTTTGTTTATATTTATACACGTATATATATATATATATATACACACACATACACATACACATATTTGTCGCTTGACATTGTAATTTGAGTCATTTTAGTAATATCCCTCACTCTATTTCCAGTTTTGCTGTTCTTATTGAACTCTTAGATGTTATGAATAAATAATTGAATTGCTCTGTTTGATACTATTGCTTTGTTAGATCTTTTCTGTTGTGTCGAAGAAGCTGATTGATATTTTTAGTGCCAATTAATCTAAGATTTAGGAAGAAAGGCCTTCAGATGTATTCCCCTGCCCTTTCCCACGACCTTAATATTTCCCTTAATATTTTCTCAAAGAATTATTAGGTTTAACTGGTTCCATTTATTTCAGTGCTATGAACAGGACATGAGAAGTTGGATGCATTATCTGAGACAAACGATTTGGCAGAAAATGCTTTGAGTATGTAAGGAACTAAGGAGTTTTGACAGCAACTCAAAATACTTGTGTAGTCACTGAAAAATGAGATTGAAAGATAAACTTTTTCACAAATTTAAGTCAGCACCATCCTCATCAGTGTTTTAATGTCCACTGTTTTATGCATGCGTAGGTTGGCTGGATTTTTTTGAGGCAGATTTCTCATAGCTGGAAGCTATTTGTGTCACCAACTTTCACTTGTTTCCATGCATGGTAATATCTTCCCATGGCAAGACTTGTTTTCCCAGATTAGTGGAAATAAACGACACTGCTTGTATGACAGTGGCACTCAGTCATGTCTATCATGGAAGTGCAGAAGAGGCTGTGTGGGAAGTACCTTGCTTACCAACCACATGGTTCCGGGTTCAGTTCCACTGTGTGGCACCTTGGGCAAGTGTCTTCTACTATAGCCTCGGGCCGACCGAAGCCTTGTGAGTAGATTTGGTAGACAGAAACTGAAAGAAGTCTGTTGTGTATATGTACATATATATGTGTGTGTTTTTCTGTGTCAGTGTTTGTCCTCCAAACATCACTTGACAACTGATGCTGGTGTGTTTACGTCCCTATAACTTAGTGGTTCAGCAAAAGAGACTTATAGAATAAGTACTAGGCTTACAACAAATAAGTCCTGAAGTCGATTTGCTTGACTAAAGACGGTGCTCCAGCATGGTCACAGCCAAATGACTAAGCAAGTAAAAGATTAAAAGACAATACATACAGATACATAGGTATGGCTGTGTGGTTAGAAGCTTGCTTCCCAATACATGGCTCCAGGTTCAGTCCTATGTGTAGCACCTTGAGCAAGTCTCTTCTAATATAGCCTCTGGCTGACTAAAACCCCTTGTGGGCAATAAAGAAATATATATGCATAGATTGTGGTTAAGAAGATTGCTTCTCTACTTTGTGGTTCCAGGTTCAATTCCACTAAGTAGCAACATGAGCAAGTGTCTACTGCTATAGCCCCCAGGCTATTTAGTGGATTTAGTGGAAAATTAATATGTTAATATGTATATATCTATGTGTATGTGTCTTTGTGCTTGCGTTTGTCCACCACCACTACTACTACTTGACAGCCGGTGTTGGTGTGTTTACATCCCTGTAACTTAGCAGTTTGGCAAAAGAGATCGATAGAATAAGTACCAGGCTTCAAACAAAAATTACTGGATTTGATTCTTTTGGCTAAAATTTTTCAAGGCGGTGCCCCAGCATAGCCATAGTCAAATGACTGAAACAAATAAACGAATAAAAGAATAAACATGTATATATATATGTGTGTGTGTGTGTGTGTGTATGATGGAGTCTGTCAGTTTCTATCCCCTAAATCTACTGACAAAGCTTTGGTCAGCCTGTGGCTAAAGCAGAAGGCACTTGCTCATGTTGCTACATAGTGGGATTGAACCTGGAACCGCAAAGTAGAGAAGCAATCTTCTTAACCACAATCTATGCATACATATTTCTTTATTACCCACAAGGGGCTAAACATAGAGGAGACAAACAAGAACAGACAAATGGATTAAGTCGATTACATCGACCCCAGTGCGTAACTGGTACTTAATTTATCGACCCCGAAAGGATGAAAGGCAAAGTCGACCTCAGCGGAATTTGAACTCACAACATAACGGCAGACGAAATACAGCTACGCATTTCGCCCAGCATGCTAACGTTTCTGCCAGCTCGCCGCCTTTCAATCTATGCATATAAAGATAACTGCTACATATTGGACGAGGATTCATTGGGTGTCTATCTCAGTGATTACATCATCATCATTTGAATGAAGCTGGTTTAAATATCTCGGAACTTTTACAGGAAGTGATGGACTTTTTTAGAAATTGAATTACATGAAAGATGTAAGAAAGTAAACGAAGCAATGGACTGCTGCTTTCAAATGTATAGAAATAACATTGATTGGTGATTCATATGAAAGTAAAAGTGTCAATGTCATTAGTAAGAAATGTTTTAATATATGAAATAGAAGCATGGCATAGCAATCAAACTGGCTAATCCTATTAGAACCTTTGAAGATAAAGCATTAATGAAGACTCCTGAGAATGCAATGATGTGGTTTTATGAGAAATACAGTGGCTTGAGACGTCACAAAAGTATCTTGTACAGATAGATAAATAATAGAGAGAGTCTGGTTATGGTTGGGCTATGTGTTTTAGTCACAGCCTGAAGACTGATAAGTCGAGCAGTAAAATGGATACACCAAGGAACTAGAAGAAGGGGAAAGCTTAGAGCCATTTGACTGAGAACAATGTGGAAAGAAAGAGGAGGTCACGACTGAGCAGAGGGGGAAAGAGAAGCATTGGACATACAAGGCTGGCAAAAATACGTGGGGCTCCTTTCCATTAAATGACATTCCTAGCAGCAACAGTCACAGAAAATTATGAATTTTTCTTGTGGGGTTATTTTCATCTGTTTAACCCTTTAGTATTTAATCCTGCTAAATCTAGCCAAAATATTCTTCCTGCATTATGTTCAAAGGCGGCGAGCTGGCAGAAACGTTAGCACGCCGGGCGAAATGCGTAGCCGTATTTCGTCTGCCGCTACGTTCTGAGTTCAAATTCTGCCGAGGTCGACTTTGCCTTTCATCATTTTGGGGTCGATAAATTAAGTACCAGTTACACACTGGGGTCGATATCTGTCCTTGTTTGTGCCCTCTGTGTTTAGCCCCTTGTGGGTAGTAAAGAAATAATTATGTTCAAAGTAGCCAGATCTGGCCATTCATACCTAACCTACAATGTCATTCGAAATATAAACTTCCACATCACCGAAATCTTGAAGCTACACGATAAATGCCTGATTAATTGAAAGCAATATGAATAAATATTCGTGCGTGATTGTTACCAACTTTGCCTTACTGGCACTTGTGATGGTGGCACATGAAAAAACATTTGAGCAAGGTCGTTGCCAGTGCCACTGGACTGGCTCCTGTGTAGGTGGCACATAAAAAACACCATTTGAGCGTCGCCATTGCCAGTACCACCTGACTGGCACGAAAAAGCACCCACTACACTCTCAGAGTGGTTGGTGTTAGGAAGGGCATCCAGCTGTAGAAACTCTGCCAGATCAAGATTGGAGCCTGGTGCAGCCATCTGGTTTGCCAGTCCTCAGTTAAATCGTCCAACCCATGCTAGCATGGAAAGTGGACGTTAAACCATGATGATAATGATGATGATGATGAAGTATTACCATTAACAGAATAATCAGAATGTTAAAGGGTTAGACGGCTTTATGTGAATTATATATTATTTTGAGATAAATAGAAACAAATAAGCATGGAGGAGAAATAGATAGGGTCATTTTATCTTTTACTTGTTTCAGCCACTGGACTGCAGCCATGCTGGGGCAGTATTTCAAAGGTTTAGCCAAACAAATCTATCCCAGTACATAACTTTAAAGTCTGGAACTTAATTCTATCAGACATAAACACGCCGATGCTGGTTGTCCAGAACTGATGAGGGGAAAACAAAGAGGCACACATATACAACAGATGTGCACACGGTTCTCCATCTACCAAATTCACTTAGAAGCCCAAGGTACTGCATGGTGGAATTGAACCCCAAATCACATAGCTGCAAAGTGAGCTTCTTAACCACATAGCCATGCTTGTACCTACTCTCTCTTTACTCTTTTTACTTGTTTCAGTCATTTGACCGCGGCCATGCTGGAGCACGCCTTTAGTCGAGCAAGTCAACCCCAGGACTTATTCTTTGTAAGCCCAGTACTTATTCTATCGGTCTCTTTTGCTGAACCGCTAAGTGACGGGGACGTAAACACACCAGCATCGGTTGTCAAGCAATGCTAGGGGGACAACACAGACACACAAACACACACACACACATATATATATTACATATATACGACAGGCTTCTTTCAGTTTCCGTCTACCAAATCCACTCACAAGGCATTGGTCGGCCCGGGGCTATAGCAGAAGACACTTGCCCAAGATGCCACGCAGTGGGGCTGAACCCAGAACCATGTGGTTGGTTAGCAAGCTACTTAACACACAGCCACTCCTGCGCCTATTTTGCATTAGGAAACAAAACAAAACAAAAAACACAGCCAAAATAAATGAGAAACTTGTGAGAATATGATATATCTAATTGCATTTATTTAAATCTCTAATGATCAAATGACATAAAGCTGAGTCTTAATCTAGATTGAATTCAATAACAGATTGCTTTCTGTTATTTAGAAATAATGTGAAAATGTCGTTATTTGAATACTCTTTTACTCGTTTCAGTCATTTGACTGCGGCCATGCTGGAGCACCGCCTTTAGTCGAGCAAATCGACCCCAGGACTTATTCTTTGTAAGCCTAGTACTTATTCTATCGGTCTCTTTTGCCGAACAGCTAAGTTACGGGGATGTAAACACACCAGCATCGGTTGTCAAGAAATGTTGGGGGGGACAAACACAGACACACAGACATAGACACACCTACATATATATATATGTATATATAACTGTCCGATGAACGGCAACAGGAAACTCAGGTCTTGTTGAAATTTCTGCTGCTTTAAATAAAGCATATTACTCTACCACTGGTATATGAGTACACTTTTTTCCACCTTGTTTCACATTTATGTGTTTACTCCAGTATATTTATATATATATATATACACATATATACGACGGGCTTCTTTCAGTTTCCGTCTACCAAATCCACTCACAAGGCTTTGGTCGGCCCAAGGCTATAGTAGAAAACACTTGCCCAAGGTGCCACGCAGTGGAACTGAACCCGGAACCATGTGGTTGATAAGCAAGCTACTTACCACATAGCCACTCCTGAATGTTTCTTTTTATATAAGAAATGTGGATATTTGTTCGAATTATCGATATAGTTCTTTCAAATATTTGACCTTTCTGAAACCAATCAGTTTCACAGTAGGAGGTGGGTACTTCTTTTTGTCTTTTTTTTTTCTAGTAGACCAGCCCAGTGATTCTTAGACTGACAAATACCAGACACTCACAAATATCAGAGTAGAATGCTTTTTGTACTCTCTTTTACTAATAAAGTGACAGAATTAGATGTCTTTCTTCATCAAGGCGCAGGAGTGGCTGTGTGGTAAGTAGCTTGCTTACCAACCACATGGTTCCAGGTTCAGTCCCACTGTGTGGCACTTTGGGCAAGTGTCTTCTACTATAGCCTCGGGCTGACCAAAGCCTTGTGAGTGGATTTGGTAGACAGAAAATGAAAGAAGCCTGTCGTGTATATGTATATATATATATATATATGTGTGTGTTTGTGTGTTTGTGTTTGTCCCCCCAACATTGCTTGACAACCGATGCTGGTGTGTTCATGTTCCCCGTAACTTAGCAGTTCGGCAAAAGAGACCAATAGAATAAGTACTAGGCTTACAAAGAATAAGTCCTGGGATCGATTTGCTCAACTAAAGGCGGTGCTCCAGCATGGCCGCAGTCAAATGACTGAAACAAGTAAAAGAAAAAAAAGAGAAAGGTATTTGACAAAATAAAGAAAAAACATTAGAAATCATTCCACTTTTATTGAGTATGGTAATTTATCCGTCACCATCTTTCAATCTTTGTAGGTTTCTTCATAAGGGCCCTGGCTTCCTCTACATGAAAAATGCTGAATTAATTAAACCCAACAAGATTACTACATCTCAAAATAACCATCTCCCACCAAACCAACCCCGGTCAAACAACAGCTTTCTCTCCCCCACCCCTCACCAGTGACTCTTCTGAATTGATGCATCATCCTCGTCCTTGTTAACTTTGCGTTTACTTTTCTATGTTGGCATGGGTCAGACAATATATATTTGAGGCAGTGTTTTACAGCCAGTTGTCCTCTCTGAGGCCAAACCTTTTGGTCACCCCTTGTATGGCATACTTATGTGAAGGTGCATAGCTCAGTGGTTTGTGTGTTGGACTCACAATCATGAGGTAGTGAGTTTGATTCCAGGATCGGACTGCGTGTTGTGTTCTTGAGCAAGACACTTCATTTCATGTTGCTCCAGTTCACTCAGCTGGTGCCAAGCTGTATCGGCCTTTGCTTTTCCCTTGGATAACATCGGTGCCATAGAGGTGGAGACTGGTGTGCACAGGTGACTGCTGGTCTTCCATAAACAACCTTGCACAGACTTGTGCCTTGGAGGGGAACTTTCTAGGTGCAATGCTATGGTCATTCATGACTGAAGGGAGTCTAAAAATATGGTGTACTTAAAAATTAATAAATTATTCTACCAACAACCAGACTAAAAATCAGATCTTTAGTTTCACAGGGAAAAATAAAAGGGATCATATCGATGTGTTTAGTGTAATAGAACAGACAGCCAAACTTGGTAGATGTAAATGATTAAGAAGGGAAAGTATTGGCCTTCTTGCTCAAAGGTAAAAAAATTGCAATAATTTTGCAATGTTTCTGGACCTAACACTTTATTCTTCATTTTCTCTGCAATAATGTGGCAGATAGATTAAGAATTTCTTCTGAAATAAACTGGTTGTTGTTGTCTAGTCTCAGGTCAGCTTGAGTCAAGGAGATCTATAATCAAAGGCATTCCAATTGTGACCATCTCATCTGTTGTTTTTTGGCATAGTCCATCTATGACTACGTTATCTACTATGTCCTATGTTTTCTTTATGATGGTAAGATGTGATAGGAAGAAAATTTGGCTGCTATTTCAAGCATGTCAAGTGACCACGAAGAGGTTTCCCCATTCACTCAACTTAATCTTTCATCTTAATATCCTGAAACTGGATCAAATCATTAGTCTCTTAAGGCTTAAAGAGGGATTACATTTAGGTTACACACCAGACTTTGGACATAAATGTCATAGGGGCTTATATATAACATCAGACATATTTTTAACCAGGCATACAGTTACCCCTGGTGGTGCTTTAATATAAATTAGATACCTGTCTAATTTGTTAATACAGTTCTTTATTGTTTGTTTGAGCCACGTGCTGTATTATTCATTAAAGGTCTTGTTTATTTTTATTTTTCTCTTCCAGTCTTCACTCGAAATAATGGTATAATGATATCGGCATCATTCCATTAAGGGACTTTAATTGGGGTATGATTAGTTTCCTATGCTTTGTGCAACTAGAACCATAAATAAAGGCTCCTCTCCCTTCCTACACCATCACCTCTCTGCCATGACGAATCCCTGCAACTTTGCAACTTTGGGGAGGAAGCTTCTGAATTCATTAGGCTTGCAGATATCCATTTTAGTGAGGCATTGCCAGGCAATTACCTAATTACAACAAAACTTAATTGAGTGCAAAAGCAAACACATAAACATGTACACAGACACACCTACCCCTCCTATAAATATGTGTGTGTATATGTGTATATGTGTATGTGTGTGTGTTTATACATACCCTTGTATGCGTATGTGATAGAATGCTTCTGAATATTTTAGTATTTGCATATGAAGTGTTAGAACAAATGTTAAGGGATATTAACACCTATTTTCTTTCAGTTAGGGGATGAAGCCACCCTAATTGCACACCACACTTTGAAAAATGTGTCTCGATGAAGCTTCCATGTTTTTATTAGGAATATTGTATCAATATTTACATGATATCACATGTGATAAATTGGGTCTTCCAAATTCGATATTGATTCTCCAGTGTGGGAGCATAATTTGTTTATTTAAACAATTACAAACCTGGTATTCACTTAAATTTTGAAGAGGGAATGGCATCTAGTTTAATCTCGTGCTAAAAGGCACAGGCACAGCTGTTTGGTTAAGAAGATAACTTTGCAAGTATATGGCTTCGAGTTCAGTCCCACTGCATGGCACCTTGGGCAAGTGACTTTTACTATGACACCTGGGTCAAACAACGTGAATGAATTTGATAGATGGAAATATTGTGGAATATTGTGTGTGTGTGTGTATGTATACACACACACACAAACACACACACACACACACACACTCATATATAAAAATGTATATATATATGTGTCTTTGTGTTTGTACCCCTGTCTAATATCACACTGCTTGAGAATCAGTGTTGGTTTGTTTCCATCCACTTTAATCCTTTTGATACCAACTCGGTAGAAATGTCCTCTGGCTCTCTGGTACAAATGTCTTGCTTTCAAAATTTCGGAATAAAAATCTTCCACCAAACCTTAGTCACAATTTATGTTCCTAACACTACAGATAACTGAGATATTTTACTAAATTCTTAGTTGTATTTAAAATTAATTGAAAGGAAACATAGAGCATCTCTATCCAAATATGGTAACAAAAGAGTTAAGCTTCATAGCTCCCTCTTAATTGCAGTTGAGCGAATGAAATGTGTATCTTTTAAAGTGCAGTGTTATTTTAAAGAGTGCGGAGGGGGACAAGATGTGAGCTCACTGTTTAGATTAACCAAAGATGTCAGAGATTAAACAAAAACAATAAAATAAAATTTAAAGGATTTTTAACCCATGAACTATTTATTTCTCCAGCAAATTTGTGCTGACCAATTTAAGGATATCCAAAATGGTGATAAATCTCTATTAGTAAGCAGTGGCAGAAATTTTCGAATTTGAAAACACCAAATCTGTAATTAAACTAATCTTAAGAAATGATAATGATACTTGATGTTCATAAGGCCCTCCACTAACTAACAGCAAGATAAATATCTCAATTGCAATATTTTGAGGATAAATTTATTCTGGCAACTCTCACCCTTTGGAACCAATTCAAATTTAAATCTAAAGAATTAAAAAAAAAAATAAAATAATAGATGTGTGTGTGCTTATAATTTTAAACAAATAAAAACTCCCAGAAGAACCTTATCACTTTATTGAAATCTTTCTCCTCCTGTCTTTCACCCCTCTTCCCCCTCTCTCTCTCTCCTCCTCCTCTCTCTCATCTTTTTTTAAGGGGTTACTTTGCTCACCAAACACATTTGGTTCTGTGTTTATTTTGGCAAACCAAGAACACACAATCCATTTCCGTTTGATGTTCCTCGGCTCCCCCACCCCACCCCACCCCTCTTCCCTCCTCACCCTCCATCCTCCAACCTCCCCTCCCTCCCATAAACCCACCCACCCCACCTCCTCGTAAGTGGAATCCAAACAAATACATAAACACCTGAATGTTCTTCAGAGTATTTAACGATTTTCTTCTCGCTCCCAGTTTTCTTTGTTATTGCAGACGTTAATGATGATTGCTTATTGTTGTTGTTATCGTTGTTGTTGTTGTCATTGTTGTTGTCGTTGCAGCCGTTGTTGTTTTTATTTCTGCTCATGTGATACGTTCAACCTTTTTGTGACTGTCCCTAATTATTTCATGTTAGTTTCTTGCATGCTAACTGCATCATAGTCTTTTCCTTCTTCTCCCCCTCTCTCTCTATCTATCTATCTATCTATCTATCTATCTATCTATCTATCTATCTATCTATCTATCTATCTATCTATCTATCTATCTATCTGTCTGTCTCTCTCTGTCCCTGTCCCTCTCTTGCCTTTGTACCAACACTATCATTTTGTAATTTCTATCTACCTTGTCACCCCTGTATCCTTATAACCATCCCCCTACAACTGCTTGCCATACCTTCAATCTACTTCAACCATTCTGTTGTACTATCTTTACTTTCTCTTTGCCTTCTCCCTCCCGTCCTCCTCCTCCTCTCCCTCTCTTTCACTATATACATATATATATGTATATCCATACATACATATATATATACA
>NC_043017.1:22327587-22342587 GCF_006345805.1 Octopus sinensis | reverse complement strand
AAAATTCCCGGTAAATGTAATGTATCTCAGAATATATAATTTTCGATACAGCACAGGGATTCCCAGTATCCTAGAATATATAATTTTCGATACAGCACACAATAAAACCATTGATAGTATTTCATTTTATTGCATTGTCTACAAGAACAAATAAAAATGTGTATCAATTAGAATGATGGTAATTGAATGATGCAAATCACATGCACACATACATGGACATGTGTTATTTTTATCCATGCACACTCACTGGTTACCACCAGTTTCCAGCCAAGTCTGAAAACAGTCTGGCTTTGTTTTACTGTGTTAATGTAAAGGAACCAGAGAAAAATCCTCTTGATTTGATGCTATTAGCATCTGACATAGAACTTTGCAACAAATGGTATCTACTAATTTATAGTCACAGAAAGTGCTTTGGAATGTTGTTTCGGTACTTGGATGATATTTGCGTTCAACAACAATTAGTGGCCAGAGAGATCAGACAAAATAAATGGAATGTATTACTGAAATAGACTCTTTGTCTCCGGAATGAGATCGACAGACTATGAAGAAAAATTGGGTGTTTGGATACTATGATTAAGTTGAAGTGAATAATAGATTCATAGAGAAGCAAATATGAATTACTGTTAGATAGTGAAATGGATAGAGAAACTGCTGATTTAGGATACACATATATAATATCTATCTATATGTGTGTGTGTGTGTGTGTGTGTGTATATATATGTATGTATATATGATATCTATCTATATGTGTATAAATATATGTGTGTGTGTATGTATATATGTATGTGGTTGTATTTATGCATATATATATATGTATATGTATGTATGTATGTATGTATATATATATATATATATATATGTATGTATGTACGTATATATATGTATGTATGTATGTACGTATATATATGTATGTATGTATGTACGTATATATATGTATGTATGTATGTATATATATGTATGTATGTATATATATATATATATATATATATATATATATGTATGTATGTACGTATATATATGTATGTATGTATGTATGTACGTATATATATGTATGTATGTATGTACGTACGTATATATATGTATGTATGTATGTACGTATATATATGTATGTATGTATATATATGTATGTATGTATATATATGTATGTATGTATATATAGGTATGTAATGTATATATATATATGTGTATGTAATAAATATATATATATATATATATATATATATATATATATATATATATATAGCTCACACAACAACTGTCAAATAATAATTTTGCATGAAGAAGCAAAAACTGTATTGAAATACTCACAGCTACATGATTATCCATCTATCTATATTTATTTTGTCTTTCAATATCTGTCTCTATATATCCCTCTGTCCATCCACCCCCTATACACACTCCAAATATAGTGAATTTGTTTTACTGTGTTAATGTAAAGGAACCAGAGAATGGTTGTATATTGATGTTACTCACTGGCTGCAGTTAATTCACTTGCAAACCTCAGCAGTTTTTGCTCTCAACTTTTTCAGATTCTAGATATTGAGACAAAGAAAATCATATACTAACCCCGAAAATGGCCAGGGTGGTTGCTTACAACACTCTGTTACTAAACAGCTCAACTCACATTGGGGAGTTTATTTTATACTTTAGCAATTCTGAGCATGAAAAATATATCTGAAAGTCATGCATGCTTTGCTATTTTTCGATTTAATAAATATGTCTACTTGTGATAGAGGTATTGAATTCAAAAAGATGGCAAAAGTTGTTGGAAAGATGGTGGATAACATTGGGCATAAAATAAGAACAAGAACAATAATAAACAAGTGAAGAACGAATATATAGTGCATCTGTTTATTTGGCAAGAAAAATGAAAATGGCCATCTTGAAATATAACAGTAATGTGAACACAGCCATCACCCAAGTCTGGAAATACATCAGATCAGCTGGTATGCCATTCAAGCAACACTTGTACAACCACAGGTCCTTATTCAGAGTCTCAGAAAAATGATTTGTCATGTCCCTGGCCAACCATGTGTAGTACCCCATATGACATCAAGGGACCCCATATGACATCAAGTGAAAGATCTTAGAATGGCGGGGCCCTACATCAATGTATGCAAACCCTGCATAGCTGAGTAAACTAGGATACTTAAAGACTCCCTAAGACCGGAGTCACTGAACACTCACCAAGAAATCTTCACACCATACATCTTTCAAGTGCTGCCTGCTACAAGCATGGGATTCCCCATTCACTGGCTAAGATCAGAAGAGTGCCTACGATCCATTCAAAAGGATAGATTCTTTATTCACCTCTCCAAATAACTGGTCTAGGAGAGATAACCCATCCTCACTATCACTGGGATTTTCATTCTCTGGCATCTTTTTGACCATTGACTGTAACATCTTTCCACTTCCGATCGGTGAGAATTTAATTTTGGGTAGAACCTGATGAGTTGTCTACAAAGCTACAGTTTTCGTGGATGTGAAACTATTGGTTGCTTTATGACCAGACATTACGTATATACATGCTTAAAGACTCCCTAAGACCTGAGTCACTGAACACTCACCAAGAAATCTTCACACCATGCATCTGTTTCAAGTGCTGCCTGCTACAAGCATGGGATTCCCCATTCACTGGCTAAGATCAGAAGAGTGCCTACGATCCATTCAAAAGGATAGATTCTTTATTCACCTCTCCAAATAACTGGTCTAGGAGAGAAAACCCATCCTCACTATCACTGGGATTTTCATTCTCTGGCGTCTTTTTGACCATTGACTGTAACATCTTTCCACTTCCGATCGGTGAGAATTTAATTTTGGGTAGAACCTGATGAGTTGTCTACAAAGCTACAGTTTTCGTGGATGTGAAACTATTGGTTGCTTTATGATCAGACATTACTTATATACATGCTTCTAGACATGCACACATGCATACCTTTTACATTTTTGCTTGTTCTTTCTTGTATTTATTTATTCACCTGTATACATTCAAGCACAAACATGGGCATTTCTATACACAGAAATACGTGTGGGAAACACTTGCTGAATACGATCTTCAAACACACACACATTGATAAATGTAAGCGACTCCAAAATACAAGAATACCATCAGATAGATAACCACACTGAAATAAATATATTTTTCACTCTTCATATTTTAACACACACACACTCTTCATATTTTAACACACACACACTCTTCATATTTTACACACACACACACACACACACACATAAACACGGAGTAATATACCTGCTTACACAGCCATCAAGCGATCGTAATTTAATTTACAACTCTATAAATCAAATAATGATACGTATTTCCATAATTTTCTGATGAAATCAAAGTCGCTATTTTAATCATATCTCTTGGATAGAGTTGAATGCTGAAGTCTCATATCAGATCTACATCAGTTTCTTGATAATTTTATCAATTTAGTTTATTTACAAATATTTACTTACTATTTTTTTTGTTTTTGTTTTATGTAGGTAAGTGCGATTGTGTTGTGAGTGTATGTATAATGGAATGAATGAATGTGTATGTGTGTGTACACACACATATATATATATATACACACACAGATACGAACATACATACATATGTATGTATATATATATATATATATATATATGAATATAATATATATATATATGATATATATATATATATATATATATATATATATATATATATGAATATATAGAATATTTATGTATGCATATATGTGTGTATGCATATTACAAACAGCTGAATTACAAGTGTATATATGTGTGTGTGTATGTCTATATATGTATGTATAAATATATATATCTACAAATATATGCATATGTATATATATATATGTATGTATATATGTGTGTATATATATGCTTTATGTATATATATATATATATATATATATATGTTTGAGTGTGTGTGTACATATGTAAACATGTGTATTTTAGTGCATATATTATGCAAAATTATATCAATGCATGCACACATGCGTGCACACACACACACACTCACACACACATGCACTTTGTTTTCCTTTCCAAGAATATGTGATAGCCATCAGGATATGAAATTGATATGGTTTTTTTTTTCTCCACCCCTCGCTAATCTATGATTATAAGGCTTTTAATTTAGCCCTCTTCTACATCTGATATTCATATAAGGGAGTTAATATCAACCAGAAATATTCCAATAATCAAATTAGCAGTGGAAATTTAACGACGAAAATAAAATTAATATAAGAAATAAAGAATACGCAAAGATGCAACATAAACAAGCAAACTGCAACGCATTTTAACAATATTGATAAAATATTTGATAGAATATTATCACATTAAGAATTAGAAGCCTTGTTTGAGGAATTAGGAGATATCCACCACACTCTCCATGCTTCGCTCCATCCACCTCTGCCTCTGTCATTTCTTGTATATTTATTTGGCTTTGTTTGCAAGATCCTGTAATCTCTTATCAGATTTACCATTTCATTTGAGATCTTTCTTATGGAGAATTTTGCATTGTTTACTTTCTTCCATGTAAACTGTTTGTGTTGAATGGAGAGGTATATACGTACATACATGCATGTATGTTTCTTTTCATACGCACGTAAATGTATCTCTCTCCCTCCCTCTCTCCCTCTCTCTCTCTCTAAATATATATATATACATATGAATATATAAATATATATCATCATCATCATCATCGTTTAACGTCCGTTTTCTGTGCTAGCACAGGTTGGACAGTTCGACCAGGGTCTGGGAAGCCAGGAGGCTGCACCAGGCTCCAGTCTGATCTGGCAGTGTTTCTACAGCTGGATGCCCTTCCTAACGCCAACCACTCCGTGAGTGTAGTGGGTACTTTTTACGTGCCACTGACACAGGTGCCAGGGGAGTCTGGCAGCGGCCACGATCGGCTTGTGCTTTTTACGTGCCACCGGCACAGAAATATATATATATATATATACTTTATTTAAAGCAGCAGAAAATTCAACAAAACCTGTTACTCTGAGTTTCCCGTTGCCGTTCATCGGACAGTTTTTGCATGCCTGTGACTATACACACACACACTTTGATTCTGTAAATGAATTCCATTAGTATACACTCTACTCCATGTGTTTGAGCCTGTATGTGTGTGTATCTGTCCATCTGTCTATCTGTCTGTCTGTCTGTCTGTCTGCCTGCTTGTCTGTCTGTCTGTCTGTCTGTCTGTCTGTCTGTCTGTCTGCTTGTCTGTCTGTCCATCTATCTATTATCTATCTGTCTGTCTATCTATCTATCTGTCTGTCTGTCTGTCAATCTGTGTGTGTTTATTGATTGATCTATACATATACACTCTCTCTCTCTCTCTCTCTCACACACACACACATACACACATATATATAATCACACAAGTTCCAAGTTACAGGCCACAGTTTTGCACCAAGGTAGCCGAAGCATAGCTTAGGGCCACATCTTTTCAAGCAAAATGTCATAGGTTTATGTTGCATTTTCTGATGCTTCTTAATTTCTAAGAAAATTTAAGAATATTATATAACCTCAAGCACTGCAATAGATTTTCAGAAACAGTTACTGATTAAAAAAGAAATATAATTCATTTACCTTAATTACGTAAGTTTCTAAAGTATTTTGAAAGAAAAAAAAAAGGCATGTTTTTCTCCAAAAAATAAAAGAATATACATGTAATATTTTTTTTGAAATTCTATATTTGGCTATTATTTTTGTTTTTGTGTGTATTCTTTATGAAGTTCTGTTTGAACTACCTTTGGGATGGTTTGAACGCAACATGAATGCAACATGATGGTTTGAATGCAACATGAATGCAACATGATGGTTTGAATGCAACATGAATGCAACATGATGGTTTGAATGCAACATGAGTGCAACTTGATGGTTTGAATGCAACATGAATGCAACATGATGGTTTGAATGCAACATGTTGTGGATTGGCAGAAGTGTTAGAGTGTGGGATGAAGTATCTTGTATTATTTGTTCTGAGTTGCTGCAATGTGAGTTCATATCCTGCCCTGTCACTAGAAAAACAACACTTCTATAAGGATTCACAACAGGCAGATGATAGGAGTGGCTGTGTGGTAAGTAGCTTGCTAACCAACCACATGGTTCCGGGTTCAGTCCCACTGCGTGGCATCTTGGGCAAGTGTCTTCTGCTATAGCCCCGGGCCGACCAATGCCTTGTGAGTGGATTTGGTAGATGGAAACTGAAAAGAAGCCCATCGCATATATGTACATATATATATGTGTGTGTGTTTGTGTGTCTGTGTTTGTCCCCCTAGCATTGCTTGACAACCGATGCTGGTGTGTTTGTGTCCCCGATACTTAGCGGTTCGGCAAAAGAGACCAATAGAATAAGTACTGGGCTTACAAAAAGAATAAGTCTTGGGGTCGAGTTGCTCGATTAAAGGCGGTGCTCCAGCATGGCCGCAGTCAAATGACCGAAACAAGTAAAAAGAGTAAAAAGAGTAAAGAGAGGCAGATAGTATCAGCAATTTTAAAAATCAATGGAAACAAGCAATGATACATATACTCAGCATAAATAATGGTACATGTGAGCATAAATGATGTATATATTAGCATAATTAAAGCTATATGTTAGCATAAATAATGCATATTATTAGCATAAATAATAATACATATTATTAGCATAAATTATGATATGTATTGTTAGCTTAGCCAGTGACCTTCTTGAAAATATATACTGTTATATAATGTTTCACCTACCGGGGTATAAAGCTGTTACCTTCATGCATTAATATGTACACGTGTAAGTACATACAATTACACAAACACATATATACACGTGTAAATACATACAAACACTTCTATATATTAAGATATTGAAATAAAAACCAGAAACAAAAGGGAAAACAAAATCGATCTAAAATCGAAATTCATTTAAAACGAGATCATTAGTTCTGTGACAGCATGAGAATTACTCCAAACTTGGAATTACTTTCATTCACTTCAAACTCACACACACACACACACACACTCTGCCTCTGTCTCTCTCTCTCTCTCTCTCACACACACACACACTCTGTCTCTCTCTCTCTCTCATTCTCACATACACACACACACACACACACACTCTGTCTCTGTCTCTCTCTCTCACACACACATACACACACACACACATACACACACACACACACTCTGTCTCTCTCTCTCTCTCTCTCACATACACACACACACACTCTGTCTCTCTCTCTCTCTCTCTCTCTCTCACACACACACACACACACACTCACTCACTCTCTCTCTCTCTCTCTCTCTCATACATACATACATACATGTGCACACACACACACTGCAGCAATATATTTTACAATGCTAAATAAAAGCTGTTCATTCTTTTTAAGATGTATACAGAAGAAGGAGATAATAATCTATTGTTTATATTTCACCTTGGATCTATTTTATTATCTTTGTAAGCGAGAACTTTGATTATTTATTCCGTAAGAAAAAAAAAATCAAAGAACTCTTCCAAACCTTTTTCTCTTCTCCTTTTTGGCAAGGTAGAGAAATTTAATTAGAATTTTATAGACTAAGTTGATGTCAACAGAGAGATTTTATTAAATCCTGTTGCAGAAATATTACAGAGTTCTTTTTTCTTTTTGCTAAAGAAAGTTCTAAGAAATGTTGTTTTGGGTGCAAAGAGTTAGGTGAACTAAGTCTATGATTAAACGAAAGTAATTTCTCTTTGCAAAAAGCATCGACATTAATTTTAGCACTCCCTTAATAATCTTACATTTCATGCTACTGTGAAAAGCCATTAATTTTTTTCATTATTCTCATAGTTGTTCTGATTCCCAATGGAAATCATTTCAACGATAATAACACTGATGATTTCTTACATAGATACAAGCGTTAACATTTTTACAGAAATGTGTGAAGTCAATTTAATTAATACCAGTAATAATTTGGTGCTTATTTTATCAATGTCATCAACCCCCTCAGTGCTTGACTAGTATTTATTTTCCTTGAGTTTCATCCCAGAAGGATGAGAAACGAAAACGGAATTAAATGTATAAGATTTGAGACTTTAGGAAATGTGAGCTTGTGATTTGTATGACTTTCAGAAGTAGATTAGTGATCAACCACAATGACAAAAGCTAATCTTGAAGAACAGAAATCAGTGCTAGCTTCATGTTCCCTGGTTGTTTTAGTTTCCAATCAACATCCTTTCACCCTTACGTTACTGTATTTATTTTGAGATGTTCTGTATTTCTTTCAATTACTTTAAATATAAAAGAATTTAGTAAAATAACTTAGCTATCATTCAGCTAGTGTTAGGAACATAAATTGCGACTAAGGTTTGGTGGAAGATTTTAATTCAAAATTTATGAAAACAAAACTTTTGTACTACAGAGCGAAAGGGTTAAATAATATTGGTTTAAATTTTGGCACAAGGCCAGCAGCAATTTTAGGGGATGTGGTAAGTTGATTTACATTGATTCCAGTACTCAACTGGTCCTTATTTTATTGATCCTGATAGGATGAAAGGCAAAACTGACCTTGGCAAACTTTGAATACAGAACCTAAAGACAGACGAAATGCTGTTGAGCATTTTGCCCAGTGTGGTCACTAATCTGCCATCATGCCACCTTTGTCCTTTCAATGATATTAACTTTACCATTTTTTAGACAACACGGTGTAATTTTTATGGATATTAGTTACAATTTCTAGCATTTTGAGTGAACTAGTAGAGTTTTTCTTTTCATCTCATAAGATACCAATGTTGGCTTGCACTTGTACTTTGCTTGTTACTGTTATCAAAACAATGTTTGAAAGATTGTGTGATGACTAGTAAGCTGAGTGGTCCATTTAATTTTTTAAGGGGTTCAGAGCTGTACCAAACTACTTGGTTTAACACCACCATATGACCCTTGTGTGTCTCATTTTGTTGTTAGAATCTGGACCTGGTTTCCAGACTGGGGGCTTCTGTGACCTAACCACATATCATTGCTCTTTATGCTTAACAATGATACCAAAAAAAAAAAGGGAATAAAAATAAGCCCAAATCCCCAAGACAGTTTTTGCCCTTCTTCTCAAACATCCAATGTTTTCTCTCTAACCTAGATCCCACACCTTATCTCTTACTTTCACACAAACCATATACCCTATTTCATTTAGTGTTTCTGGGGGTAGTTTTGCCTGTCTGTTACTAGAAATGTTAGTTTGCTACTCCTTTTGATTTTTCTGATTTAAGAAACTTTCTGGTTTTGACTTAACACAGCAGTAAGTAAAGGAAAAAGATGAATCATTGACACCACAGGGATTAGCTTATTTGACTGTATAACCCAACTATACACACTGTCTTACATGATATCAAAAGTGAATACCATTAGGAAGATATAAATGCTGTCACAAGTTATGTTTTGACATGCTTATATCGAATACTTAATTTCTAACAATGTAATCGAATGCTATTGAAATTGAACCAATCCTATGACTGGCACCCGGCAGTTGCCAGGGGCGCTGGACTGACTCCTGTGCAGGTGGCAAGTGAAGAAACACCATTTCGACCCTGTGCTTGAGGAGATCCATTGAGTCAAGTACACCAACATCAAAATCAATGGAAACTGCAGTTGTGATCCCTGTGCCGGTGGCACGTAAAAAGCACCATCCGAACGTGGCCGATGCCAGCACTGCCTCGACTGGCTTCCATGCTGGTGGCACGTAAAATGCACCAATCCGATCATGGCCATTGCCAGCCTCGCCTGGCACCTGTGCTGGTGGCATGTAAAAAGCACCCACTACACTCACAGAGTGGTTAGCGTTAGGAAGGGCATCCAGCTGTAGAAACACTGCCAGATCAGACTGGAGCCTGGTGCAGCCTTCTGGCTTCCTAGATCCCTGGTCGAACCGTCCAACCTATGCTAGCATGGAGAACGGACGTTAAACAATGATGATGATGATGATGATGATGTATCCAATACATTCTTTCTTTCTTAGATAGTAAGTTTCAATTTGGTAGGGAAATTTAGACGCTATTTCTAGCATGCTGAGTGAAGATGTAGCAGCTTCTTCATTGACTCAAATATCTGAGTCGTTGAGGAACTAAGAATTTTGTCTCACTTCTCTGGTACTACAGCAACATTCCCAAGCTCTTCTGCCAAGCTTTTACCAAACCTTCTTTTCTTCTCATCAGTGCGATATTAACGCTCTAGTGAAGCATCAGATCAACTGACAATTAACTGATGACATAGAATTCAGGTTGTGTTTTTCACTGCTGGAAGCAAAGCCAGTCAATTAACACTGAATAAAACATGGACAGAAAATTGCTTTAATGAAATTTCATTCAGTAAATGTTATCTTTCTTGTAGGATCACTCAGAAGAATGGGTAAATATTCTTTAAGCAACTTAAAGGGGGGGGGGGTGATATGATGGTTTAGTGTTATTTATTGCATGCGTTATCTATCTACTTCCAGTGAAGCAGAATATATGATATGGTGGACGACTGATTAAAATACCTTGTTGTAATTAATTATAGCTGTTTACATTCTGGGTTAAAATTCATTCAAGTTTAAAGGAAGAAAGCAGTTTAGGAATAAGATAGGAACACCAACTGAGTGTTTATGCTTGCATATGCACACAGATATTAAGATATTAAGAAACAGTAACAGCACACAAATACAAATATAAAGGTGGGTATTTAAATCCAGGCTTGTATATGTAGTTTTGGGTTCAGTTCCACTGCAGGGCACCTTGGGCAAATGTATTTCCTTCAGCAAATGTATTCCTTTGTGACTAGACATGGTAGATGGAAACTGAAAGAAGCCTGTTGTGTGTGTGTGTTCTTTTATTCTTTTAATTGTTTCAGTCACTTGACTGCAGCCATGCTGGAGCACTGCCTTCTATCAAACAAATCAACCTCAGGATTCCATCTTGCCCCAAATCATTTAACTAAATCCTCCTCCCATCACCTTGGAGACCTTCTGAGCAGCTTTTTCTGTTCTTTTGGATGTCACTTAGCAACTCCATGATTATTCCTGTTGTTTTGTGAGTCTTGTGACATGTCCAGATCAATGGAACTTGTGCTTTTGGTATTGTACAGTCATGTCATCCACTCTACACCTTTCTTGCACTATCTCGCTTTTGGTATGCTCTTGCAGTGATATTCCTGGTGTGGATCTTTCCACAGACTTTTGCATTATGGTCAATCAGTGTTCTTCCCCTTTTATTTTTGCTCATGTTTCACTTGCTTATAAGAGTGCAAGTAGGACAGAACTGGCATGTCCAGCTTTGTTTTAGGTGCATCATTTATTGAGGTAAATGCCTTCCATTCTGCTCTTATTATCCTTGAGGTTTCAGCACCTATGCCTCAGAGCATATTCAACACAAGTAGCAATCATCACTTACTATGGGTAAAGCTTGTCATCAATAAGATCATAGAGGATAAAACTCACAGTGAAGAATCAGTGCATCAGGGCCTGGAGTGGCTGTGTGGTAAGTAGCTTGCTAACCAACCACATGGTTCCGGGTTCAGTTCCACTGCGTGGCATCTTGGGCAAGTGTCTTCTGCTACAGCCCCAGGCTGACCAATGCCTTGTGAGTGGATTTGGTAGACGGAAACTGAAAGAAGCCTGTCGTATATATGTATATATATATATATATATATATATATATATGTATGTGTTTGTGTGTTTGTGTGTCTGTGTTTGTCCCCCTAGCATTGCTTGACAACCGATGCTGGTGTGTTTACGTCCCCGTCACTTAGCGGTTCGGCAAAATAGACTGAAAGAATAAGTATTGGGCTGACAAAGAATAAGTCCCGGGGTCGATTTACTCGACTAAAGGCGGTGCTCCAGCATGGCTGCAGTCAAATGACTGAAACAAGTAAAAGAGTAAAAGAGTAATATAAGTGGGTATTCAAATGTTAATGATACATATTCTCATGTACCCAAGTGATATTGCTCTTATCATTTCTTCTTCAAGAACCTTCACCTGAAATGATACTCTCTCCTTGAACATGATCGATACTCTTATCATATACTTTATTTCCAATCACATTCATTTCCATGCAGACCCTCACTAACCCACCAAGTCTATTTGATCAACCTTGCTTCTTATTTGATGAGTCATTGGTTGATTCTTTAAAAGAAAGCAATATTTTTCTATGAAGAGAAATCAAAAATGCTTATGCCTGTGTGTGTGGTGTGTGTGTGTGTGTGTGTGAGTCTGTGCATATGTATTTGTGAAAAATAACTAAAGTGTTATCACATCAAAATCAGGTTGAGGGAATTGCTTTTGAGACAAAATATATAATGGAAATGTTTATGAGGTAGAATAAATAGCTGAACTGTTTTTGTGACACACACATATATATAAATATAAATATATTAAAGAATGGAGTTGAACGATGAATTAACAAAATTCCTTTATTTTCGACATATGTTTCAAAGGCTGCATATTCCTAATTGCGAAGGAATAAGGAGTATATGATGTGAATTTGCTACCCAGGTATCGGTTAACCGAATTATCCATAACAAGATAATTCATTCAACTACTCAAATATATATAAATATATATATATATATATATCAGAATAATTTTATTGACAACATATCTATTATAGAGCGAGTGTCACCTTTTAGTCTAAATGGACTGACTAGCAGTATTGTCATTGATAAGTAGTAAGGTTGTGAGCAGAAATTGTTGAAGTATTGTCTGTGATGAGAACAAATCAGCAGATGTTATTCATTTGTCAGTGTGAATATTATTTATTCTGCTGAAGTCAGCAAACATTAATTGTCATAATGGCTGTGACGAGCTGCAGTTAAAGGATGAGAAGGATGTACACAATACTGTTGGCTTATGTAAATCGTGAATGCACTTGCTATAAACATTTAAAAGCATTTATGTATACGTGGCGCCCAATCACCTGTCTCCTATCAAAGCAGAAATCTTCCAGTCACCACCATCAACATCACCAATCGCTCATGTTGAGAAATATTTTAAATTATATATCGCCTTAACTTTTTATTTTAAATGTGTGCACGTGTATATATGTGTGCACGTGTATATATGTGTGCATGTGCATATATGTGTGCGTCAATAGAACTAAAAATGTATTTTGTCAAATGATATTTACTTAAGATTAGATGCGTAGATATGAAGGATGTGTGCATGTGTATGCATCTATACATTGGCTTTTGATTGAATGACTTAGTAAGTGTATATTACATATCTGTGTCTGTATGTATATTATAAAAATGTGTGCATGTATATATAGGTGCCTGTCTTTTTATCTGTCCTTTTTTTATAAATTTATCTGTCTTTTTATCTCTTTTATTCTTTTCAGTCATGTGACTGTGGCCATGCTGGGGCACTGCCTTTAGTTAAGTAAATCGACCCCATGACTTATTTTTTGTAAGCCTAGTACTTATTCTATTGGTCTCTTTTGTCAAACTGCTATGTTACAGGGACATAAACACACCAGCATCGGCTGTCAAGTGATATTGGGGGGACAAACACAAACACACACACACATATATACATATATATGATGGGCTTCTTTCAGTTTCCGTCTACCAAATCCACTCACAAGGCTTTGGTCTGCCCGACCAAATATATATATACGATGGGCTTCTGTACAAGACCCAATGTGCCACGTTCTTCTATGGCACTGTCCTACCTGCACTTATATTCTTAAGTGTGGTTGAGTGGTTAAAAAGTTCCTGTTAGATGCCATGTGCTTTTTAGGTTCAGTTCCACTGTATGGCACTGCAGAAAATTGGCATCAATGATATCTCAAGGCTGAATAATGCCTTATCGGTGAATTTGTTGGTGAGAAGCTGCAGGGAAGCCCATAATGGGATCTTTTCGGTTTGAACGGCAGTTTTTCCTAGCTGTGTCATATGAAATTGTCACCCATAATTATGACCTAGAATCGATCTATTGCATTTCAATGTTTTAGGGTTAGGGTTAGGAGTGGGTGGAAGGGTATCTTTTTTTTCTTCACAAATGTAAATAAACACAATCTGTTTCTTAAATGAGGGACATATTCATACGGTACAGAATGTCTTTTAACTCAATGGACGTCATCGATTGGTTGAAATTGCAGAAATTGAAGAAAAAAAACAGCAAATATCTTACAAACTATAGAATTTTTCTCAATAAAGCCAAGAGAAAAAGATGTTTTATAAACACATTCTACCAGTATACGAAGTTTAAAATTTTTTAGTTACCTAGAAATTATGTTAAAAACTGCCGTTCAAACCGAAAAGATCCCCATAATGTATACAGGCATTAATACAAGTGTATTTGTATGTGTGTTTGAAAATTTGCTTTTTATTTGTGTTAGTCTCTCATTGTTTGAAAACTGGTGTTGATTTGCCAGCACCCTCATAACTTGGCTGTTCAGCAAAAAGCAATTGATAGAATAAGTACTGTCCTTTAAAAAAATGCACTAAAGTACTAAACATGATCTGATCAGTGAAATTCTTTTATGGCAGTGCTCCAGAATGGCTGTAGCCCACTGACAAACAACTAAAAGAGTATCTGAATATGCATTTGTGTATGTGTACATGTAGATATTTCTCTCAATTTATGCAGATTGTCTATGTTGCATCAGTGCATCTGCTCATTATACAAATGTATCTATGATTGATCTATATACATGTATCCTTTATATATATATTGCATATCTGTGAAAGTATTTGACAGTTTCATGATTTTCAAAAGTTGTGAGAAATGGAAGGACCCCATGGCTATGCTGTTTGCCATGACTCAGTGTTGAGATAAATACCAGTTAAGCCAGTGTAAATAAATCTTCCCAAAAACTCCAAGTGCATTTTCAACTTTTCATCTCTCTCTCTCTCTACTCATACCCGTGTGAAAAAAATGTTACTGTGTATATGTATATATATATATATAATATATATATATATACATATACACAGTAACATTTTATATAATATATATATATATATAATATATATATATATATATATATGTATATACATATATATGTATATATATGTGTGTATATA
>NC_043017.1:22307587-22322587 GCF_006345805.1 Octopus sinensis | reverse complement strand
TACATATATATATATATATATATATACATATATATATATATATATTATATATATATATATATATATATAACAGATGTAAGTTTATATACATGTATATGAATCTAAATACATATATATATATGCACACACAAACACATATATGTACACATACACACACATATACATACATAGATCCATATGCATATGTGTATTAATATATATATATATAAATATATATATATATATATATGCATACATCGGTATGTGCATATACATATGTATGTGTAAATAGAAATGTGTGTGAGTGTATCTGTCTGTCTATCTAGCAATCTCTCTCTATATATATGTATGTATGTATGTATGTATGTATATGTATGTATACGTATGTATATGTATGTGTATGCCATACACACATATATGTATTTATCTACATTCATATGAAGATATAAAAAAAAATGAAATTATCCTCTGTATCTATTAATTTATTCATTAACTTCCTAATTTGAAAAGTGAATATGCGTATGTGTGTGTGTGCATTTGTGTGGGTGTGCATATGTGCGTGCACACGTACATGCATGTGTCTGTGTGAGTGCATATGTGTGTTTGTAGATGTTTGTGTGAAAGACTACTTGTAGCCACAACCCATTTCTCTATTATATTACCATTAGGACAGATTCCAATCTCCTGCTGTTTCTACTCTTTGATTGCCAGGAATTACCCATTTTCACAGAAGTTGGCAAAGGCAGTTCCTGGTGTTTAGTGTTGCACCATTTCTGATACTAACACCACGGTTAATGTCGGCTCTTATATCTCTTGGAACATAAAACATTATATGCATAAAAGAAGAAAGGTTTTATCATTAAAGGAGAATTTGGGCAAAGCACTGTATTTGTCAACAACGCCCTTTATCTGTAAATAGAATCCACTTCTGCACTTCTCCTCCTCTTTACTCCTTCTCCCCTTCATGCCTCTTTCGTTTTCTCCTCCACCTCCTCTCTCTTTTCCTCCTCCTCCACCATCATCATTACATTTACAGGCATGTAAGAGCTGCGGTTTGAGATGTTGCTCATTGCCCAGCTCTGGTGCTTTGTCCAGGACCACCGTGTCTTCATTTTTAGGGTATTTTGGATGACATCAACCAATGGAATCATCATCATCATCGTCGTCGTCGTCATCATCATTCTTTCCTTCTGTTTTTCATAGCAGTTTGGTAGGATCCAGTGAGCCACGGAACGTCTTCTAGCTCCCCATCACCAGTTTTGACATGGTGTCTCCAGATGGAAGCCATTCCTGGCCCCAACTACTTTACAATGTTTACTGGATGTCACTGCTTTTGTTTTTCTTCTTTGACACCTGCACTAATGATGCTGCAATGGAATTTGCAAGACAAAGAAAGAAAGGAAAACAAAAAAGGAAACAAGAAGCCTCTTGACTAAGAGGAGACTAAGAGGAGTGTATTTGAGAGAAGGGTTGGGGAAGCTTTATGCCAGGTACTGAAGGTTAAGGTATTACAGTACAAGTGCAGGTGTCTTGTTATAGAGGAGATAGGAATGTATGGTAAGGTGGTGAACTTGAGGGAGACGTATGTATTCAAAAACTGATCAAACTGACCTTTGCCTCTGATATAGAATAGACACAATACTGAGAATGTAAGCATCTTAGCCAACACTCAATAGATATGTTTATAAATGTTGTTTACACCTTAAAGTGCCTTAGCAGTCAACATACAATATATATATATAAATATATAGTTAATTCAAACATGAACAAAGAGAAAACACAACAATGCGAGGATGTAGAACAAGTATAGAGTTATTGGACACTCAGGCAAGGAAAGAAAGAAGGTGGATTTAATGTTTTGAGTGGAGCTCTTCGTCAGAAATATAGAAAAAAAAAGTCCAAAGAAAGGAAGACGGAGAAAGAAAATCGCCAATGATACACACGCGATCACCTCGTTGCTATTATGTTAAACAGTCATATGTCCAAATTTGGCCAAATGCATTTTTTTTCAATATTCATTTTTACTTGCAATAGCCAGTTCTTTTGGTCAAACTACTGTAACTCCAGCTGCTTCAGATGCCACGATATCATAAATTGTCAAAGTGTAGTACAACACTTTAACAAGTGTTGTCAAAGTGTAGTTTTGCTACAGAATGATAAAACTGGGTTTTTTTTCATTTTCAGAAAAAGCAGCATTTTGGACTTACGACACTTTTGCATAATAGTAATGCTATAATTCTGCAACGATTTTAGAAGTGGTCACTAGTGACAATTCTGTGATTAACAATATTTTATAAGCTTAAAGCTTATAAGCGATCATTGTGCACTGACTAAAGAAAATAGTCTAATATCAAGGTATATAAGTCCTTGACAGAAAAAAGTGGGTTTTCCATATGCTCAAGGGCTTATATGCCCCAATATTAGACAGTTTTCTTTAGTCAATACATGGTGCTTACTTATAAACTTTCAGCTGATAAAATATTATTATTTACAGATTATATATAATTATAAAATATATTATAAAATGTTAATTAAGTCAGTTTAATTATCCTTAGTGTTTTATGTTTATAAAATACTCTTTTAAATAACAGTTAAAAGTCAGGCTATGTCTGTTCCAAGAATCAGCAGTCACTTGGTCAACAAATCTTTTGTAATGGTTGACAATCGATGGCACGATGAGCTGCTATGGATCACACTACCTCAGGTGTGTATGTGTATCACTGAGGACCACATGTGAACTTGTATTCCCACAGAAACTCTGAACATCAACTTGTTGGTCAGAGCTAGTTCAACCCACTCTGGAAGAATTACAGCTATGGTGGCATGATTTTTTTTCACAAGACAACATCGTTAGATATCTGTGGAATAATGTGGAGTACAAATGCCTAGAACTGCAGCAAGATGATAGGATAATGGAAGGAGAAATGAGAGAGAAAGTTTCTAGACCATACAGCGGGAGACTGAGGAAGGTACTTGAAACAAAATTGAACAGAGGGAGTATCATTAAAGCTGTAAGTACATGGGCTATAACGAGTATTAAGATACTAAAATGGTATCTCTAGCCAGAGATCTGAATATATTAAAGGACTAAGTAAACAATTATTCTTGTGAAATTTGGTGCACTTGGCACAACACTCGAAATGCTAACTAAAAGACCAAAAGGGATTGAAAGTGAAACTCGAATTGCTGACCTGCATAAAAGTACCGTCCTATATTGAGCAACAATCCTAAGAAAGATTCTCATGATTTGAGGAGACTTGTTGTCACTAAACCTCAAGATAACATATCTGCTATATAAATTAGCTTGGTTGTATTAATAATGTTCTAGCTTGATGATACTGGTTCTATATTTTGGCATAAGACCAGCAATTTTGGGGGAAGGGTAAGTTGATTACATCAATCCCCACTGTTCAACTGTTACTTATTTCATTGACCCTCTAAAGGATGAAAGGCAAAGTCAACCTCAGTGAAATTTGAACTCAGAACATTAAAACAGACAAAATGCCACTAAGTATTTTGCCCAGCATGCTAATGATTGTTATTTCTTTATTGCCTGCAAGGGTCTAAACATAGAGGGGACAAACAAGGACAGACAAAGGGATTAAGTCGATTACATCAACCTCAGTGCATAACTGGTACTTAATTTATCGGCGAGCTGGCAGAAACATTAGCACGCTGGGCGAAATGCTTAGCGGTATTTCGTCTGCCGTTACGTTTTGAGTTCAAATTCTGCCGAGGTCAACTTTGCCTTTCATCCTTCCGGGGTCGATAAATTAAGTACCAGTTATGCACTGGGGTCAATGTAATCGACTTCATACCTATGTCTATCCTTGTTTGTCCCCTCTATGTTTAGCCTCTTGTGGGTAATAAAGAAATAGGTACTTAATTTATCGACCCCGAAAGGATGAGTGGCAAAGTTGACCTCAGTGGAATCTGAACTCAGAACATAGTGGCAGACGAAATACCGCTAAGCATTTCGCCCGGTGTGCTAACGTTTCTGCCAGCTCGCTGCCTTCATAACAATTCTTTCTACTAAAGGCACAAGGCGAGACATTTTGGGGTGGGCGGGTGACTAGTCGATTACATCAACCTCAGTACACAATTGGTACTTAATTTATCAACCCTGAAAGGATGAAAAGCAAAGTTGGCCTCGGCAGAATTTGAACTCAGAACACAAAGACAGACGAAATACCACGAAGCATTTTGCCTGGTGTGCTAATAATTCTGCCAGCTCACTGCCATAGTAGTAGTAGTAGTAATAATAATAATAATAATAATAATAATAATGATAGTGATAATGATAAAGAGATTAGTCAGAAGATAAGAATGTATCAGTTCTGAGTTTATTTATGTACAGGTATAAAAGATCAGTGAATATTTTCAAAGAAATGAAATGAAATATTGCTCAACTTTTTATGCACTTCTATTGAATGTAGCACGTGTGCATGTTTTTGTGTACAATGGTGTCTATAAAAAGTAGGGGTTTTCAACTCCCTAAAGGGACTTAAATGAATTGAACTTAACCATTTAATAATTAATGATTGATAAAATGAATACTAGTCTAAGTACTGGGTTCAATGCAGACGAGCCTTTGAAGTTGGTTACCCCAGCTTGGCCTCACTCCAGTGACTGAGACCGATAAAATAAATGAATATTATCATAGATGTATCTGTACATATGCAAACAAGTGCACATAGAAACATGTACACACACACACATGCACACATATACACATGCACACACACACATGTACACAAGCACACACACACATGTACACATGCACACAAACACACACATGTACACATGCACACACACATGTACACATGCACACACACATGTACACATGCACACACACACATGTACACATTCACACACACACATGTACACATGGACACAAACACACACATGTACACATGCACACACACACACATATGAACACATGCACACACACATGTACACATGCACACACACATGCATGCACACATGTGTAAATATACATTCTCACTTCTATACTCACATGCATGTATGCACCCTCACCCAAAGTGCATGTGCACTTACATTCTAATTTTCATATATAAACACATGCACACATACAGTCTCACTTAAACACATACACACCACATGCATTCACACACACACAAACACATACACACACACACATCCACCCTCTCACACATTAAACACATCCATTCACAGAAAGACACATTCACATGTTTACTAAGAATGTCGCTCACACCATTCCTCTTCAATGCTCGAGACCCTGCTCACCCCTCTTCATTTTCCCCCTAGGCTTCTCATGCACGCTTTGTGTCTGTGTGGTGGACACAAGCATATCTCTTTATGCTGAGCATAAGATCACATTCATACTTTTAGGCGCATACACATTTGATTACACGCATAAATGTTAAAGCCGTATGACATAAATATAAACCTTCACCCACTTACATGCACAAACAGGCTCGTATACAGCAGAGGTAACACTTACATATGTGCATGGACACTTGAACACACATACACACACACACGTTTGTGTGTAGATATGTCCTTATAAATATATACACATGTATATATGCATATACATGTATATACAAGTGTATCCATGTATATATATATATATATATGCATGTATGTATATTCATGTGTATATGTATGCATATTCATATATATATATATACATATTATATATATATATATATATATATACATATACATACATATATTTATATATATATACACACATTCATATAAATAGATATATATATATTTATGCATGTGTGCATATATATATATATATATATACACACACATATATTTACATATACATATCCACATACATACAGGTATATACACACACACACACACACACACACATATATATACATATATATATATATGTTACATACATGCATATATATACATATATGTGCACACGTGCGCATACACACATCATGTGCTTGACCTTTCCACACAGTTGGCAGTGAAGTTATCTCACCCACGTTTTTTTCTTCTTCTTCCTCCCTGTCCCTAGCTGCTCGACCCCCCCCCCCCCGAAGTTATTATTGATATGAAAATCAGCATATGACCAAGGAGAGAGGCGTAGAAGGAAGGGGAGGAGGGACTATTTTCGAAGGATTTGCATTGATGCAAGGAATACATTAAGTGCAATAAGCTTTGATGACAACACTTCAGAAGTAGAGAGAGTTAGTTGTTCTATGCAAATGGAACCTGCTTCAAAGAGGCCCCATGAAACAAAACATTCACACACACACACATACACACACACACACACACGTGTGTACAAATAAATAAATAAATAAATAAAATTAAAACTTAGTCCCAAATATATTCTGCTCTTCAGAAGAAAAACAACAGTTATGTGTGTGTGTGTGTGTGTGTGTGTGTGTGTGTGTTTGTGTGTGTGTATGCACCAATGTTTGGATGTATATACATATGTATGTATGTATGTATGAATGTATGTATGCATATATACATGTATGTATATACATATGTATATATCTACGTATATATATATATATATGTATATATATATATGTGTATGTATATATCTATATATCTACGTATATATATATGTTTATATATATATATATGTCAGTATATATGTATGAATGCATGTATGCATGTATACATGTATGTATATACATATGTATTATATATATATATATGTGTGTATGTATACATATGTATATATATGTATGTATGTATATGTATGTATGTATGTATGTATGTATGTATGTGTGTGTGTGTGTGCGTATATATATTTTCGGTTTATATGTATATATATACATACACATATAACCGAAAATATATTTCCCAAAATAGAAAAAAACTCTAATGATAACATTGATAAAAGAAATGGTCCAAAAATATACTCTTTTTGTTTGTTTTTTCAGTTATTGATTAAGTCACTTGGAAAAGTAAAATGTGCTGAACTGACGAGAGAGAGAGAAGAGAGGGAGGATATTTTTTGTTGTCATTTTTGAAGAGGCTATATAGTTACTATTGTATATTGTTTATTTAGTTGCTATTGTTGCTGTTGTTGTTTAACTATAGGATAGCTCGGTTGAAACAGATGTATGATTAAAGGTATTCCAGTTATGATCATCTTGTTTATTTTTTATTTTTTTTGTTTTGATTAATTTGTATACCTATTTCTTTTATTACCCACAAGGGGCTAAACATAGAGAAGACAAACAAGGACAGACATAAGTATTAAGTCGATTACATCGACCCCAGTGTTTAACTTGTACTTAATTTATCGACCCCGAAAGGATGAAAGGCAAAGTCGACCTCGGCGGAATTTGAACTCAGAACGTAACGACAGACGAAATACCGCTAAGCATTCCGCCCGGCGTGCTAACGTTTCTGCCAGCTCGCCGCCTTAGTTTGTATACCTGTGACTACACTGTCTGTCTAATGTATTAGTGTTTCCATTGTTTGCTTGTAAGATCTTCAGATGTGATTTGAAAGCAATTTAGCTGCTGTGTTTAGCAGATCGATCAACCCTGTAGAGACTTCCTTATTGGTTTGTTATTGTTGTTGTAGATCTTTACATTGCTTTTTAAGATGTCCAGGTGGGATTTGAGGGAGATTTAGCCGCTATGTTTAGCAGATCAAACAACCATGTAAAAGGGCTTCCTAATTGGTTTGCTGTTGTTGTTGTAATTGTTATGGTTCTCAGTGGAGGATGTTTGCAGAAGAGGTAATTGAGTTTAGTGTTAAGTATGTATGTGTGTATGTGCGTCTGTGTGTGTATCTATATGCCTTTCTATGTGTGTCTCTCTGTGCTTGTGGGTGTGGGTGTCTGTGTGTATCTACTTTTCTCTCTATGTATGTGTCTATGTGCTTCCCTGTGTGGGTGTGTGAGCATGCATGTTTGTGAATACATTTATGTGCTTGTGTGTGTGCTTATCACTGGCATTGTTACATTGGCTCAAGAACACAACATGCAGCCTGTCTGGGATTCGAACTCACAACCTCACAATTGTAAGCTCGATGCTCTAACCACTGAGCCATGTGCCTTCACATACACACACACACACATATATATATATATATTTTTCTCTAATTTATATTTTACATATTTATATTGTGAAATTTGATTTAATACTAAATTGAATTTTTTCCTGTAAGTTTGGAGTTATACTCCCTAATATTATTATTATTATTATTATTATTATTATAATTATTATTATTATTATTATTATTATTATATATATATATGAACATATATTTATGAAGGCTTCCAAATAGTTACTTCAATCTGGTAGTTACTTTCTGCATCTCAATCAAATAGCCAAATTTTTCAGTTTTTGTTGTATAACTTAATGCACCAAATTACTTCTCTCTCTCTCTCCCCCTCTCTCTCTCATACACACACAAGCATAAATACATACAGACATAAATATACATATGTTTGCATGAGTGTGTGAGTATGTGGAAATTTGCATGTGTAGCTATATCCCATACCAACAAAATACAACTAAACCATTCAGTAAATAATGATCACTAAAATATCAGCTATAAATAGAACATAATTGACAGAATTCCTCATGGATGGTTCTTCAAGTATGGCTAAACAAGTGAAACAAATGAAAATCCAGTAGAAGTATAAAAAGTATGTCATGTCTCGGACTACATTATCAAATGTGTTCATCTAAAAGATGGTAGGTGTGATTTTAACCCTTTCGTTACCAACCCTGCTGAAACCGCCTCTGGCTCTGTAGTACAAATGTCTTGTTTTCATAAGTTTTGAATTAAAATCTTCCAACAAACCTTAGTCACAATTTATGTTCCTAACACTAATAATTATAGCTTAATGATAACTAAGCTATTTTACTAAATTCTTTGTTATATTTAAAATTAATTGAAAGGAAACACAGAGCATCTCAACAGAAATATGGTAGCAACAGGGTTAAGTTATATAATAGAGAAACAATTCTTAATGCTTTTGATACCAACCTGCCTGAAACTGCCTCTGGTTCTGTAGTACAAATGTCTTGTTTGCATAAGTTCTGAATAAAAATCTTCTGCCAAACCTTAATCACAATATATGTTCCTAACACTAGCTTAATGATAATGAAGTTATTTTACTAAATTCTTTGTTATATTTAAAATCAATTGAAAGAAACACAGAACATCTCAAAATAAATAAGATAAATAAAGGGTTAAAATATATAATGAGAAACAATTCTTAACCCTTTTGATATTAACCTGGCTGAAACCAGCTCTGGCTCTGTAGTACAAATGTCTTGTTTTTATAAGTTTTGAATTAAAATCTTCTGCCAAACCTTAATCACAATATATGTTCCTAACACTAGCTTAATGATAATGAAGTTATTTTACTAAATTCTTTGTTATATTTAAAATTAATTGAAAGAAACACAGAACATCTCAAAATAAATATGGTAACGAAAGGGTTAAGAAGCTTTGTTGAGTATTTCTAGCATGTCAAGTGACTGTATGGAGGCAACTTCTTTGGCTCAGGTTTGTGTTGAAGTCGAGTAATGACAAAAATGGTACTAACGAAGATCAGCCTTTTTAATATTTCTTTAGTAAAATTTGATGGTTACCATGAAGATAGCATTTGATACAAGTTGTCATAGCGATAGTGAAAGTAATGATTAGAAGTGATAGCAGTGATGATAATTTAATTGCTGTATAATCAGATACTAAGATATTAGACCATTCTTCAGTGATGCAATGGATCTATAGAAGCAGTGGCTCCATTTAAAACTGCGATGAAACATTGTCTTCTTTCAGCGCACCAGATAAAATTCTGCTGATATAGAAGTTTGACAACATGAGATACAGAAGATAAAGGATGAAAGATAATTTGGTAGATGCTCCAGAATGATTAAAATAAAATTCCATATTCTTCATATTTTTGAATGCTAATTACCTGAAACTATAATATGCACATTTTTAAAAACTGAAATCCACATAACGTTTAGAAGTGCATATGACATGTGATATCAGGTTTCTCCACCACCCACATTCATTCTGGAAATTACAGTAATTTAATAATGCATTAAGAGTTTTTACTTTTCTTTGTTTTTTTTTCTTCTTTTTTGTTAGGTATGGCTGTGTCGTTAAGAAACTTGCTTTGCAACCATGCATTTTCAGGTTCAGCCCCATTGTATAGCAATCTGAGCAAGTGTCTTCTAGTATAACCCTGGGCTGATCAAAGACTTGTGAGTGAATTTGATTGATGGAAACTATATGGAAGCTTATTGTCTGTGTGTGTGTATATATATATATATTTATATATATATATATATATATATATATATATAACGGGAAGGTTTACGAAAATAAACAAAAGACGAAGGCAGGTGGAGTACAAACAAACAAATGTATTAGTATGGCACTCAGGAATAGAAATAGAACAAGTCTTTTATGTTTTGAGCCTACGCTCTTCGACAGAAAGAAACACAGAAAAAACAAGATATATATATACACACACACGTGTGTATATGCATGTATGTGTATGCATATATGTCTGTGTTTGTCCCCCCACCACTTGACAACTTATGCTCGTCTGCCAATGTTGTTGTAAAGTGGTTTGACAAAAAGACAAACATAATAAGTATGGGACTTAAAATAATACAAAAATACTGGGGTCAATTTGTTTGAATAGACCCTTGAAAGTGGCGAAACAAGTAAAAAGATGGTGAAAGGCCCTGGTACCATCTCATCATTTCCCACCCCACATCTGAAAAAAAAAAAGAGTCGAAATAATTTTTTTAATCCGTTCAATAACCATTAATAAAATATCTCGACCTTCTAGTTTCAGTATTTTGTGGCTTGCGGAAGCAAACAGTCATGCAACCAGTCGATCAATCAATGAAATACAAACAAACTAGACACACACAACAACAACAAAATAAGACAAAACAAGAAAACACGGGTGGTTTGTGATATGTTGATAGTAACATGGTGCAAAAAACAATCTCTTGGGTTTTAATAATGATGATTCATGTATTTCAGTTAGTTAACAATTATTGGTTAGTTGGTTATCAACCCCATGATTAGGTCATAATATCTCTTAATATTCCCAGCTGATGCAGAAGGTGTGATGATTTATCATAGCTTATCTAGTTTGTTTTATTATACGAGTCTTGACATTTGATTTCATTTTTATTTTTGACAACAATAAAACAGATAGTTAAATAAATTGATAGAGAGATGTTTTAGTCAGTTGTCCATAATAATGGGATATCAAATAATATGTATGAATGTATGTATAGATAATTGTTAAAGAGGAGAACAAACGTTAAGCAAGGCGAATATATACATTATTATTATTGGAAAACATTCAAAGACTTACAGCTGTTTCTGGGATATCCCAGAGTATGGGATATTCCATCATCAGAGACAAACTCCAGGCCTAGTAATCCATTACAACACTTACCTAGGGTACATAATTGTGTAGATCACCTGTGAACTAAACCCCCATACTTTGTGTGTGCTTGGTGAGCTGTGGAGCCTGGTCTGGTAGCTGACAATACCAAATTGCTACTGGAGAAGGCATCACAGCCTGTGACATTTTCAGAAAATTCCTGTTTAAATAAAATAGGAAATAGCACTAAACAGTAATAATAACTCTTACTCTTTTACTCTCTTTTACTTGTTTCAGTCATTTGACTGCGGTCATGCTGGAGCAACGCCTTTAATCAAGCAACTCGACCCCGGGACTTATTCTATTGTAAGCCCTGTACTTATTCTGTTGGTCTCTTTTGCCAAACCGCTAAGTAACGGGGACATAAACGCACCAGCATCAGTTGTCAAGCAATGCTAGGGGGACAAACACAGACACACAAACACACACACGCATATATATATATACATATATACGACGGGCTTCTTTCAGTTTCCGTCTACCAAATCCACTCACAAGGCTTTGGTCGGCTCAAGGCTATAGTAGAAGACACTTGCCCAAGGTGCCATGCAGTGGGACTGAACCCGGAACCATGTGGCTGGTAAACAAGCTACTTACCACACAGCCACTCCTGTGCCTATAAATTGTAAATTTACATAAATTATAAAGCATTTATATTCTTTAGTAATAACTGCAAAGAATGTATAAAAGTTTAGAAATGACAAAATGATTTTCTTAACAAATTGAAATGAAAAATGTAAATAATTGAAAAAAATATGCAAGTAGGAGTAGTGGAGACAGACAGGTTTTACATTTGTTTCCATGTATGAATTGGTCAGTGTTGGATATTTTAGCATTTTTTTCCTTTGAGATCTACACTGCTGGATACCAGACGCCTCCTACCATTAGTCACTATATTGGATTAACATTTTTACACTGAACTTCTAATTGACTTACTTGTATTCTTTTAAATGGTGGTATCCCCATGGAGTAGTTTTCAGTAAATGGTGGGGGAGGTTTTAATTTCAAAAGGTTTCTTTTACTTCTTCACTTGAACATTCATGTATGTATAAAATGAAAATAATATTGATCCAAAACACAAAGTACTCAATACATGAATCTGAAGTTGATATTGCATTAAACATACATCCATGCATGCATACATGCACACACAGAATATTTTACATATTTATACACAAATATAAATGTACGTTCATATGTAAATATATATTTGTCGATTATGCATAGGCATGTGGGCATATGTGTGTGTATTTATATAGGCGCCGGAGTGGCCGTGTGGTAAGTAGCTTGCTTACCAATCACATGGTTCCGGGTTCAGTCCCACTGCATGGCAACTGGAGTGAGTGTCTTCTACTATAGCCTCGGGCTGACCAAAGCCTTGTGAGTGGATTTGGTAGACAGAAACTGAAAGAAGCCTGTCATATATATATATATATATATAAGTGTGTGTGTCCCACCACCACCACCACCACCACCACCACCATCGCTTGACAACTGATGCTGGTGTGTTTATGTCCCTGTAACCTAGCGGTTCAGCAAAAGAGACCGATAGAATAAGTACTAGGCTTACAAAGAATAAGTCCTGGGGTTGATTTGCTCGACTAAAGGCGGTGCTCCAGCATGGCCTCAGTCAAATGACTGAAGCAAATAAAACAGTAAAAGAGTATATATATATATATATATATATATATATATAATGGATATGCTTTTCATAAAACTCACGACCCAGTTTGTCAGCCACTGTACTTCGTTCACTGGCATGGTGGTGTTCAAATTCATCCAAACAAAGAGGCACTACAACACATTGAGATTTGTTCCAACATTAACAAGGCTATTACAAACAGATTATGTATTTGACTTCATACTGTAGTTAAGATTATTTAAAACATTTGTGAAATACATAATACTTGAAATACATTTTCATTGATTTTTAATAACACAGTCACAACTGAAAAGTGTAAAGAAGTGAACCAGTACTTTCCTAGGGACATTTGGACGTCCCTTTTTTCTAGAGTATGTTCACTTCTTTAATTAAAGATGACAAGTCCCAAATAAGATGAAGAATCAAAGGTATCACTAAGAATATAGTTTTCAAAGCCGTTCTTTTCTAAGACTAGCGTCTTCAGTAATAACTTCATGGACATCAAACAATTTCCAGAATCAGATATTTCAGAAAATGTCCACACTCAAAAGATTCATTTTATGGCCTGCTATAAACATTCAACAAGAGTAGTTATTGAAATAATCCTGGAATTTCTACAAGTATTGTTAAATATTAGCAATCCTGTGAGTAGTATGTGGAGGTGGTGGAAGGTGTATTTGGTATTTGGGGCTTTTTTATGTTCTGTGTTCAAATTGTATACTCTTTACTCTCTTTTACTCTTTTACTTGTTTCAGTCATTTGACTTCGGCCATGCTGGAGCACCACCTTTAATCGAGCAACTCGACCCCGGGACTTATTCTTTTGTAAGCCCAGTACTTATTCTATCGGCCTCTTTTGCCGAACCGCTAAGTGACGGGGACATAAACACACCAGCATCGGTTGTCAAGCAATGCTAGGGGGACAAACACAGACGCACAAACATACACACAACACACACACACACACACACATATATATATATATATATATATATATATATATATATATATATATGACGGGCTTCTTTCAGTTTCCATCTACCAAATCCACTCACAAGGCATTGGTCAGCCCGAGGCTATAGTAGAAGACACTAGCCCAAGATGCCACACAGTGGGACTGAACCCGGAACCATGTGGTTGGTAGGCAAGCTACTTACCTCACAGCCACTCCTGCGCCTATAAGGACAATGTTTGTTCTTTATTCTCATGAGATCAATTTTATAAGTACTCATCATATAGTGAGGATATATTCAGCTGAAAGTGTTCCTGCCAGTACCATTGTGCTTTTTGTGACCATAAGAAATCCTTATCCTTCAAGTCATATCTGAGGAGATGGACTAATGAGTACCTGAGTTAAATATTATCAAGTATTTATCTCAGGGATGGCCAATTTGTGGTGCAGTGGATAGAAATAGTCTTTGAACACCAATTTGTTACTCTTCAAATATATGAGTGGGTGTTGAAAAGTTCCTGGCTTTGGGTAAAAGAAAATACAGGAGGATCAGTTAATGATGATTTTATTCAACATATTACCATCTCAGATTCACACAGTTATTGCTGCAGTCCTTCAGTTTTTCGAAGCCCTGTAAAAGAACATGGAAGGTTGGGCCTCCAACCAACCCTTTTATGATGCCCTTAAAACCAGGAACTTTTCAGCACCCTCTTCTATATGTAGAACTAGTTTGGTCATAAGGTAGAAGCCAGTGCCGATTCACTACAATTTTCACTGTCAATTTACATTTGCTTCTACAGAGCTGTGCTTTAGTTTCCCTTTGTGAACATTTACTGGTTTGTATTTTACTCATCACAGTGATCAAGAAAAGCAGCAAGTGATAGAAAAGATAAATTCAATGACTGGTACGAAAATGAGATCTTATTTACAGTGAGTCGTTCAGGAAAGGCTTTGTCCATTGATTGTGGAAATTTTACCACATATAATGATAATAGAAGACAAGATTCTA
>NC_043017.1:22282587-22302587 GCF_006345805.1 Octopus sinensis | reverse complement strand
TTGCTGTGAATTTCTCTGTGGTACAGAGACATTGAAATGCAATGCTCATTGTGGTATCTCTTTATCTACAAAGGATATTACTTGGGTGGCAGCCTGGCAGATGTGAACCTGTTTCTACCTTCTGAAAAGGTATTCCTGAGAAGATACATCATGTAATTGATGTATCATGAGAGGCAACTAAAACAAGTAACATCCATCATTCCTTTGTCGAGAGCCATCACCCACTCATTTAAGGTGAGATGGGGGATTTTTCCATTTGATCAACCCAGAATTACCAATCATAAACATGAGGACCTGTCTCTTGTGACAGTGCACAGTCTGCCTTTCTGGTCTCTGCTGCTGAAGAGGAGATAACAACTCTGAAATACATGCTTCTATCAGTCTGGGTAGGGATGCTTTGAAGAGACTTGGTGTGTTTACACCTGTCTGTCAACAATGAGAGATTCCGTGTATGGCTTTCTTACAGGTTCAACTATGCCTCAAGCAGATTTGAATTGGTAACAAGTCTGAAGTTATTATTATTAAGGTGGCAGTCTGGCAGAACCATTAGCATGCTTACCGGCATTTCATCTGTCCTTACGTTCTGAGCTTCAATTTTCTCAAGGTCGATTTTGCCTTTAATTCTTTAAGGATCAGTAGAACAAGTGTCAGTTGAGGCTGGTGTTATTGAGTCACACTTTACCCAAACTTTCTGCCAAAACTTGAAACTATTTATATTGTTATTCTACAAATTCTGTGGAAGTTGACTTCGCCTTTCATCCTTTCGAAGGTCTATGAAATAAGAACCAGTCAAGTCCTGGGGTCACTGTAATCAACTCCCACCAACACCCACCAAATTTCAGGCCTTGTGTCAGTAGCAGAAAGGATTATTATTATTGTTGTTATTGTTGTTGCAGAGAGATGATAGGTTAAAAGTGGGTTGTTTCATGATGGTTCAATGATCAATATTCATTACAAATTTTGCAGACTCCAATGAATAATAATGAACCTTGGAAATGGATGTTTTTTAAGCAAGAGCTTATGATAGAGAAAGTTTTTATTGAAACGTGTGTATGTGTGCATGCATATACATACATCTATATATATATATATATATATATATATATATATATGTATGTATTTATATGAATACATGCACACACAAACCTATCTTTCCATCTATCTGTCTGTATATATATGTGTGTGTGTGTGTGTAAAGGTGTGTGTATACATATACATATATAAGCATACATTTATGTCCTGACATGCATGCACACATACATAAAAATATAGATAGATAGTTAAATAGATGAAAAGATAGATAGGTAAATATATATATACATATGTGTGTGTGTATGTGTGTATGTGTATATGTATATATGTATGTATGTATGTATGTTAGTAAATAATAATAGCATACATACAAATGCGTGTGTATATTATATATATATATATATTATAATAATTATATATTTGAAAGTATGTTATATGTATAAATATGTACTTATTTATATATGTAAGAATATGTATATATGTACATGATTATGTTCTATACATAATTATACATACATGTGGACACATTTGCATACATATGGGGTATAGTGTATGGTAATCCTGGCACTTTCCCTTCACTCCAAACTCCCATCTCATAGATTTGGCGGTTGGTCCCAGTGGAAGCTTTAACATAAACTCAGACTTTTCTTTGGGATTGTATGTCTAGGATTTATTCTTATTTTTAGGGGACTGTTTAGGGACCCAACAATTCGTTGATGCTGATTCTACCTTTATTTGTTCATATGCATTAGGAAGGGCCTCCAGCTGTAAAAACCCAGCCAAAACAGATGACTAGAATCTGGTGCAGACCTTTGGCTTGCCAGCTCTGAGCTTTTATGTGGTTGCCTTTCTTTGCTGGGAATAGCAGCCAAATTTTCTTCAAATCACCTCCTATCAACTTAAAAGGAAATGGACAAACGGGCATAGCTGTAGGTGCGGGCATGGCTGTGTGGTTAGGGAGCTTGCTTCCTAGCTACATGGTTTCGGGTTCAGTCCCACTGCGTGGCACTTTGGGCAGGAGTCCTCCACTATAGCCCCGAGTCGACTGAAGCTTTGTGATTGAATTTGGTAGGTGGAAGTTACTGCCGTGTGTGTATATGTGCGTGTAGATACTCAGTGCCTCTCTGAAAGAGAGAGAGAGTAAAGTAAAAGATGGGATGGCTATTGATGGAATACCTTTGATCACTGGTCTGCTCAGTCAGAATTGACAATGTTGTTGAACAAGAACAACATAATTAATACATGAGCTAAAGAAGGGGTGGGTGTTTACATAATCACTGAACCGGCTAGAAATAGAAGTTAGATCTCCTTTATGTGTGTGGTAAGAAGCTTGCATTCAAGCCACATGGACCTGGACTCAGTTCCACTGAGTGGAACCTCAGACCAACCAAATACTTGTAAGGGGATTTGGTAGACAGAAACTGTTGTGTGTGTGTGTGTGAGTGTGGGTGTGTGTGTGAGTGTGTGTGTGTGTGTGCATGCATGTATGTCATTGTGTCTGTGTTTCTCTCCCACCACCACTTGACAGCTGGTGTTGGTATGCTTACATACCAGTTACTTAGCAGTTCAGCAAAAGTGATCGATAAAATAAGAACCAGGGTTTAAAAAAAAAATACCATCCCTCTCTCTGTCCCTTCTCTTTCTGTCTGTCCCTTCTCTTTCTGTCTGTCCCTTCTCTCCCTCTCTCTCTGTCCCTTCTCTCTCTCTCTCTCTCTCTCTCTCTCTGTCCCTCTCTCTCTTTCTATGGGGGAGAAAAACTTGTAGAAAGATAAACAAATTGGTAAGTAAAAATATATAACAAAAATACAAGTAGGCATTCACACACACATACACACACATACACACACACACGCACACACAAACACACACACACACGGACACACAAACACACACACACACACACACACACAATGAGAGAAAAGAAGTGAGTTGAAGGATAGATGAACTGATAAGAAAAAAACATATCAGAGCTGAAAACTGTAGAAACTCTCAATCTTATGGTAATTGTGTCTCTGATATGCATTTAGACACACCTGTGTACACTCAACACACACACACACACATGTATGCTGGCACTCAGGTACATATATAGATATATGTACGCACACACACAAACTCATAAGCATTCATTACATATGCATCAAACATGCAGATGAACACACACACACATACACACATACACATACACATACACACACACACTCACGTACATATATAGATATATGTACATACACACACACACACACACACACAAACTCATAAGCATTCATTACATATGCATCAAACATGCAGATGAACACACACACACACACATACACACACACATACACATACACACACACACTCAGGTACATATATAGATATATGTACATACACACACACACACACACACAAACTCATAAGCATTCATTACATATGCATCAAACATGCAGATGAACACACACACACACACACACATACACACACACATACACATACACACACACACTCAGGTACATATATAGATATATGTACACACACACACACACACACACACCAAACTCATAAGCATTCATTACATATGCATCAAACATGCAGATGAACACACACACACACCTACACACACACACATACACATACACCACACACTCAGGTACATATATAGATATATGTACATACACCACACACACACACACAAACTCATAAGCATTCATTACATATGCATCAAACATGTGGATGAACACACACACACACACACACACACACATACATGCACATGTACATACAGATTGGTATGTATGCAGTTACTCATACATACACACGCATATGCACATGCAGAATCGCATGCTCACACCCATTTCACTTAAGCCAAACATACACATTCACACACATAAACACTCACCAGAAACACACCAAATCTATGCATGGTCTCTCTCTCTCTCTCTCTATCACACACACACACACATACACATTCATGTATATACACACATATGCACAAACAGGCACATATACACTCACTGTATGTACCAAACATGGATGAACACACAGAAACACATATGTTGATACATAGATACAGACAATGGCATACCAACATAGACACACATACATACGCACACAAAGACACACACATACATACATACAGGCAAATATGTACACACACAAACACACACACACACAAGCATAGATTCATAGAGACAAGCACATATACAGACATGTGTATACTCACACACATACACACATACATACGTACATACAGGTAAACACAGATACCTGCTCATGTGTATGCTCACACAGACACTCACACTCGCAAAGATAAACGAATAAGGAAATAGAAAAAACAAAAAACCCGAGCATTTTGTCACTTATCAAATCAGTAGCCCCTTTTCAGCTGATGTCATTATTGTTTTTGAAGTGACAGACTATATAATGGTCAAAGAATGGAGCTGATAGAAAATATTACAATAGTTTCTTTTGTTGGAATTGTTCCACCAGAGATTTAATGTGAAATTATGTGCTCAAACTATAGCAATTATTTTAAAGTGACGTCATATGGCTTATTCAAAAACCTATACACTGTCTTATCTACCTTGTCTTTTTTTTTTTCACATTGTTCTGTTTTAATTTTATTAAAGAGAAAAATAAAATTGTAGGCATAGGCATGGTTGTCCGGTCAAGATCTGTTCTTGCAAGTTACTGTGTGGCATCTTGGGCAAGTGTCTTCTACTATAGCTTTGAGCTGACCAAAGCTTTATGAGTGAACTTGGAAAGTGAAACTGAAAGTAGCCCATCATGTGTGTGTGTGTGTGTCTGTGTCTCCTTGTGTTGACATTGTGTGATAGTTGTAAACGAGTATTACTGTCACACAATAGCTGCTGTGTCGTTTATTTCGTAGAAGCATGGCCTCTCGGGAAGGGGGATGAAATACTACGTTATTTGGAAACTGGTGAGGGTTGGTGACATGGAGAGCATCCATTCATAGAAAGATCTACTCCAATGAATTCCATTTGGCTCATGCAAGAAAGGAAAAGTAAACATTAAACAATCATGATAAATGTAGAATACATAGAAGTCTGATGCTCTACTGGCTAAGCTTCTTGGGGATTCAGTTCTTAGAATGCAGCCTTGCTGGGGCTGCCTTCACTAATTTTTAGGTCTTATATTACCCCCATGTTGTACTTTATTTTATCGATCTATTTGATGAACTGCTAAATTTCAGGATTTGAAGAAACGCAACATTTTGTTGTGGAGTCGATGGAAATGCATGAACTCGATAAATCACGATTTATGTTCCTAACATTGGCTTAATAATAACTAAGATATTTTACTAAATTATTTTTATATACTTAAAATTAATTGAAAGTAACACAGAGCATCTCAAAATAAATACGGTAACAAAAAGGTTAAATAACTCTTCAATCATTATAACAAGAATAAATAATTCAGGAATGCACGTGGCCTAATAATTTGAGCATTGGGCTCACTATCATAAGAAAATGGTTTCGATTTCCACGCTGAGTAGAACATTGTGTCTTTGAGCCAGGCACTTCATTTCATTTACTTTAGTCTTCTCAGTTAACAGCAAATTGTATTAGGAATAGCTGGAGTTCATCTGGCAACAGATGGGCATCTTGTCCAACAGATGTCTTCAAATGCAGGGCTAGAAATTGTTCACAGCTTTATTTTTTGCTGAAGAAAGTCTGTTCCAGTAGTTCCTAGCTGCCTTATTGGTTTCTGTTCGAAGATGAATAATTAATTACATTATAATATCGCAAACTTCATATAGTATATTTTTATCCTTTTTTTTTTTAATTTCAAGATTTGTCCATATTTTTATTTTGTTATTTTTGTTTTACTGTTGATTTATTTATTTATTTATTTGTGTGCCTCATTTATTTCTGACTATATTACTTGTTTGTTTGTTTGTTTGTTTGTTTGTTACCTCAATGAACCGAGAATTTGAGCGAGCGAATTAATTATACGAGATCCCGCTTCTAATCACCCAACCGCAGCTCCTACTTCAACCCCGCCTACCCGTTTGCCCCACAGCCTCTTACACCTCCTCACCTAATCTTCACCTTCAGCCAACCAATTCCATTTGCAACAGATCCAAGCACACCCTCGTCAGCAGTTAGGTAAAATTTATTGAACTGCTCTGTAGAAATGCAGCAACAGTTATCAATCAACTTTAATGAGATCTCCTTCTTTACCACCTTCCTCCCTCCCTTCCTTCCTCCCTTCCTTCCTTCCTTCCTTTCTTCTCACCCCCAGCCTCTTTTCCCTTCCCTTTTGTTTGTTACCACTTTATTCCTCCCATGGGGTCAGTTTGTTTGGAAAACTGTCAAATACCAGTAGAATCCAATCTTGTCACTTCCAGCTGTCGGACACTTTCTGCACGTCCTCCGCCTCCGTCAACCCCCACCCCGCCCACCCTACCACTCCATCTCTACCCCTTCCTCCCTCACTTTCCTCCCTCCCCCCACCTCACCCAACCACTTAATTTCAATGGTTTCTGTGCCTAACCTGTGTACAATCTATTGACAGCCACCCTGATACTCTCCTTCTTATCCTCTTCACCACCACACTCATGATTATAAGCCTTCTGCTTCATCATCATCGTCGTCGTCGTCGTCATCATCATCGTCTTCATCATCATCATTATATTCATTATTGTTCGTTGCAGTTGCAATGGAAATAAATTATAAAAGTAATCTTGGTTTATAGAATAAACTTTCCTGTTGAGAATTTCATCTGTCAATGAATAATAAAATATTAGCTCTTTGCAGTTGGCTTCAACTGTTTCTAAAAGTGTATACACACACACACGCACGCACACACACACACACACACAAACAGGCACACACATGTACTTGCATCATAATATATACATGTATCTATTATACACACACATATATGAATGAATGTGTGAATGTATGTGTGTGTGTGTATATATATATATATATATATATATATATATATATATGTATATATATATTTATATTTATATATATATATATACATATATATATATATATATATATTAAACGATGATGATGATGATGATGAAATATATATATAATATATATATATATATGTATGGATATATGTATTATATAAGTGTATATAGATATACATATATATGTAAATGCATATATGTATATATATAAATGTATATAGATATACATACATATATATGTATATGCATATATGTATATATATAAATGTATATAGATATACATACATATATATGTATAAGCATATATATATATTTATATATCTTCATATATACATATATGCATATATACATATATATACAAATATATATATATACATATATATATATATATATATATACATATACATTGCTATATACAGGAGTTGGACAAAATAATGGAAATATGTTAAAATTTCAAGCAAATTTATTTTAATATGGGGTAGGACTGCTTTGGCAATAATTACAGCTTGAATTCTATGAAGTATGGACTCATACAAAGTTTGAATTCTTTCCAAAGGAATTTTTGTCCATTCTTCAGCTAAACAATCTCCAGTTCTTGTAGTGATGATGGTGGAGGATATCGACTCCTTGCTTGTTTTTCTAAAATGTTCAATAATATTGAGATCTGGGGACTGAGGTGGCCAGATAAGATGTTCAACTTCACTAGAATGTTCTTCGTGCCATTCAGTAACAACTTTAGCTGTGGGAAATGTCGCATTATCATCTTGAAAGATTGTGTTTCCCTCTAGAAACAGTTTCGCAAGCATAGGACAAATTATGTGGTTCGTAAGCAAGCTACGTACCACGCAGCCACTCCTGTGCCTATTATATATATATATATATGCATACACATACACATATAAAACACACATATATGCATATGTATATATATATGTATATATATATATACACACGCACACAAAATAGACTCACACACATATATATATACATAGTGATATGGTGCACTATTACTTTTATCCTACATTGAACCTTTGCCTCTATTTGCCTTCATTAACTGGAGTTTATATTTAAGGTGGAAAAGGTTCTGCTATCAATTATTCCCCAAGAAAGGCTCTCATCAACACAATTATCACCAACTGCTGGTGTCATTCTTTAAACTTCTCCAACGAAACCAACATTCCATTTCAATGATTTTATTTCCTACACTGAGGTCAACAGCCAAATTGCTCTCTTCTCTGATATTCCGATTTAATCATACTTGGAGATTTCACTCTGTGCAAATTCTTCCTGACACTTCCATATCTCTCATGCCAGCTCAACTGACACAAAACGCTGAAACCTTTGCTATCTGAAACAAACCTTTCTGGCTAATCCTTTTCCTTACACTTGTTCATGAACATTCATTCGACACTATTGCTTGATTTTAAATCAAAACCTTAACCTTGTACAGCAGTTTCTGCCTGCCCTCATTTGCTCCTCTCGCTCTTTTGCTTTGATCTCTCACCTCCACACCATAGCCAGATATCAGTAACTTACAACTATTTCTAGAATAATTTCATTATTGGAAATTACCTGTTGATTGAGCCTTCGTTACCTTTATACTGATTATTCATGACCAGAGAACCGTTCTATACTTGACTATGGCAAAGCAAGTAGCAAAATGTTTAACGAACAACTAACTCTATTTGACATGAATCAGGAAACTAAAATCTGGAAGTGGTTAGCAAAGAAATGCATCATGAAGGGATAAGACAGCAAAATAAATAAATAAATAAATAAATAAATAAATAGAAGTGTCTTCATGAGGGCTTTTAAATAAAAAAAAATATTAGCAATGGGGGATATAATAGGTGCAGGAGTGGCTGTGTGGTAAGTAGCTTGTTTACCAGCCACATGGTTTCGGGTTCAGTCCCACTGCGTGGCATCTTGGGCAAGTGTCTTCTGCTATAGCCCCGGGCCGACCAATGCCTTGTAAGTGGATTTGGTAGACGGAAACTGAAAGAAGCCTGTCGTATATATATATATATATATATATATATATATGTATATATATATATATGCGTGTGTGTGTTTGTGTGTCTGTGTTTGTTCCCTTAGCATTGCTTGACAACCGATGCTGGTGTGTTTATGTCCCCGTCACTTAGCGGTTCGGCAAAAGAGACCGATAGAATAAGTACTGGGCTTACAAAAAGAATAAGTTCCGGGGTCGAGTTGCTCGACTAAAGGCGGTGCTCCAGCATGGCCGCAGTCAAATGACTGAAACAAGTATAAGAGTAAAAGAGTAAAAGAGTAAGAGAGAGTAATATCCTTACAAAAGAAATATCTTCATGGCTGCTCGGGACTGGTGTGTCTTCTGTAATTTCCGAGTTCATGAAAACAAGGAAAAAGAAAATGAAAAATATTCTCATTGCACTACCAAACATATTCTTTTCTGCTCTAGGCACAAGGCCTGAAATTTTTGGGGAAATGGCCAATTGATTAGGTCGACACCAGTACACAACTGGTACCTAATTTATTGATCCTGAATGGATGAAAGGCAAAGTCGACCTCAGTGGAATTTGAACTCAGAATGTAAAGACAGACAAAATACCGCTAAACATTTGCTGTCAGTTTAGTGTCCTTGCTTAGTGCAATTGGTGTTGATGTGTTTATGTTCCTGTAGCTTAGCAGTTTGGCAAAAGAGATTGAGAGAATACATACCATGCTTATAAAAAGAAGTACCGGTGTCAATTCATTTGGCTAAAATTCTTCGAGATGGTGCCCCAACATGACCACAGCCTAACAATTGAAAGATTGAAACAAATAAGTGATAAAATATATATACTTACTCCATGAGCTTCTTTCAGTTACCATCTACGAAATGTTCTCTCAAGACTTTGTTTGGTCCGGAGCCATGGTAGAAGACAGTTGCCCAAGGTACCACACAATGGGATTGAACCTAGAACTATGTGAATTCGAAGCAAACTTCATAACCAAACAGCCACACCTGTGGCTATTTTGAAAATCTATATTTCAATCTGAGAAAAAAAAAAAAAAATCAAACATGTCATTATGTACTCATTAACTCTGCTTCTATCGTTAGAAGTAATCTTCAGGTGAAACTTAATGAAAATCCCAGAAAAACAAGAATGGGAATAAGATAATATTTTTAATTATAAATATTTGTGTGAGTATTTGCATGAATGCACTTGTTCCTTGCCATTTTCCTGCATAAACACACACACACACACACGCATGTGATTGCACACTTCTTTGCATGCATTAATATTTAAAGGCTAAATGTCTGAGTTGATAAAATACTGGAGATTCACCAACTCCTAAGCCATTCTGATCATCTTCATCTGCTTTCACTTCATCTTTTATTTTTGCTTCTGTGAGTTTTCTTTAGTTTTCTTTATTTATGTATTTTCCTTTACTTTGTTTAGTTTTTATTTTGCACGAATTTCTTTCCTTTCTACAAACATGTTTTTGTTTTTCCTTCATGTCTCAAAAATGGAACTGGTTCTATTATCTATTCACTGGCTGAACAATTTCTTTCCAATGAAAAAAAAAACAAAATAAAATTCTGTAAGGTTTTTATTATTACTATTATTATTATCATTATTTTATTTTCAGGGGTTCTATCTTTACACATGGAAACTTCTATAAAAGTTTAATATATATATTGTATATGATATAGAACTTTTATAGAAGTTCCTACCGTTAATAGTTATATTTTTATAAAAACCATAAAAGATATTATTTACTCTTATTATATTTACACATGGAAACTGTATTTGAGAAAATACAGTGTTCTGGGGAACCCCAGTTGAGAAATGCTGTTCTAGAGTTATTATATAGTATCTGTCATAGTTTGCCTTACAGGAAAAAAAAATTAGCTGCTGTACATTTTAGTAAGAAGATTGTAATAGAATATATAAATTTAACATGAGGTATCAAGGGTAGTCCTAAGATCTGCTGGCAGACAGGAGCCACTCATTGCACAGGTAAAAAGGCGGCGAGCTGGCAGAATCGTTAGCATGTCGGGCGAAATGCTTTGCGGTATTTCGGCTACCGTTACGTTGTGAGTTCAAATTCCGCCGAAGTCGACTTTGCCTTTCATCCTTTCGGGGTCGATAAATTAAGTACCAGTTACGCACTGGGGTCGATGTAATCGACTTAATCCGTTTGTCTGTCCTTGCTTGTCCCCTCTGTGTTTAGCCCCTTGTGGGTAGTAAAGAAATAGGTATTTCGGCTGCCGTTACGTTGTGAGTTCAAATTCCGCCGAAGTCGACTTTGCCTTTCATCCTTTCGGGGTCGATAAATTAGTACCCCAGTTCGCACTGGGGTCGATGTAATCGACTTAATCCGTTTGTCTGTCCTGCTTGTCCCCTCTGTGTTTAGCCCCTTGTGGGTAGTAAAGAATAGGTATTTCCGGCTGCCGTTACTTTGTGAGTTCAAATTCCGCCGAGGTCGACTTTGGCCTTTCATCCTTTCGGGGTCGATAAATTAAGTACCAGTTACGCACTGGGGTCGATGTAATCGACTTAATCCGTTTGTCTGTCCTTGCTTGTCCCCTCTGTGTTTAGCCCCTTGTGGGTAGTAAAGAAATAGGTAAAAAGGCAAAAAGCTTGCCTGGTACAGTCATGTATACTGCCACACCTCCCTGTTCAAAGCCATTTCTTCAGGGCGCAGTTAAGAGAGGCTGAAAGAGGGGCATATGGGAGAAAACCCTGATTTGACGTCAACGTTGGGATAGGCCACAACATAGCGAACCTGCTGCACATAATAGAGACCAGTGGTGACAACTGACTATGAAAGCATCTAGAATGGTGTTCTAACGACTGGCTGCATCAGTTAAGGAATAATAATAATGATGATGATGATGATGATGGTGATGGTGATGGTGATGATGATGGTGGTGGTGGCGGCGGCGGCGGCGGCGGCGGTGGTGGTGATGATGATGATGATGATGATGATGATGATGGTGGTGGTGGCGGCGGCGGCGGCGGCGGCGGTGGTGGTGGTGGTGATGATGATGATGATGATGATGATGATGGTGGTGGCGGCGGCGGCGGCGGCGGCGGTGGTGGTGATGATGATGATGATGATGATGGTGGTGTGGTGGTGGCGGCGGCGGCGGTGGTGGTGATGATGATGATGGTGGTGGTGGTGCGCGCGGCGGCGGCGGCGGTGGTGGGGATGATGATGATGATGATGATGATGATGATGTGGTGGTGCGGCGGCGGCGGCTGCGGTGGTGGTGATGATGATGATGATGATGGTGGTGGTGGTGGTGGCGGCGGCGGCGGCGGCGGCGGTGGTGGTGATGATGATGATGATGATGATGATGAGGAGGAGGAGAAGAAGAAGAAGAAGGTTAGAGAATAAAAATATGATCAGAAGTGGGTTTTCTACCGACTGAATTGCTGTGAAACAGTAAATTACTAAGACATTTGAAGTGTTCCAGAAAGAACCAGTCCATCATCAGTCTATGAATCTGTATGCAATCAACAGCGATGAAAACAAAAGGATTTGTTACCCAGGGGTCGTTTAATGTCAGTGAACACTTCCATACTCTTATTACATTGATCTTTCGTTGAGATGTGTTAAAATGTCAAAAACATTGCTTGAACACTTGGCAATTGTTAATCATAGGTTGCTTCCAGGAAGCAGAATAATATGGAAATATAACATTTATTGTTGTTGTTGATTTTTTTTGGTTTGAACAATACAATTTAGTGGGGTCAAGTTCGGATGAGGTGGTTGGGGCTGTTTCTGCATCAAGTCTTGTTTTTTTTGGGTTTTTTTTTTTTGTTATCATAGCAGATCTTGGAAGTGTCATTGTTATTCTTAAATGTTACTGCTGCCTTTATTCATAAAGGACTGCTTATTATTATATCATACATATCTGAGGTTAGAAGCAACCACATAGTTTTATGTATATATATATATATATATATATATATATATATATACATATATATATATATACATACATACATATATTTACACATACGTACATACATACATACATATTTATATATATATATATATATATACATATATATATATATATTATATATATATACACATACATATATATGTATATATATATATATATATATATATATACACATAACACATATATGTCTATATATATAGAGAGAGAGACAGAGAAATACACACACACAAACACACACACCTTTCAGTCACTACATGTCTTTCGATCTTAATAATATTTTCTTCAAGTGTCATGGACTTTAAAATGTCATATAATCTAGAGATCCAGTCATCGAAAGCATCAGGTTGATTGCTAAACTGACCTAAACGCTCAGTAATCACCTTATCATGACTTATCTTGAGGGCATATTTTTCAACTTAACAACGAAAATATAAACCAAGTTACCATCATTATCATCAACAACCTTTAAACATTAACGACTTAAGCCCTAGGACTCATATAACCAGTTACCCAGTTTTTATAACGTTTAAAGGACCAAGTGCATACCAGTACCTCTGAACAGCATGCCAGCTTGTTGCAGGGTTATTCATTTACAGCTGAGTGGACTGGAGCTATGTGAAATGATGTATTTTTACACAAGAATATGAGGCACCATCTGGTCTGGGAATTGAAACCAGGATCACTTGATCATGTGTGGAACACCCTAACCACTGGACCATGAGCCATCACTTATCATCTCATGGACATGAAATGTCTTGAAAAGACATTCAAGCAAGAAAAAGTAGGCTTTATTTGATAAACCTCCAAGAATATTGACATTACAGCACTGTACTGATTTCTGACAGAACTTGGTTAATACCAGTGCTGCACGACTGGCTCCTGTGCTGTTGGCTTGTAAAAAGCACCCACTACACTCTTGGAGTAGTTGGCATTAGGAAGGGTGTCCAGCCGTAGAAATCTTGCCAGATCAGATTGGAACCTGATGCAGCCTACTGGCTTGCCAGTCCTCCGTCAAACCGTCAAACCCATGCCAGCATGGAAAACGGACGTTAAACAATGACACTGATGATGATGATGATGATACAAGGCCTCAGATTTAGTGGATAGGTACAGACAATTAGGTTGAACCCCATTATTCAACTGGTACTTATTTTTTTCTTTCTCAAAAGGATGAAAAACAAAGCTGACTTTGGTGAGATGTGAACTCATAACGCAAAGCCTTGCAACTAAATACCACAAAGAATTTTGTCTGTCGCTCGACTGAGACAGCCACTGACTGTATTGATAATAGTAATGATATGTAGTCTGTTCTTTTGGCTGCTCTACAAAACATCAATTATCCATTGATTTGATTCAATTGCCGAGTTTCTATTCATTAATGGCAGATCATACAAAAACATTGCTTTCAGAACAATGGAGTAAGTCTGGTAATAAGTCTCTGGTAAATATTTATTCTCTTCATAACAATGGATCGTTTCATAAATATTTAGAAAGTCTCAGCATTATGTGCCAAGTTTGGAATCAGTGTTCTTTATGCTTCTCTCAAAAGGCATTATAATCTTCAGTTCCCTGTTATTTCCATTTAACTATGCTACTTTCATTTCCTTGTTTGTTTAACATCTGTTTCCTTTATGCTGGCAGGAGTTTGCATGGATAGTTATTTAAGACAGGGTTTTACAGCTGTGTGCTTTTCCTGTTGCCTACTCTTATCTGTTTTCCCAGTGAGAGATTTATTAGGCAGACCCGTGAAAGTGCAGAGCAACCACTCACAGGGTCAACAAGTAATGTCAACAGCAGCACTGCTTCACTCAAACAGTAACAAGTGCAGAACATAAGCAACTCCCCCCCCCCACATACACACACACTTACATGTGTATATTTACCTGCAACTGGTTTCCATCTACCAAATCCACTCACAAGGCTTTGGTTCGGTTGAGGCTGTAGTAGAAGATACTTGCCCAAGGTGCCATGCCGTGAGACTGACTGAACCTGGAACCATGTGGCTGGGAAGAAAGCTTCTAAACACACAGCCATCTTTAAAATCTGGAAGCTACAAAATACTACATGATTAATTCTAAAAAATGTGGATTAATAAACATTATATTTGATAAGTTATTCTGAATGCTAAAGACTTTTGAGGAAGGCCAGCTGTTGCCTAATCGTATAAGTCTTCCTTCCTTACATCACCAACGCTTATCCAAGAAAACGGTACTAGTTTGAGTCTTATATAACTTGACACCAATTTCATTGCTGGAATTGCTGTCTAAATGCAAAAAACCATGATAAAAACAGCAGGGTATCTTGCCAACCCCTCAAAGAGTTCTTCAAATTCATTGCTCTAGGGTTCCAATTATGAATTCTAAAGTATTTGCAAACAGCAAATAACTTATTTTTGCATTCACCTAAATTGTTCTTCAAAACTTTCATGCTGCTTTCATGGTGATATGGCCTTTTATTTCATCGTATTTTACTTCATCTCAATTTATTTTTGTTCCCATCATGCATCCGGTTATCTATAGATCAGACGTCTATTTATTATCATTGAAATTATTGTTTCCGACATTTGCAGTGTATCCATTTCTTCTTTTATAGATAATCTAATATTAGTATTACTGTATCTTCATGTGAAAATATTTGCGTGAAACAACTTAACAACTTACTGAGAGGATAAAATATCACTGATAAAGAAAAAAGAACAAAAACAAAGCACGCAAAAAAACACACACACACAATTAGTGTCACAGTTCTTTGTTGTTAACTGGTTGGTATTTGTAGATCCTCAGACTCAGCTGATTTTGACAACACACTGGAAACAAATAAATATGACTATAAAAAGGATACTCAAATTGTTTATCTTGGTTATTAAAACACTGGATAATTATTATTCTTTTTATTTTATTTTTGATATTTCACACCTATATATTTTTTCTTGTACGGCTTAAATGCTTCTGTAAAAAATATCATCGGGGGAGGTGTATGGGGCTTAGTGGATGAGGTGTTTGACTCATGATTGTAAGATTGTGGTTTCTGTTCCTGGACCAGATGACACATTGTGTTCTTGAGCAAGACACTTTATTTCACATTGCTCCAGTCAACTCAGCTGGTAAAAAGAAGTAATCCTGCAATGGACCAGTGTCCCATCCAGGAATGATTTATGTACATGAGAAAAACTGGGAAACTGGCCTTATGCTCCTTACAGAGAAACGTGGGCTAACCATATCTGAGTGAAATAATATCGTAAATATATCTAAATTTGCATTACGGAGTTGCAAACATCTTCATAAATCTATGCCCTTCTTTCCCTTCGTTATTCAACAAGGATGAATTATATTTTTGTAATCTGGTGTCATAGCTCTACCCAGACAGAGTATGGTGTGGCATTTGCAACGTGCTTGAACTTATAACTATTCACATCTCAGTCTGCTTGAATATGTTAAGAATGAATATATTCGTCATTGTTTCGATTGCCATTGTCTTTGCCTTGTATGGTGATGGTAATTTAATATCAGCTTTGTAAACCTCATCACACATCAAATAAACAAATATATCTTGCTTGTAGAATTCTATCGGCAACAACGAATTCTTGTCTAGCTTCAGAGTTCTGGATAGTGTTTCTCCCTGAGGAGGTGCAATCATGTTGAAACACTGGTGTCTATTGGTCTGCTAAGGTCACTGGAGTAAATGTGTTTATTTACATCAGCAAGAAGAGAATGTTGTTCTCTGAAGATAAAAATCCAGTGAATTTATACACCATTGCTAAAATTACTTTTCCATAGTTTATTTATTTCCATTAATAGTGTTTTAATCACATAAGAATACTTCTATTTTGCTTAGTTTAAAGAGAGAAAAATATTTATTCTATTTTTGACTCACTTATCATTTTAGAATTACTTTATACTCACAAGAGAAATAATTAGAGAGTTCATTTTATTTTATATTTTTAATTATTATTTTTTATTTATTTATTATTATTCCTACATTTATTCCTGGCTTGACGAAGTTCTTGTCAAGTAATTATAAGTGGTTTTATGAAATTACAGGTGATCTCAAAATATATAAAAAATTTTATTTGCTTATTTTTCTGAGTACACTTAATAGTGTAAACAGTCATTGGCAGAAAAGCTTTAACTGTCGTTATTTCACATAGGGCAGGCAAAGGGTTAGATACCAGATTTAAAGTTACCTTAATTTTATCATTGTTTTTCTATGAAGATAGTGAGATGGCAGGTGCATTAGAGTGTTGGACAGAATACTTTGCAGTATTTGTTTCAACCTGAGTTCAAATCCAACTGTGGCTAATTTCAGAGTTGATAAAAAATTAAAATAAAGAAGGGATGGCCACAGCTGGACTATCTTTGATCAGTAGATTTGCTCAGTGATGGCTAACCTGGGTGTAGGCTACAAAATTATTATTATTATTTTCTACATTGTTATTATCATTTGCCTCCTCCTTTTCCTCATCATTTTTATTCATCATTAAACAGCACACATTTCACAAACATTACACATATATTTCATGAATTTATTTACTTTCTAATCTAAACTGGAAACCAAAAAAGAGTTGAGAACGATATCTCGGTTAGTTCCATAACCAACGTTACAGAGATTGTATTTTTCATTAGTGTTTGACTGAATATTTGCTTAAAATGACATTCATTATTTCTAATGATACACTATTTAATAATAGAATCTATGAGATTTTAATTAGAAACCACTATTGGTTTATCAAAATTTCCTATCTACACAATAGGTTCACTATAAATCTATTTGATTGGCTGTTTTTATTTTCATTATGATATTTCTGTCTTACAATCATCTTATTTATTTTTCTTTTACATCATAACAAATATTCTTAAAGGGAGTTTTATGACCAGTTAATGAAAGCCTCTAAGTAGTCACTAAATATACTAGAAATAGCAACCATATTTTTCTTTTTATTTAAAAACAAAAGGAAGAAATTATTGGTTATGTCTAACTATATAAGGAGTGGTCATGACTGGAGTGCCTTTGATCGTAGGTTTATGAACTTTGGTGAAACATGGTGATGTTCATCATGCTTTAATTAGCATCATAATGAAAAAATAAATGCAGGCAGAAGTTTAACCTGATTGTTACTTCTAACCACAAGGTTCCAGGTTCAGTCCCACTGTATGGAATGTTGGGCAAGTGTCTTGTACTATTACCTTGGTCTGACCAACACCTTGTGAGTAGATTTGATGAGCAGAAACTGAACATACATTTTTATATATATATATATAATTCTACAAACAAGATATATATGTATATATATCTCCACTATACGTGGAGGCGCAATGGCCCAGTGGTTAGGGCAGCGGACTCGCGGTTGCAGGATCGCGGTTTCGATCCCCAGACTGGGCATTGTGAGTGTTTATTGAGCGTAAACACCTAAAAAAGCTCCACGACGGTCCGGCAGCGGGTGGTGATGCCTGCTGTACTCTTTCATCACTTTTTCTCCCATTCTTTCTTCTGTTGGCCTGCTCACTTAGCCAGCGGGGTGGTGTCATTCAAAGGCTAAAACAATGCGAACGCATTGTGACCAGCGATGTGTAACAACATCTGATGGTCTGGTCGGTCATGTGATCACGTGGTTACGTGATATATGTATATATAAATATGTGTGTGTGTGTCTGTGTTTCTGTGCTTCACAAATGGTGTTGGTCTGTTTATGTCTCTGTAACTTAGCGGTTCAACAAAGTAGACCAATAGAATAAGTACCAGGCTAAAAAAAAAGAAAAGAATAAATACTGGAATCAATTCATTTAACTAAACTTTCTTCAACGTGATACTCCAGCTTGGCCACAGTCTAATGACTGAAACAAGTAAAAGATAAAAGAGACTTCACTTGAAATACACAGCATTTTTAAAAAATGAGTTTTGAGAACAACGAACTGTTCAGTAAGTTAAATTTGTCATTATTCACCTTGTGTTTGCAGCATAAATTTACATGGAATTTTGACATACAGTTTTAAAAAAAAGGACCCCTTTTGGTCATGAATGACTATGGGGTTGCACCTACAACGTTCCCCTTCGAGGCAGAAGTCTGGGCAAGGTTGTTTGTGGAAGACCAACAGCCTTTCCTTTTAATGCCACCGATGTTATCCAAGGGAAAGGCAAAAGCTGATACAACTTGGCACCTGTGATGTCACAACTCATTTCTACAGCTGAGTGAACTGGAGCAATGTGAAATAAAGCTGATGATCCATCCAAAAAAACTGAAACCAGTTAAACAAACATTGTTCTTCTATTCTTCCAGTCCTTGTAGTAGTTGTGCTTTATGTATCATAAGAAATCTGTTTTAAATAACAAATATGCATTGATAATGGCATTGGTAAGCTGGCAGAACTGTTAGGACTTTGGGTAACATGCTTTGTGGCATTTTGTCCATCTTTACATTCTGAGCTCAAATTCCATTGAAAGTAACCTTGTCTTTCATCCTTTTGGTGTCAATAAATTAAGCACCAGTTATGCACTGGGGTGGATGTAATCGATATCTCCCTCCCCCAAATTTCATGCCTTGTGCCTATAGTAGAATGGATTATTATTATTATTATTATTATTATTATTAAGGCAGCGAGCTGGCAGAAATGTTAGCATGCCGGGCAAAGTGCTTAGGGGTATTTCGTCTGTCTTCTACCTTCTGAGTTCATATTCCACCAAGGTCAACTTTGCCTTTCATCCTTTCAGAGTCGATAAATTAAGTACCAGTTGCCTACTGGGTTCAATCTAATTGGCTGGTCCCCACCCCCAAAATTTCGGGCCTTGTGCCTAGAGCAGAAAAGCTTATCATCATCATCATTATTATTATTATTATCATCATCATCAGTATTATTACTACTACTACTATTATTATTATTATTATTATTATTATTATTATTATTATTATTATTATTAATATTACACTCTCCTGCATAAATAATTTCCTTTTACTTTGTTTCAATGTTCTGGAGTAAAATTACATGAATGTAATATTGATTTACTCTGGAGATTCTACATATTAATTTCTGTATTTGTTATTGCTGATATTTTTCATAGATGTGTTGGCATTATATGGAGTCTGTAAACATGGTTAAG